>NC_058021.1:15678937-16001111 GCF_019176455.1 Solea senegalensis
TATTCACAATTTAAATGTCAAATTACAGCCTGCAAACTCTTGGTCTCTGCTTCCGTTTGATTGACGTCAAATTTAAGGACTTTTCAGGACCAATTCCCTTAAATTCATGGACTGAATGTGCAGATGCAGCTTAAGATGGCAGGGCAACTTGTAAGAGCTGCTATAAGTGATTGTCCTTGAGATCTTGGACAATTCAGTCTATAATTTTCTTTGGTGAGCCAGAGATTGTGAAATTTGCATTTCCTCAGGCATCGTGTCATTTGCTCTCTCTAGCTTAACGTTACTCGCTTATTGTTCTGCATGGAATCAACAGCAGAGCAAGACAGTGGACAGTGTCCACAACACTGCTAGTAATTGTGACTCGCGATTGTTCAGCGTAGGTCCAGTCTACCAACATCAAGCAATGTAGGGCATGAGACAGTAGGTGGTGTCGTAACAAGCATTTACCTAAATATCATCTTAACTTCTTTCTTGCACAAAATTCAAGCACTTTCAATGACCCATGACTATTTAGGACAATTCTTTCAAAACCCTGTGTTTGAAGCAGTCACACTTTCACTTTAAAATCTGTTCCTGTTTCATGTAAAATTAAAACAACAAAATTAGACAGTTATGTATGTGCTTGAACACAGTGCTGGGTCGTTATCTATTATTCGCTTAAGTATTTTTATTATCCCAATCTTTAGGCCATATATCACCACATGATGTTGTGTCTCAACATACCGTCAGAGAATGAGAAGGGCTCATATTTCACTTCTTTTCCTGCATCTGGTTTCTTCACCAACTGCTGCATGAAAAAATGCACATTGTAACATTAAACAGAAGTGTTATCTACTGTTTTTATGTGGAATTTGATCAATTTAGTTAAACCACATAATGAAATATGATGGTACCTTTTGCTGCTGTTTCTCCAGCTTCTTATCCTCGACCTCCTTAAACTTTGACCTGATTGGCAGCATCTTCTCCTGGACCTCGGAGGTGCACAGCTCATAGACATCCAGCATGAGTGGGAACTTGACGTCCTTCAAAAAAAGAGACGATAGGACGTTTTAGAGTTCAACTGCTAAATACAGTGACACACCACTACGTTATGGTATATAGAAGAATCTAAAGACAAACCTTAAGGACTTTCGCATTCACAGACGCCTTCTCTTTGTAGTAAAATCGCACCATTTGAACAGTTAAGTAAGCAGGAAGACGGCTGAGTTTTGACTAGTGAGAGAATAAGACACAAAGAAGGGTAACGAGATTACAATCTCCAGTTTCCAAGAACAGTATGACAAGGGGGAACTAAAGAAGAAAATTAAAGGCAAAGAAAAACTTACAGATTTTATATACAGGGCATTTCTGTCCAAGGTTGGAGACATTTTTGTGATTTCTTCCTGTAATCTCTGCAGAAGTAAAAAAAAAAAAAACAGGCACATGACAATGACACACAAACCATATACATGTGTTCTTTCAACGATTTAGGGCGCACATATCACTCAAACCCTCAGTAAAAGTAAATATACATACCAGCCTGAGTCCTGTTGCAAGGTACTTGACCTCTGGATTGATGAAGCAACTGAGCTGGAGCTGATTCTCCTTGCCCTTAATAGGCTCCTCTTCCTCAGACTCTGTGCATTTCATGCTGAACAAGAGTTAAGAAAAGGTCTGGCAGACTAATGGGGTTTGACAAAAAAAAATTTTAACAAGGAAAACGTTTAACATAAAACGGTCAAACCATACTGAACCAAGACATTAAATACTACCAGGAGAATAAGGATACGAAGTTTCAAATTCTACGCCAAAATACTGGTCGATAAAGTTCTTCTTTGAAGAGGCAGATGCGGCTCCACTCTCACTCTCAGTCTGACAAAAAACAAAGAAGCAAATTTGTCTTATTTATCGGTAAGGCATCAATTACACAGACACTAATTTGTGTCTTTTTATTTATTTATTTATTTATTTTTAAACACCACAGGTAGAAAAACAAAAATAGATTTACCTCCATGGGAGTCTCTGGCTCTAGTGGCTCCAACTTTTGCTGAAGCACTCTCATCATCTGCAGCCAACACTCATTCGCATCCTAAGAGACAGAAAAACCATGTCAGGGATTTAAGTGCTCCGTCACTGCAATGAATTTTCATCACTTACAATTTCCCTTCCATTACAAGATTTAGGCTAAAATAATAATAATCAGCACCCACACAAAGCAGTTCAGCTCCTTATAAGAAATAAGAACCAGTCAAGGAACTGCATCATGATTTTCGAAGCTCATTTTTGCCCAGCCACACTAAAACAAAGTTTCCAAACAAAAAAAGGAGACAGCAGTGTTTCCAAGCTTTTAAATAAAAAAGCATACATGAGGATGATGTGGTCAGCAGCAGCCCACTCTGAGTGAGGCAGGGAGAACTGTACTGAATAGTTTCTCACCTGCTGGAGGTACTGGCCCTGATCCCCCTTCTCAGCAAACTGTGGGAAGGCCATATGAAGGAACTGCAGCAGAATAATGGGTGGGAGGCTGGACGAGGTCTTGTCCATGGTCTCATACAAGTCACGAAGTGCTGAGGGTGCAAAAAGAAAAAACATAAATCTGAGACATTTAACTACACTTCCACAGGGCAAACATTTCATTGTGCTTCATACCTGCTGTGATATACTGTGATGGTGCATTGGCCCCTGAGGATCGCAGAGAACCTGAATACCTGTAAACAGAGATGGATGATTTTAGCACCAAATCAAGTCCAACCAAGTCACCAAAAACAAATTCTGGGTACTTTTTTTGAGACCTACCTTCTGAGGGCAGTTTTGAGCTCTGGCACAGAGCGCAAACACTGCACTGTGGCATTCATATAACAGGTGTTGCCCAAGTTTGTCAAGCCACAGGGCAGTTCCATCTGAAAACAATCAGAAATAAACAATAGTTGACAACGTAAAATATCCTTTTTTGTCGATTTTATTCATAGATTTATTCAACCAGTCACTTGAGATAGTAATATCTTAAGAGGGAGACCTGGCCATGGTCACTCACCAGTTACAGTTCAATTAAATAATATACAACACAACATTTTAAAAACAGATGTCAAACATACAACCCAGGAGAGAAAAGACTACATTCAATCCAAGCAGCTACATTCCATTTCTTCTAACATAAACTCAATTTCCTAAGAAATGGCCAACAGCATGTTGAGGACAACAGAAGGTTTAAATGTCAATCATTAACATTTTAGGATTTGCTCACTGTATCACTTGTAACAATTCCACTTGGCACAAAAAAAAGCATGCAATGGATACCTTTCCAGCCAAATCCTTAACACCACTTAACTACAACTTTCAATCTTTGACAATCATGCAGTGAGACAGGCAGATTACAACACTCTGGAGCCTTCGTGAATCAGTTGAAACAGCCATTCAGCAGTGGCAATGCTCAGAGGGGTATACAATACAATACATTTACTTCACATTATATTTATATTTTTACTGCATGGTAACAAAAATGATGATGAGGAACACATTTAAAAGGCCACATAAGTGTGGAAAACAGCAATCTGTCATATTTGTTTCCGGTGTACTGGTAATATTGAGGCTTACTCACCGCTGAGGCCAGCTGCTCCTCAGTCATATCCTCTGCAAACATAGGCCGGTCAGAAGGCTCCTCAGGCAGGGCCTCTGCTGAGCCCATCATCAGCAGAGTCATTCCCTACGAAATACAGGCTCCAAGGTTTAATGATTTATTCATTAAAATGCTATGCCAACTAAGAACTGCTTGTTGCAGTACATGCTTTCAAAGTTTGCTCATATACTCACATTCTTCAGTTTAATGTTTCCCCACTCATCATCCTAGAATAGAAAGAGGACACCGATTAGCTCCTGAAAAAGGCCAGGATTTTCAGCCAATGTCAAAAAAATTACTAAAACCTTTCATCCTTGAATTAGGTCTGTTGCAATTAATCACACATTTTACCTGCAGTTAAGTTTGGATACTCTAATCAACATGGGAGTAGATAAATTCACTTTTTTTGGAGTATAAACCGTCAGTTGTTTAGGAGGAGTGAGGAATGAGCAATGCGGTTGTGTCTGTGTGTGCAGCTGCTGAAAGAGCAAGACAGAGACAGTGAGAGGGAGAGGGAGAGAGAGAGAGAGAGAGAGATGTATGTTGCTGCACTGCTTTCAGTCAGTGAATGGACTGAAGGAGCAGCTCACTCACAATTGCCCTCAAACAAAATTATGTCTGATGCAGAAACGTAGTTTTTGGTCTGTCATGAATTTGAAAGGAAATAATAATCAATAATCAATAAATTAGCTAATACATTTTCTCAATTAATTACTTGTGTCATCAGGTCAAATGCAGAAAATAGTGTTCAATTCAATTCAAAGAACTTTGCAAGGGGAAATTCAAGTGTTAATTATCAATGTGTGTTTCCGAAAACTCTAGATCAAAATCCTCAAAGATCACAACAAATTCACATTCAGGTTGCTGAAATCAGAGAGTTGTTTAAACTCCCTCAAAAACTCAAACTCAAAAACACTGTACTACAATAAATTGGATTTATAGACAGAAATGAAATACTTAGAATGCTGCCATATCCTATCATTGCAAAATAATCTACAGCACAGTATGTCATCCCATCTTGTCTACTAAGTTTTACTAAATAACACTGGCATAGGATGTAAGTGTCTTGGAAAGTGCTGGTTGACAGTTGTTACAGACATAGCCGTAATAATTGTCAGAAACACTTTTCTGTCAACAGTTAAATGTTAAGTAAACTTGAATGGGTACCTTCAGAGTGCCTCCCTTCACCATAACCTTCTGTCTGTCTGGCTGAACTCCTGTCAGGGCAAAGAGCTGAGCTTTGAACACCATGGGTGGCTCCTCTGTGTTCAGCTCGACTGCATCAAACTTTTCTTTGCCCCATTTCACATTTACTGAAACAGAAACATTTAACATTAACAACACCACATTAAGTATATCAATACGCTGCCATATATGGTGAAACAAGCATGTAGCTTGAGAGTGGATGGTGCTTTAATTATGGTGCAGCTATCGGGCTGCTCATCTCATTATCAGGCTGAAGCAAAACACGACTGCTATCAAATATACAGTATATCACAACAATCGATCGAATACAGCGTTACGATTAGACACTTTGATTTCTTAATGACAAACACTTTGACACTCTCCCCAAAACGCTTTGTTAGCACTGCTACCTGAGCTAGAGGGCGTGAGTCAATTATTCCCATACAGGTTCTTCACAAACCATGTAAAGGGGTTCAAATTCTATTTTAAAAACAAACAGACTTTGTTGAGCCGAGAACCGTCAAGTTAAAAACTATTTGACCCGCCGCTGCATAACTCTCAACACAGCTAGCTAACGGCTAACTATGTATTTTGTGGTCTGACACTTGACTTTTGGTTCACTTCAAATGGTCTAAATACCTAGACAAACAATAATTCAGCAGCTTAATAAATCTGGATTTTCCCCTGCGTAAAATAACGCATTCACAATTATTCTTCAGGCCCTCACCGACCTGCTACAGTTAGCACGCTAACAACATATCATGCTAAAACTAGCTAAGCTAACAAGCTAATGTGTTTATGCTGCTCCTCCAAAACACGTGTAATAATTCGTGTTATTAATCACATTTCCATGGCAATTGATGGGCTCAGATACGACTGAACCATACCTGAAAACACCGGCATGGTTATCAAGCTTCTACTTCCTCAACTCTTGTTTCTTGTTTTAATCCACCGGACGAGAGTCAAGAGTTGGCCAGTCTGAACTTCATTCAAACAGAATGACGCTGCAACAACACGCTGGGAACTTATCGATGTGCTCTGACATCAGTATATCCGCCCTGCAGCATGAAACGCGGCTAGACCAAATCAAACACAACCAGATTATTGTTGCATTACCCATGGATGAATTATAAGAACAAACCACAGCCATCCAATATAAAGACAACTCGCCCCCATGGCTCAATCCTAACTCCTGACTTTTTAAATACTTTTACTCCTAAAATACTTGTACTTTTACACAAGTATCACCTTTTAGGTACTTCATACAAGACTGACAATAATAAAATTCATGCATGCTGCTTGAGACATCAAATCACATTATTACCGGTAAATATAAAAAGAATCTCTACAAATTGCTGACATTCTGTGCAAGAAAATACACAATTTTGAATTGGATAACGGATGATTGTTCTGGGAAATCTATGAAAATGAATAAACAAAATTATGAGAGGCGATTATGACAAAGAGCAACTTCTCTTATAAAAGTAAGAATATTTATTAGACCATAAAGTACCTTAAGAAAAATGTCTTATCTCCCTATTTGACATTAGAACACAAAACATAACAATAACATGGTTGTATTATTATTACTCAAAAACCATTATCTAACCTAGGCTTTATTCTTATATATTTCTATCCTTGTTTCATGTTCTTTGAATAGTAGCGGCTGTAACAGAAGAATTTGCCTCAGGGATCAATAAAGTATTCTGGTGGCTCTTGGTAAACCCTTGGTAAACCCTCATTCCTCCCCTTCTGAAGTGAGGTTTTTCAACAGCAACTGTTGTATCCCACATTTAAGTTAAGTCTTGTATGAAGTACCTAAACGGGATACTTGAATAAAAGTACAAGCATCTTACCAGAAAATTACTTTGGTAGAAGTTGAAGTCACCTTTACAATAGAGTAGAAGTATATGACATTTATGTACTTAAGAACCAAAATGAACTTAAGTTTTAGAAGTAAAAGTATTTAAAAAGCAGTTAGAAGAATGGTAGCTCAGTAGCAGAGCGAGTCATCTGCTTGAATGAGCTTGTAAAGCAGCTTTGAGCAGTCAAGAACATTACCAACCATTTATCAACTCTCCTGATTTTATTTGGTAACGAAAATAGTTGGGGGGAGATGTATTGGAGTTAAAGTTGCTAGAAATACAAATAACAAAGTACAGATACTCAGATTTATGAAGCATTCGAAGCATCCATTGAAAACTAGTACACAACAGATGACAAAGATATGTTTATTGACATATCCATCAGTGCGGACTCCAATGCAATTAACCATGCAAATTATCCAAGACAAGAGTAGATCATAGTTCCAGTGCTTTTTTTTTAAACTGAACAAAAAGTTACAAATGAAAAGATTGCGGAGGTATTCCATAATCCTCATGTCTCTCTTATTATATACACCCTGGGGGGTCTGCATTAACGGGACATTACCATGTTAGAGACACAACTCGTCAATGTTAACAAGGACAGTCATTGACGCAGGTAGGCTTGCTGTAAGTACACCATCCCAATATATGTCGTTTGAACTGAGTCTGGGGACTTCGTTTTTGACACACTAACTCTATTGCAATGTGTCCATAAAGAGGTAATGTTATGTATATATATATATATGTATGTATATATACACACTTTAACCAGAAACAGTAAATTCTGATAAAACCACAAAATAAGTGGCAATTTCTTAAAAAAAAACAAAAACAAAAAAAAAAACCCAAATGATGGAAGAGTTAAGATTTGTCTTGTTTTGGAGAAAAAGAAATAACCAAACAGATATGGCAATAAAATCAATATCCAAACGTTAAGGCACTAGGTGGGCCAAATGCTACACCTGTTTAGTCTTCTACAAATAATTTACAATTTAAACAGTGCAGTTTTACATTTGTTAACTTAATGTTTTCCTTTTGAACCATTTTCTATGAATCAATGTAAGGCAATACATTACAAAAAAATACAAGAAAAAAAAATACAATGTACCAAATAAACAACAAAAACAAAGGAAATCAATTAAGTTTCAGGACTCCTACATGCCATTACAATGGAACATTCCTTATGGCTTGGAGCAATAAAAATAATTATAATAAAATAATGCATAGATTTAAATCATGATCTTGCATGCTCCTCACTCAATACTCAAAACATCTAATACTCGTGTCCCAATACTCCGCCCCAAACCTGATAAGTGAATTGTAAAGTGATAAGAATAAAGGCAAAAAAAAAGGCCAGAGACAAAGGCATGTGTCATTTGTTTTTGTAGCTGGAAACAGAAGTATGCTTGCATTTAGCTTGGGTATCTGTCAGGTGTGGAAAGAAACAACAGATATTTGTGTTCCACCTGAGGCACAACCACTCACTGCAGACTGGAAAATCCCTGTATGACAGTACCTTAAACCAAACGCATACTTGCAGGAATCCCAGCAAACCCCCGTTTTAACCTCCTGTTTCCATCAGAATTAGAACTGTCATAATATTAAAAACTCAGAATAGCTCTTTAATATCGCTGCACTGTCCATGTTCAGTTCATGACGAGTGTGCCATCTTCTGGTCAAAGTGGAGAGCTGCAAGTCGAGTTGGATGGTGTTCTTGAGAAGTAAAGTGACAGAGAGAGGGGATCAGGCATCTGTAATGTCCATGATGCCTTTTGTCTGATGTGTTTGCAATTTTCCAGAGCTGGTTTTTTTATTGATATATTTTTTTTTTCTTTAAATGAATTTTCTATAATACAGGTTTCTCCATTTCTGAAGATGAGGAACGGTTCAGATGGTTAGCTGAAAGAAAGAATAGAGACAGGTGTCCAGTAAAAGAAAGACAATATCTTATACTTGGTTAGTAACCCAATTTGAGTCAACAGACAACAGAAAAGCTCGTTTACAGACACTGCAACACCATTAACACCTTTGCATCATGTTTGACCGGTATGGTAAAAAAAACAAGTGGACCATTCTAACCAGTTGTACTGTAAGTCTATCACGTTAGTTACTGAACCCAACAACACATTAGTGCCAATTAGAAAAACAACAAGAATCCAAAGTGTCAACTGGAAAAAGCCCAGGAGTCAACCAACCAACCAACCAATCAGGAAGTGTCTTGTGTTAGAAACACCCAGTAACACAATTAATAAATAGAAAAGTTTAATTCTTTAGACCAAAGGTCTAAAAAGTTAACAACACTTTCTGAAGAAGTTCCTGTCAACAAGTGCTGGATGTTGTGTCTGCTGCGTGGAGGCTGGACTGCGCTCTGCTACAACACAGGAGACAAACAGCAGGTCATGTGACTGACTTAACCACATCTCAGCTCAGCCCACCAGATGGGATAAAATAAGACTTCTGACTGTAGCACACCCTCCACTTACTGCCTAAAGCAATATTGCAATGCTCTATTGTAGGTCACGCAGTTAGCTATAGCCATTAGAACACTAGCAACTGAAAAAAAAACACCGTATTGATGCACAACCTGATAAAAAAAAAAATATATATGTATCTAAAAAAAAAACAGAAATTAGCCCCATACTGTCGAGTTACCTCAGCTTTCCTGTATTGCTTTTAGGGTTCCTGCGGAAGGACTGGTTTGGTCCAGAGCGAGTGGACATAGAACGAGGAGAGGCTCGAGAAAATGTAGATGGTGGGGTCTTGGGAATCTTCTTTCCAAGGTGACCAATCCACTTCTTCTGCTCATCCTGGGTCAGAGCCAGCAGGAGCATGTCCCGGGCAGAGGTCACATCATAATTTACTGTGGGAGATGGCATGAGAGGATGTTGGTCAAGAAGCATCAAGCGAGCACAAATGCTAACTGCATCCAGAAGTCAGAGCTACAAATAAGGATTATTTTCACAGAAGATTTCTTGAGTTACTATGCCAAATCATATTAAGTCAGGCATGTCCAAAGTCCAGCGTGTGTCAGATTGCGGCCAGCAGCTTCAGTTTTATAATGTATTTATGACCGACAGATAACATGTATTCACCACTTGCTATGTTATTATGTGTTCTCTGACTCTGATGTGAAAGAAAGACAGAATGATTTAATTCATATTGTGTTTTCTTTTCATTTGTTCACTCCTGTGTGGCTTAGATTTGGTCACATTGCCACTTTAATTCATCAATAACCCTTTTCATAACAAATGAATTGATTTGGGTGATTTTCTTTTGCCACGGTAACCTGTAAACAGATTAAAGTTAAGTGAGGACATGTCTGTCTCTATGTGAGATGAGAGGGGTGGAAGTGGCTCATTTATCAATACATCGGTCACATTTATACCAACATCTGTTACATTTATCGTCCAAACATTGGCAAAGTCAGCACCGCACACACTGTTGCCCTTAATAAGTCACTTGCCAAGTTTGAAGCCTGTCACACAAACTGTTGGGACAGTTATGCTATTAAAGGATGGACAGACTGATGTTCCTTGAATGAATAGAGGGATAAAAATGCGCTCTCTGATATCAGGTTCTGAAATGTGAATCCTTTCTGAGTTCATTTGTTCCTCAATGACAATTTATTGGTTTGTTTTTCTGCATTTAATGGAGGTTTATGGAGAGAATAATTGACAGATTAAACAATAACGAAATGAATAAGTAGTTGCAGTTCTCCTAGAAATATAATATACAAGCTATGATCATCCATCAACAGAATGCAGGACCAATAAGAACAAGACTTCAGGAAGGTTACCTTTGCAAGGAGCAATAACATCTTCCTTTTTGTCAAGATGGTCCTTGTGGCACTTAACATGGCAGCGGCGACACTCCAGGGCCGGAGGCGGCTTGAAGACGTGCCACAAAGGCTTGGAGCAGGCCTCGCAGTTCGAAGGGAAGTGATATAGCGTGGGGATGAACTCATGACCCTTGTGTGGGAGACAGTTAGTCTTGTCGCCCTGAGGGACTGTCTCCATGTCCGCCTCCTTCCTGCACTCTCCTTCATTGGCATACAGAATCTGAAAAACCAGAGAAACTCTGCCTTAAAATACACATTTCTGAGGCTGAGCAAGAACTTGTGAAATCTGACATTTTGGCATCGGGAGTACAGTGTTGCAGAGGAGATGTGGTGATTCAAAAAGCAAGAGACATCTCCGGGGAAAGACAGAGCTCCTACCTGGAATATCCTTGGAATCTCTTCCGTCTCAGCCCGGTACACGTCTCCTTGAGTGACTGGTCTAACATGAAATAGTTTACTGCGAAGGAAAACACAAAATCAACAACTACAGATGAGTCACTGATTCTGAAAACACACACTTTACATATATATACACATTTACATATATATATATATATATATATACACATACAGTACATATATTAAAAAAAACCAATAACTTACTCTATATCTAGTACCATTGAGGGGTTGGACTGTTCCTTATCCTGCTCATCATTGTAGAACAGGATCTTCTTACTGCTCACCACCACATACTGTAAAAATGAAGAAGACAATGGCATGAAGGCCGATATTGGCCAATTCAGATAATGTTCTTAAACAGAAGCAATGCGAAGTAAACACAACACACCTGCTTCTTCCATCCGTATCGCTTGATATTCGCACGATTAGGAATAGACAGCCAACCCTCCAATCTGGATTCTGAAAGTCGAAAGTAAAAAAGACGCAAATTTAATTCAATACAACCAATGCACGGGAGACACTGGCCATGCAGTGATTCAAATCCAAACTCAACTGAAGGGACGAAAAGTTTGAAGTCTCAAAGGTCATAAGTGTTGCCAAACTGCAGGTCAACCCCTGATGTAGTTCTACCAGCATTATAGTAACTGCACTGGAGTAGGTGACGAAGGATATACATCTAGATATCTCATGCTGCGACTAAACACTCCCCATGCAGGAGGAAAATGTTAGACACACGTAAATCCTTGTTAAAAGAGCATGGAAGATTTTATCATTATTCGTGTTAAAACACCGTAATAAAGGCTTTTCAGCAGGATTTCGGTGTTCATTTACGCCAAATTAGTTTTGATCACTCACTCCTTTGATAGGTGTAGAAATGATAATTCATAAGTGCATGCAGCTGAAACAACACAGGAATATTGAACCGAGAGGGACTTGTCTGCTAGGTGTGACATTGGGAAGTCTTTGTGTCCAACAAGAGCCGAACTTCAGAGTGAACATGCCAACAAAAAAACATATTAAACGAATAATATCAGTGTTGGAGGTGCACAGTGCTGTGAAAGAAGTCAGTTTCAAGACACATTTTGAAAGGTGCTACGAGTGATGTGGTAAACCTGAAGTCAGTGACGTGATGTGGTCACCTTACACCAAGTCATTGCGCCAGTGTGGTCACTTAACATTCGGTTAATATTAGTCCATAAATTTGGTCGATCAGGTGGTCACAATAACGTTTAAATTTCATTTATATGCCACTCCTTAAGGCTTCTTTCAAAAGTGTTTCATGAATCCACACAGCAGAGGAGGCTCTATCACGTCTGGCAAAAAAAAAAAAAAATCAGGGGCAAAAAAGACAAACACACGAGAGCTGCAGCACAGGCCAGGCAAAGGGGCTCGTCCACTCAGTTACTCACAGAGGGAAAGGAATAGTAGTTACAAAGATAAGAAGAGCAAGGAGAACCAACTGGACATGAGGGGAATAAAGAGAGAATGGTTTAACCACAGATACGAGCAAAACATGAAAAACAGACCTAGAACAAAGTTCATTCTAAACGATGCACTGATTAATCAGTTGTACATTGGTATCCGCCAATATTCGCCTTTGCCGATCAGAAAATTAGATGACATTCAGCTGACGTTTTTCTGTATACTAAAAAATCTTACAGAAAAAAAAAAGCCAAAACACAAAAAGTAAAAACAAATGAAACGTCAACATCAGTATGAGCTACAGTATTGTCTAAATCTGTACTGGCACAGAATAACACAATCGGTGCATCATTATTACATTTGTCTTCATGTTAGATCTTGCATATGGCAGTAACTGCAGCAGCTGTCTCAGCTTTCTACACCTTCATATACCAAACTTAGAAGTAAAGGCATGCAGGCATCTGTTGAACTGTCGGTCCAACAAACATTGAGTACGATCTTGTTAACATACACAACACATGAATCATTTATTTTTACTTCTTGAGAGTAAAAAATCTTATTGCTGGAAATGCTACTTTTTAATTCTTATATCCTACGTTATAGAATATAGAACAACCGACTTTAACCATGACACTATATAATTACATCATGAATATCTACAACGGACTTGTACATTTGACAACTGTGTCGATGTTACTGAACGTAATTTAAATTTTTTAAATGTTTAAATGTTTGTTTTTTTTATTCCTGTATTTGAGACTTTGTGTCCTTTCAGTGTTAGTATTAGAAGGTGCAGAGTCCAGTTAAACCCAGAGGTGACCTTACCTGCAATGTTGCTGTCCGTCTCATCGGTCTGCAAACTGGTAACACTCGAGTTATCCATGCGCTGTTGCAGGTCGTTCAGTTTCTCCCGAAGCTGCTCGATATCGCTCTCCTTACTGTCCAGCTGCATCTGCAGCTCGTTGCGATACGTGCATTCTTCTGCCAGTTGCTGTTGGTGAGAAAGTGAGGATATCAAAACGTCGGGACTAGATTCTACCGCAACACACTGATGTCAACTTACCGCCTGCATCTCACTCAGCTCCTTCTGATACTTGATGGCCATGTGGTTGAACTTCTCCTTCTCCTGATTAAGGTCCAGCTGAAGCTTGCGGTTCTCCTTCTCTTTCTTCCGCAGGTCTGCAGTACTGCCCTTCTTCTTCTGGTCCAGCTTCATGTCCTTGCGGTTCATGATCTCTGCCAGCTTGTTCACCGCCTGGCAGATAGAGGTCGATCAATCAGCCACCATTGTACAGTTACATAACCGGTGTTCACTGTCGGACCACAAGTGCCCGCGTTTACCTGAGTCTTCAGTGTGCGCTCTGTGGTGAGGACCTTCTCATAGTTGGCCCTGATTGTATTTGCAATCTCCTCCTTCTGAGCTACGTACTCTGTCAGGGAAAACAGCATAATTACAACATAGCAGGGAGAAACTGTAGACCCACTACTACATACTACATTCATTTCAAGAGCTTGTCAAACAACTTTCAGGACCAGGGAGCCCATTCTCAAGGAGCCAGCATAGTTTCAGACACAGATCAAAGTTAGTTACGTTACAAAGTTTAAGAATTTTATAGTAAAACAAGCTAACAGTTTTCTCCAAGACAGCACCTCAAAAGAGAGAGGCAGCAAACAGAATTGTATCCAAATATAAGCATACAGCTTATGTTATTTTCACACCTGAAATCAAACATTTACAAAAAAATTCCAAGGTCTTTCTTTTCTTTTCCCATGGGAACCCTGTTACCAAAAGGGGACAGTACCTTCTTCCTGAGTTTTCAGCTTCTCATTCAGTTCGCCCTTCTCTTTGCTGAGATTCTCCACATCTTTGGTCAGAGTTTTATGAGATTCCTCGAGCTGCAGAGGAATTTTTAAGGTTATTGTTTTCGTGACAACTAACCCTCTACATGAATAATACAAATATATCGACAGGGCGAAGGAAGCTATTAAACTCCCGTTGCATCGACATATTTAGATATTTCTGGTGTTCTTACCCGTGAAATGGTGGCATCTTTTTCCCCAACCTCCTGCTTATATCTGGTCACTGCCTTCTTATTCTCCTGGCTGAGCTCAAAGTACTGTTCCTCCTGAAGTGCCCGCGCAAGCTGCTCTGATTCTGCCTTGGTTACTGTCAGATCCAGCTGGGCAGACAGGGAGTCCCTTTGTCCAGGATGAAACAAACGTTGAATATTAGTTGAATAAAACCTTCCTTATTTCAGCTTTTTGGACAGCTTCAGACACAAATAATATATATATATATTTTTTGGTCAGTTATCAATATTTAGAGGGTTTAATCTAAAAAAAAAGAGTCACAGGGCTGCTATGTGCATGAAGAGTCTTCGGTTTCTTACCTTTCACTGCACAAATCCTGCACCCTCTTTTGAGCATCTTGTACCAGTCGGTTCCTTTCCTCAAGCTCCTCTTTTAGTTCCTTAACCTGAGTTTTGTAAAGTGTCTGAAGGGGGGTGGACAAATCGGTTATTCCACATATGTCAAACTGAATCAAGAGGACAGAAATGCATAGGAACAGAGAATTATACTTACAGAAAAATACTGTTCGGCCTCAAGCTGGTCTTGAAGTTCCCTCATCTGTCCCTCGTTGCCTCTGTATTGTCTGGTAACACAGCAAAAAAAAAGAAAAAGACTTCATTTTCATTTCTTCAGTAAACCAACGTATCTGGCTACTTTTACCCAGATATTTCCTCTCATAAGTTGAGGCAGTTTCTGTAAAACAAAACTCTTTAAAGCTATAGCACGTAGCTTTGATATCTATTAGGTTCAAACCACTGTCAAATGAGTTCTCGCAAGGGTTAGGGTTAACCCTTGCTCTGATTCAGTCTATCAGCTCCACATGACTCTGCAGTTTTTAGATCTTATGTCACCTGGCAACGTTGCTGCACTGCACACAGAAAGTTATTGGTTTTATTTCAACACAGACAGATGGAACAGCAACATTTTGGTGAGACAGCAAATACTTTGGAGTTGGACTGAAAATTGCTCCCTCAGTCAGGTCTGATGGAGACAAATAGAGGTAGAATAACATCAACAAAAAATAAAGTTACACACTGTAGACAAACCATACAAACACAGTCACTGAAGTGAGGGCAACAAGTAGCACTGGCTGTTGTGCTCGCCAGGGGATTAGGAATGGATTGGAAGGAGCTGAACTCGGTGTAAACCCTAATCTTGTGGTGTAAACGCTGTCACAGAGCAGCTTTGGCATTCTCACCCCTCTAAGCTGGAATAATAGCACTTATTTGAAAATAACAAGCAATTGGAAGGCAATTTATGTCTTAACGTTCAAAGAGCATTATTGGGCAGTTCAGCAACAACAGAAAGTCCAAATACCAGACGGAGGATACTGCCAGTTTCTTTGAGAATAAAATGAGATGCACAACTGGCTCAGATGTTTAAATTTTTCCAAGAAAACATCATATTCTATTCTGTCTTTGTTTGTCTATTTTATGCAGTCAACGCACCATGTTACATGTTATCCGAGTAAGTGTTTCCTACACGTTTGTATGTGGGGGACCCACTCGTTAAAGTTGACAAAATTATCAAGACCTGATTAACAATAAAAATAGTGACAAGAGCGATAATGTATAATGCTCACATTTCTGTAAACCGGCCTTTTGAAAGAGATATGTTGGATAAATGAAGTACAATTTACTTTAATTCATGCTATTTAATAATTCTTAATTAAAAGGCTGTGGAAAAATTAAGCAATTTTATTTGGCATCCACCCAAAGAAAGATTCCCACGACCCATCAGTGGTTCCCAACCAAGCCTCTGGGAATGACTGACCCAAGTCATATGTAGTCAACGTTGTATGAGCAGTATTTGTATTAGAGAAATGACTCACTTGGTCAGCTGTGCCAACTGGAACTCCAGTGACCGTTTAGTCTCTAGTGCTGCGTTGATCTCTTGTTTGAGCTGCTTCTCTGAACACCTAAGACGGTCCACTTCCTGTGTGCGGCTCTTCAAGTCATTCTGAGACAGGATGCGCTTGCTCGACTCCTGCTCCAACTGTATCCGCAGGTTCTTTACCTGAAGATTGATGACATAAGGAAATGTGAGATGTCACATTACCAAAGCACACGAAAGCAGTGCAAAGGGATCTTGATTTTTTACTAAGACTGTCAAGGTGAAAGTGAGGTTACTTACGTCATCTTCCAGCCTCTCTTTTTGCTTCATCAGCTGCTCCATCTTCTGCACAGACTGCTTGAGGTCAAACTCTAGCATTGAACACTGCTTCTCCACCTCCACTACTCGGCTTTCAGCTCTCATCCTGGCTCCATTCTCCTCAGACATCTTCTGCTGAACAGCTGGAGAAGCAAGATGAAAGATTAAGAGTGAGCTCTTTCCCCACTGCCAAACTGAACATCCATAATCATTTCAGTATTTGGAAAGATTTCACCGTGATCAATGCATGCGTCAAGACAATGTACAGTGTCTTTCGTCATCATGTGTTTATTTTGTTTTGCGAACATGTTTGACACTCCATGTTTTCTGTAAACCAAAATGATTTTAACTTTCAAAAAATCTCTGGCCCTAAGTCAAAAGGGCTAAAAGAATCTCAGTATGGAAGAAATTAGACAAGGAGAGGCTGAACTATTCTCTATTCAAGCAAAAACAAGATAAAGGGCAATAAATCCTCTGCACCTAACATTCTTCTATTGCAAAAAAAAAAAATGCTTTAGAGTCCAGCTTTAATATGCAATGTGGCAATGTCCTGACTAGTTTATACCAGAATTCCTCCCACCCAAAACTGCCCCTGGAGGTGAGTCTGATACAACATTATAAAAGAAAGACAATGCAGGGAGAAGGTGGTGGTGTGACAGCTATAGAAATGGGGACAACAAATAATGAAGAGAGCACAAAAAAAGAGGGAAAGAAATGGAAATAGGAAAAAGCATAGTGAAAAACAGCAAGTAAGACAAGCTCCGACACAGGACTGACATACCATTCATTGCAGCTGATTTGGCTTCTTCAATAGACTCGTATTTGTCAGTGAGCTGTGCCCGCGTCACCCTGTGTTCCGTCTGTTCTTGCTCAAGACGCTGCTGCAGGGTCTTAAGTTTGTAGTTGAGGTCTATTTCAAGATTGTTCTTTTCCTGGTGGGGAGAAAATGAGAACCAGGAAAACAACATGAAGCAGGACTCCACAACATCTAATTAAAAAAACAAGATGCACAGAAAGCACCGACATGTATGCATAAAGACTACAGCCAGCGTATACCTTCTCCATGTTATTACTCCTTTCCTGGGATTGTTTCCGTTCTGCCTCCATTTTAGAGAGGCTGAGCTTCAAGTTTTTGTTATCCTCTTGCAATCCTGACATCCTCGCTGAGGATGAAAGACAAACAGTCGGATATTTCATAGTTCACAGATGGAGTCTCAGACATTGATTGACAAACTTTATACCACTATTATGACTGACTTATAGGACTGAATTAAAGTGGCTGACAGATGAATCAGAGATGAATTTGTGTGCTGTGGGCAACGTCAGTGATTGAGCATGTCCAAAAGCTGTCAGGGAGAGTGTGTCAGCTCCTATTAGGTGGAATTTGTGAACATTCTAGCGAGTGTAAATGACAATGAGTTGTTTTTTGACTGTATACGTCTGTCCAAATGTTTGATTTAGTCACCAGTGTGCATCTGTAATAAACAGCACATTATATTCTAAAAATACAAACGGAGCACTTGTGATTTTGTCACGCCATTATGATTTTAGATGATGTCCATGGGTCACCTTGCAGCTCCCTGATCTCCTCAGATCCAAGGCTGTAGTTCCTCCTCTCAGAGTCCAAGGTGCTCTGAAGAAGCAGAAGCTCCTTCTCCAGCTGCGCCTTCTCTGCGTCTCCTGCACGGCTCCTCTCCTGCATCTCACGGTTCAAACTCTCCAGCTGACTCATTGACTTTGCCATCTCCGTGTGACTCTTCCTCAGTCTCGCAGCGGTGTCCGACTCTGCGCGCAGCAGGTCATTGGCCTCCTCCAGCTGCCAATCAAAACAGACATGGTGAGGACGGGCGGAGGCTTAGGGAGTTTTGACCATTCGTCAGACTGCATGTGTACATGTCAACAGTACCTGATTCTGCAGCTGGACAATCTTGTCGTTTGAGGCCTGCGAGTTGTGACTGATCTTCCTCATATCTTCAAGCTGCTCCTTTAAAGTTGACACTGTGAAGAAAACAAAGCAGAGACATTTCAAAAATCACATTTTACAATCTGTATACACACACAGTAGTGCATTTAGTGCCATCATCTGTGTAAGTCAATGGGAAATTCAAAGCGACATGTGCATGTAGCACTTTTACAATTAGATGTGTGGTTAGCAGCAAGCAAGGTGAAGAGGGTCATTTGAGCATCAGCCTTGGCCACATCAAATGATACTGAGCGGATGAGGGCATTACCATATTACAAAACTATGTTCAAACACAGAGTGCGTCACCGCTTCACTCTGCAATTATCCTTAAATTGCAAAGTTTCTGAATCGTGCATCAGCAGCACCTCATTATCTTTACCCTCATTCTCCAGATTGCGTCTCTTCTCTGCGTCCTGGTCGGCTTTTCTTTGGTACTCTGTGAATCGGTGCTGCATCATGAGCTTTTCCTTCTCCAGTATAGACATGCTGGCTTCTGTATTCTTACGAAGGTTCGCCTGTGGTGAGGGACAAGCGAGCAGTCATGAGGCAGAGACAAACTCGCTGAATGCTTGTTTTGAAAATAGAAAAGTTTCTTTCGTTTCTTTACACAGATATAACAAAGCAGCCAACAACGTCAGATTAAGATCTGTTCATAATTTAAAAATAGTGAAGGTGTCAAGTTAACCTCTTCATCCAGTTCTTTCATGATCTTCTCAATCTTGTTGTTGGATGTCCTACGAGGAGCAGAGAAAAAAAAACGCTTACAAACCGATGTGGACAATAATTCAGTAACAATATAAAATCACAATATTAATATTAACAAAGGTCCATTAAACATCAATATCATGTTTATGCACAGTGCAAACACACTTTGAGACGTATCATATGACTGACATTAAGGTTTTGCCTCAGATTTGTGAAATGTGTGATTATGAAGTGTTTAATTTCTAATGCAAAATTTACAATGAACTGGATTCGTTATCTTAATTTTTTCTTTGTCCATAGGCTAATTTGAAACTTTTTTTCATTATCATAATGTTAACTGCCATATCAGCCATTCTCACAAACTAGATTTTATGTTGTACGTGTTGTAAAATTTGATGTGAAATCCAGCAATAGCCTGGTTTCTCTTTGTGAAATAGGTTTTTCATAATAAACATAATTTAGCGAGACAAAATAAAACCGTTTTTAAATTTGCATACATTTTCAATAAGCATTAACACGCCTCTGTACGTGTCTCATGTCATACCTGCATTTCTGTTCCAACTCATCCTTCTGCTGCATCTCACTGTGGAGCTGTTCCTCTAGATGGTAGATTCGTTTTTGGAGGTTTTCCAGCTAAACAGAGGCATACCGTAGATTAGAAAACTGGCAGATATTGTGTAAATCAAAACAATGAATATAGTAGTCTTCTACTAACATGACTCTTGTCTTCCTTTGTGGAGCTGCTACGTTTGTCACTGGTCTTTGAGGTGGTGGAGCTGCGTAAAGGACTTGAAAATGACATGTTCTTATCATTATCTAGTAACAAACTAAACTTAAAAATCAGTTTAACAGGAAAAAAAGACTTACTGCTTGCTGCTGTAGTAAGTGAAGCCTACAAAGGGGAGCTGGTTGCCCACAAAGGCCTTCGGTACAGGAAAGGTCTCCTCCTCTCCCCGGTCCTCTTCAATGTCGTCAAAATTACTGGTGTCGATGTCACTGCTCAGTTCAGGTACAACTGGGGCAGCCGCTGTAAATGGCACGAGGAGACAGAAGATTCATGATAGGCAATATAAAGCCACCATAGTTCATTATGAATCATTTATCCCGTGTTTTAAAAAGCACATCATGTAAATGCCTCAAAATCATCTTCAAATATATGGGCTTTACCTATTCTTACCTAAGGGTTTGTTTACGTCTCTAAGCATAGCTGTGAGACAAGCCTGTAACTTACAATCACGCAAAAGTTCACTCACCAATCTTCACACATGAATACACAAATAAAACTAATAAGATCAGACAAGGCATTTAAATGATCCCTTTGTTTTTAAATGTTTGGCTAATTACTCTCTCCAAACACTACAATTTTAAGTTGTTTCTTTTTTCCCCCCCATCTGCATTACATTTTGAGTTTTTCTAGATGAGCTTTCTTTTGAAATCTCTTTAAATCAAAAGGAAACCAGACAGCTAGCAGAGCTGATTAGCCTGTGAAACAAAAAGGAAACAAACACTTAAGTGCTGACTTCAGCCTAGTCAAGTTTTATTTGTATTTATTTATTTTATTTAACCTTTATTTAACCAGGAAAAGCCTCACTGAGGTTAAAAATCTCTTTTACAAGAGTGTCCTGGCCAAGACAGGCAGTAGCACAGTCATACATACACACAAACACAAGGTGGACACAAACATTAAAATCACTTAGCATCCAAAACTGCAAACATTTCAAGGTCAGCTACAATAATAAAAGCCTCAGGCAAAACATATACAGCCAGATGTTTCTGCCTCCAGGTCATCCATTTTTCTATAAAAGTGTTCAATGAGACCAACTCCTTTTGTTTCAAAGTTTTCTGTAACATGTTCCAGGCAGAGCGCGCAGCTAACCTTTCTAACCGTTCAGTTTTGACATTTGGGACAGACAGCAAGAACAAATCCGGAGACCGAAGATTGTAAGTCCCAGTATTATTTTGGTTAATGTAGGACATTAAGTAATAAATATAAAGCCATTTAAGTACCGACTCAAGTGACTGGATTAAGCCATGTATTTCTAATCTCTCTCCGCTCCAGACTCAATGCCAACGCATTAACATTTGCATCTAACTGCTTCCCCTGTTGTTGGCCTCAGAAATGCAGTACTGCCAGCAATCATGTTTGGTCTTCGAATAGGATGCTGAATGAATGGCTCATCCACAAGAATTTCCTGCAACTGTCTGTAATAGGTCAAATGTAAAACAAGGTTGCTTTGCAATAACAAAAAGCAAACAGCCAGCTGGAATGGGAAGTGTGAATGTAATCTGTAACCCTAGCTAAAAAATGTCCTTACCGTCCCTGATGATCTCCCATGTCCACTGGTCATTCTTGAAGAAAGGATGCCTCTTGATTTCATCTACACCGTTACGTCCAAGCCGAACTTCCCTACAGCAGTGAAGAGGACATACTGGGTTGTGACACTTGAACAATTCAGAGTGTGATTTTTACAAAAGCGGCAGAAGAAATGTTCTTGAAATCCTTCCACAGAGGGGCCTCAACACCTGTAACTACTTGACCCAAACAATAAAGAGAGGGTCAGAGATAAGGACCCTCTTTCAGGATTCAGCTTTTGTTCCAGTCACTCTCTGACCTGTCAGTCAGGAAAGCACAGATGAGATTCTTGGCATCGTTGGAGATGTCGCTGTCTTCAGGGAAGGTCAGGGCGTTCTTGTGGTTCATAATTTTGCTATACGTCCCCACCAGTGAGTCTGCATAGAACGGAGTGTCACCTGTACAAAACACCAGACAAATAAGAGCCACTGGTGGATGAGGAAATATTGTTTTATATTAAAAAAGAAAAAAAAACTTACAAATGGCACAAAATACCATACTATTTGAAACCTTTGACTCAATTTGTTGAATCACGAATGAACAACTTACCAACTAGCATTTCATACAGGAACACTCCCACAGACCACCAGTCGCACTCTCTGCCATAATAGCCATCTCCTCCTTGGGATTTAAGTACCTCAGGCGAAATGTAGTCAGGAGTTCCCACTGCTGTGTCACATCGTACCATACCATCCTGAGGAGAGCAAGAATTATTTTCCAGGAAAAAATAAATAAATAAAATAAATAAACAAAAGCCAACCATCATTAAGCGTTATTAAGTTATATAAATTATATAATTAAAGGGTTCGTTTGAAGAAAAGATTGACAATACCTTGTTCATTTTCATACAGGTCCCAAAGTCTGCCAGTTTTAAGTGACCTGATTTGTCTAACAACATGTTATCAGGCTTCACGTCCCTGCGAGGGCATAAAGAATGTGATGTCAAACAAATATACAACATGTAAACAATGCATCAAAACCAAGCATAGAACAATCAAACTGAAAAACGTTGCAGGTCATGCGAATGCTGCCTGACAGCGCCATTAACGAAAGCAGTTCTTGACATCAGAGCTGTCTGGAAGTGCTGCATGCTGCTACAGTGATAAGTCAAAGTAATGAGGTATGAAGGGAGCTGGGAATTGAGAGAGCAGAATTTATGACTGCATGAAATTTCCTTTCACTGCAACTTCCAGCCACTAATGGGAAAACAGCAGAGAACAAACTGATACATCTGTCACGGTGTGAATTCTCCACCACTGTAGCTGTGCACAGGGCTTCGTATGTCAAATAGTATTAGTAAGCGTTTAATAATGGTGACAAATAGGGAACTTGCGTCTGTTCTGTATACAGCAGATTGATTCCTCAAGTCGTGCAAGAGATATTAAAGCATCATGGCACTGAACTGAATAGAAACATTGTATAAACATACAAACAATTAAAAACAACGATCACAATAACTATAACTTTTTTAAAAACCTTATAACTGGTTTTGGATTCAGGTAGTTTGGGTCAAAGAGAAATGTGTTTTCTCAAGTAATGTATGAGACCTATATTTATTATACCAGCATCTATCATAGATGCTAAATACAATTCATTTCTTCCTGAGCTACTTCCTGCTCTTCCCTTAGATCATAGGTTTCCACCACTCCTTCTAGACTAGAGCCTTGTGCAAGACTGTGATAGATATAATACTTTCCCATACTTGCTTTGGACATTTCAGAAGCCCTTCTGGCTCACAGAGGCAAGAAACCCCTGTTTCATTAGAAATGCATCAAATCCATGTGTTTGACTGCAGCCAATTTGAAAACCAAAGCCACACACACACACAATAAGCTTCACTGTAATACAGCAGCTGCTGGAGGGAAGCGAGAGAAGGAACGCAAAGACAAAAGACATAAAAAGAGAAAGAAAAACATAGATTTAACTATCTAAAATAAAGTTTGATAGGCTAGGTTGCCTATTGATATTCATTTACCCTCACACAACCAATGGGGTACTAGAAGCATGCAACACTCAAATACAACAAAACCGATCATAGTTGGACCAGCCATCAGGTAACCAGGACAAATCCTGAACCAGCTCTGCCCACTGCTATACAACAACTACAAGACGAAACACTCATCAGGGATATGGAGAAGTTTTGTTATTACCTGTGAATAAACCCCATGGAGTGGATTGCAGCCAGAGCTAGCACCACCTCGGCTGTATAAAAGCGGGCCCACTTCTCTGGGACATCATAGTTGCTCATTAAGTTCACCAAGTCTCCACCGGGCATGTATTCCATCACCATGTAGAGGTAGCGATCATCTTGGAAAGCAAAAAAGAGCTGGAAAGAAGAGACAAATGATCAGTGATAATAGGAAGCTGCCATTCAGTGTAGTCATTGATTTAATAGGTAACCTGAATCCAAAGATTTGCATATGAGCTGCAGATAATATCAACCTTGGTGAACATGTTTTTGGATGCTTAATCTCCATTGCATCTTACCTGCACCACCCATGAACTATTGGCAAAAGCCATGATGTCTCTCTCCTCCCAGAAGAAAGCAGAGTCCGACCTCTTGATCATCTCAAACTTGCTCAGAAGCTTCATGGCATATACTTTGCTTGTGGCTTTGTGTCTTACCTGTTAAGATGTTGAGGTGACAATTTAGTCAACATTTCACAAACAACTTGTTTTGGAGCATATATTTCTAACTACTAAAAATATGGATTGTATTGGAGATTTATAGATACAAAAATGACTTTCTTACCAATTGCACTTCTCCAAATGCTCCCCTACCAATAACTTTAACCACCTCATAGTCTTCAGCTTTCATCCGTAGATCACGAATTTTACTAATAGTTTCTTTATCTGAAAAATAAAAATGAAGACGGATGTTACAGTATATAGAGTATGCAGAATACTAAAATGTGACTAAGTTGTTGCATTGGCCTGTAAGAACAGCCTTGACCTCACATGCTAACGCATCACAGCCAAAGTTATAGATGTCAACACCACTCAGTACGTTCACTTGACATTAGAAAAAAAGTATTGTGTCAGTCCAACTAAAACCAGACTTTCAAATACGCAGTGATGTTTTCAAAGTTGGACTAACACATTCAGACAACAGGATTGAGAGTTAAATTAACACTACATGTTTAAGTTAAGTCAGACCAGAGTCAAAAGCTGGCCTAGGTGCTGTGCACATGCAATACAGTTTCCACCTCAAGCTAGAACAGGGAAATAATAGCAAGGCAAAATTCAAGCCCGTACATTTTTTTAGACTGATGAGGACATTGGTTTTATGCTTTGTCAGCTTAAAGAATTGAATATTTTAAAGTTCATGGATGTAGGAAGACTCAGAATGTGCTTGACATGCTAAAAACAAGCCACAAGCTAAACCAGAAACCAACAAATACTAGAAAGCTGAAAGGTCTTGTGATGAATGCAATGAGAGATTTTCATAAAAAACAGTATGTTCTTACTTCTAGCTCTTGTTTGTACCCAAATGTTGAAATGCACTTATTGTAAGTCGCTTCGGATAAAAGCGTCCGCCAAATGACATGTCATGTAATGTAAAGTATGTTGGCAAACAGAGGAGGAAAAAGCTAAAAGTCTCTGCACAGCCGAGAAAGGTCGCTCAAGTTAAGTGTGTTTCTTACTGAGAGTTAGCCTTTCCCTGATTTAACAATACTAATTCCCCAAAGGGAGATACTATTCACTGTTCAGCCAAATTTGGTCATCACTGGACTAAGAGGATAATTTTCAATTCACATGGGTCACAACTGGCACTGGATCGCATGGAAAAGGGGGGAAGTGGGGGCATCCAAGTTCAATTGATCTAAAAATAAAAAGTCAAGCAGTGAACTATTAGAATAAGAACATTTGAGAATGAGTCACCTCTAGTCTCCACTGACATATAAGCAATGTTTACAAATGGTACAAATATTGTTACGTTGCTGATGCAAACAGCGGAGATACAGCATAGATACATAGATGGAGCAATCAGCTGGTATGTTCAGGGTCCAAGGCACAATATATGGATGAGAGCAGGCAAACTTAAGAGCCCTTCAGGCAGCGCATACAACTGAGGACCAGTGTCTCACGAGACAGCCCGTCTATTATACATCAATCCATTTCCATCACTTCGGTGCTTCACACAAAAGTTCAGCAGCAAGAGTAATTGACGAGATGCCTAATGACAGTTTTTGCCCAAGGGTTTAGTAGCCTGGGTTGATAATTCAAATGCAGCACACTGACATTTTGGTTGTTCTCAAGTGGATTATACTGACGATGAACCAACTCACACAATGGTTGAGAAAAATAAGCTGTTAAACTACAAGTACATTTATACACATGCAGGTAAAGAAAATAGGGTATTGATAAGTTTAAATGGGTACCTGCCTTTGAGGAAACACTAAGAAAAGCACACAAGAAAAGCTAAGCACTTAAAAGCACAGAAGTCAATGTCGGAACTTACTACCTGACCCCCATGATACATTAATATTAATATTTTTTATCACACCACTTTACAGGACAGATACAGAAGGCAAACCCTGTCATAAAAAGGGGTGGGGGGAATATTGGGTCATACCAGAGAAAGAAAAAGTAAAGGAGTAACAAGTGAGTGTATGTTTGTTCAATGTTTTGTTTAATTATTTTTGTATGTGTGATTGTGGAAGTTTAATTCATGTACTCTTATGTTATAATATTGGTTCTTAGTAGTAAGTATTCCTAAAATTATGACCAGCCTTTGCATAATCACTGTAACCTGAGAATTGGGGGTTAGAATAGATCAGTATGACATCGGTACATTTGGTCACAAACACTTTCAAACTTTGAATGATCATTTTTGTTTTGTCTAAAACATAGTTATGAGGGTTCCCGCAGGCTGTGGACAGACAGTGAAAAAAACGAAGCCATCACCATGTGGGTCACCAACCATTTATGAAAGCTCCTTTGTTGGGGACTCTAAGCAGCAGACACCTATTGTGCCCAAGCCTAGATAGAGGCAGTGACCCAAAACAGCCTTTTTTACTGAGCCTCGACTTATACCCACATATAAGAGGGGGTCTGAAAACATAAATGGTTACAGCAAAAGACATATATAGAGATCAGGGCATAAGGAGAAAGCATGATGCAAGGTACTCACATCTATTCAAGAAGTTGTCAATGCTCTTGTTTTTCCTCAGGGCAGGGAAGTCAAGGTCATACACCAATGCATCCAAGCCATCCTGAGGGGGAGAGGAGAGAGGTTAACAAGCAAGCAAACAAAGCTACTCCTGCAAAATCTCAGACAACATGTAAAACGCACACCACCCTGGTCTATGTCGAGCAGCTTTGAGCAGAGACTCCCGAACACACCAAGCTGTGGGCTTCCAGTCTAAATTACATAAACAAAGTTTCTGAGAGATTTAGCTTACAACAAATACCCAAAATGTTGTGCTACTGTAAGCACTACGTTTTAAAAGAGATAAATACTACATCCACAGAAGAATGCTTATTTAATTTAAAAGACAATGGTCAATTTACGTTACGATCAAATAAACCAAACACTATGAATTAAAATTACATCTCAAGACACTTCAGATATGTGATAATACCAATTGTTTGTGTGTTTCCTTCAAGAGGCTGCAACATCATAAAGTTTGACAGGACAAAAGAACTAATCAAATGTGTGTGGTGTTATTGTTGTCAAGGTAAGGTTACAGATAGTTGTGCAGTAGTGTGTGCATATCTCAAAATCAGCCCATGTGAGCATATGCATGCTGAGAAACATTGATTCTTCAGGGCTCGAGTCAGATGATCAGAAATGCAGTCATCACCTATAAACTGAGAAAACCAGGGAGCCAATATGCAAAGATGGACACTATGAAAAGTTGTAGTTTGGTTTAAAGAGTGCTGATATGTCTGGGGGAACTGTAACACCCACCAGTCATTCTGGTTTGATGAACAGGAGCTGTATTTCCCACCCTGGTTACAAAGTTTCTAATAAAAGCAACTGGCGAATCTAAGTAGCTTTTGATGGCTGAGGCATGAGGGTGGTGCCTTACAATAACCATACAGTGAGGTCAACTCTGTGAATTTACACTACACAGCTGCGACACCCACTATATTTACATGAGTTACTCCCAGCCTGCCAAATCCTGGGTCCTCACTTGAATCCTTTTCATGAAAACTTGGCAAGCATTGCCCATGTAAACTGTAAAAGAATTAAGAATGAATGGTGTTGTTAAATAAAAACTGAAAAAGGCCTACTAAAAGGAAACTACAACAGTGGAGTTGACAAACAAATGCATATCATAGGCTATCTTGCCCCCTACTAGGCAGGCGCATAAGTGCCACTGGTGGGATTTAATCTAATCTTCCATAATCCAGAATGGCTGAAACAAGACAGGCACACAAACACTTGAAGTCAAAGCAATGTAGTGCCTTTTCTCAAGTGGGAGTGATCCAGATGTTGGAAATGAACATTTCTTAGTCATCTGGTCTACATTGTATTTTTTCAAACACCTCAGCTGCTGGGCTACCCATGTATTACAAAAGAAAATAAGTCTGTTTACTTGTTGACACAGGTTACATCATCTCTGCACTCACTATCACGGCAAGAATCTTGTCATTCCTGTACTGTCAATGGGCCTCTGCTAGTAAAGTCACATTTCTTTTTGCATCTCTGAGCAAAACAATGATGACACATGGTGAATCAGCAGCTCGACAAGTAGAGGAATCCTCTTAAGTAACTCTGCTGCTTTTGCGCAGCAGAGGTCAGGGCCATACCCCCTCCTCTCTGAGACATAAAAGAAGCAGACGCCCTGCAGGATGGGTGGAAGCATGAAAAAGGTAGGTGAAGGGGGGTTAAGAAAAAACGGGTGGTTAAGACTGGCTGGTAGGAGAAATGTGCAATGTAGACATTAAAGGAAACAGAATGTGGGAAATTAATAAGAGGGTAGGATGTGATCGAACCTCATCACAGTGCTGAGTGCCATTTTCTGCTCAGCCTACATAAACTTTAAGTCAACTTTCAGGAGGGACCATTTACACAAGCAGAACAAAAAGTGGCCTTGTTGGCCACACTGTAACCAGCCAGGCTGCACTGGAAAAAAGTGCTGAAGAACCGAGTCCTTTAGGACTCTAATCACAAGGCTCTGTGCTCAGCAATGCACGTTTGCATAACTTCCTGCCGCAGAGAACTCTGGACAGCCACAGTAACATTCCTTAACAGGACTGTACACGTCAGAGAGCTATTTTAGGTATGTGGCCAAACAAGTTCTCAACAAAAAGTGAAGGAAGGGAGAGGAAAAAAAAAATCCCAAGTACAGAGTCACATAGTGGAGCCTCATTTTCAGTCAGTACCAGTTCTCATCACTATGACGGAGAGGAGTAGGGAGTGCAGAGTTGATGCATGTGGAGCAGTCTAGTCCAATAGTAGAACAAATGAAGGTGGGAAAAAACAAAGACAATCAGAAGAACCACTCGGCCTTCTACTGGAGACTCCACAGTGACAAAATAACCAAGTGTAGTATAATAATATTAAAAAAAAAAACAGTTGTGTGAATGTAGCAAGGCTGGTTTAGGACATTGACTGGAATTAAAAATAAAATTACATTTGTAGTAGCACTTTTCCAGGTTGGAATTTTAGCGTCAACATCTGATATCAGACACATGTGGTGGAAGGAGCACATACTATAGATTAAACCCTCTAAGAGAATTAAAAACATTTATTTCAATAAAATGTAAAATTTTATAGAGAAGGAATTTAAAAAACCTATCGGCATAACTACATTCAACTGTTTTTGTGTATTCCAGAATGTATTATTTGTAAAATACAATTATGTCATAGCCTTGCTTATACACTGATATTTCGTTTGAAATGACTAAACAAATGCAGAGCATTGGTAATCAGTTCTAAAATATATAATTAAGAAATGCACATTATCTCAATCATCAAGGTTACGGGTCAGTAACAAAACATCATCTTTTTCTGTTTGGTTTCAGATATCAAACCACTCAGTTTACAATCTGCCACAGGCTACACTAAAAAATAACTGAATCGATCAAAAAACACTGACAAGGGTTTTTCCTAATCCAGAGTCATTTTTTTAGAGATGAAACTTTCCCAGATATGCACTTGAAGGAGCTCTTAAGTTTCCAGCAGCTCAGGGGTTTCTCTCTCTGCTTTCCACACAAACAGATGAAAAAAGCCATCAGTGACTAAAATGTGCAGGAGAAAATGGAAAAAATGGTAGTGCAGATAAAAAAAAAGCAATACACCAAGGACTTTATTTATGTCGTTCTAGTCTTTAAGCAGATAAGAGGTAATCTCATACACTGTAGGGACAGCTTTAAATCAGCAAGGAAAGAGCATATGACAATCTTAATCAAGAGTCAGCATCAGCAAAACTATGTGTTGTTAAAACTGGAGTTCACACAACAGTTTACCCTACTAGAGAGACAAAAAAACATGCATAGGCTTTATTCACTTCAAATGGCACTGGGTGGCAGCAGTCCACAGGCCGTTTCACTATGTGGCAGTCTTGGGAAAAAAGTTGCTGGGAAAACAAACCAGAGCTTGTAGCGCTCCATGTTATCCTATTTCTGCTGATGCTGCTTCAGGAAGAGGGCGTCACATCCCTGGAATTACTGAATAATGTGAAAAGAAATCATCTCATTGCCCTATTAATGAAATGTGGTAAGTATTCTAAAAAAAAGTATAGTTTTACAAAACACACAAAGCCTGTGGTTGACATTACACACAGCAATTATTTCTTTAAACATTCAGGGAGAGAAATCCACACAACACACAACCTCTTTTCCAGACATTAAAGTCTGAGTTAAAATTTCCATGGGAGACTCAGCCACATCATCCCTTTCTGCATGCCAGCATAAGGCATGTGGTCTAAAGTCAAGCCCTACTTCTCACTTCCCTCTCTGCCACCTCTTCAGGACAATATGCTTTCCCCATGTGAGCAAATGCACAGACAGCCATTCAGTTTGCCATGCAAATAAAGGTAGTTCCATGGCAGGCTGCTCCCATTAAAGCACAGATGTGATCATACAATCCAGTGAAGCCAGTCAAAGCATGAATTACCTAATGGCCTCCTCAAAGCTCATGTCCAGGTTCAAGTCTTAAAATAGAAATATGCCTGTAAATCAAGGGCAAAACATAGTTATCTTTTCTTTGGCAGTCACCAGTAACAGTTTATTGAAGATATTTACATTCACTGGATAACTACTGGATAAAGCAGCAGTGGCAGTGAAACCAAGGGTGGCAAACAAGGCCATTCTATTTCCTTTGAGGTCCAGTGAGTGAGAGTCACTGTCACAAATGTTTTCCTGTCAAAATATAATTGAGTTATTCCAACAGTAGAGAGCACTCACGTGTTTCCACTGACTGAGCACTGCCTTCTCGTGTAAAAACTCTGCTATCCTGCCAGCATTGCCCAAGATTTATGACCTAAGCCCAGCAAAATGGGAATCTTATTCTACATGGATTTAGTTCACGCTGACCATCTTCACTGGATCGGGGTTGCAGTATCGTTTGTAAGTGTTACAAAACCGTCCCAATGTAATAGCCCTTATAGAACGAGAAGAAAGAAAAGTTTAGTCACTCAGTCAAAGAAAAAAAAAGTTGTGATATTAAAAGACCGGATCATCTTAATATGCTTTCCCACACATAATCAGTCAGATGAGGGAACACAGCCCTACAAATGGCTCAACTAACAGTTCTCCTCACAGATAAATGAGTAAAGCACTTTACAAATGACAGCCCCAAACATTTTTATCAACACGCATGAATTAAAGGCCAACTACAAACACGTGCTTTTCAACTCAAGGAGATGCAACTCATCATTTAGGCCAGTAAACTTCAAATTATATATAGCTTATATAACTCCTGTCAATTTTCTTAAGCATGTGAAAAGTTGGTAGTGTGTTTTTGTGTCTTCCAGGCAGAAAGCCATAAAGAAAATCAACTTGCAGAGACTTGAAACTCATTTCGAGTAGACGTTCCAACAGCATTAAAATGTAGCCATTTTTACCTATTTTATTTTCTTATGTTATGAGTTATATTAGCCTTGCAGCTGTGAGCGAGGGCCCATAACATGAAACAAACTTGGGTACATTCAAGGACGCTGCCACATTCAAGATGTTCAGTGTCTCCAGGCAATGACAGGGGACACGAGTTAATATTACACATTTACCTCAATTACTATAGCATACCTGCAACATAAATGTTATATGCAAACCTTAATTCAGCATTTAAAGTCACACTGCATAACATTTTGAATAAGTAAAGACATGCAGTGTTCTAAATGAATATGTCATGTAAAATGCAGCTTATTTGTATTAATTGTGGGTTGAATATCCAAGTTAAAAAGCACTTTGGTTTCAACAGACTTGACAGACAGATACCGCCCTCTGTGTCTCTATGCCTACAAACAAAACAGGCCACAGCTGCATTTTAAATGCAGACAACACCTTACCAGTAAGGTTGGTCCAGTAAAGACAAAGGTCATTAACATAGGCATGCTACATAAGAAAGAATATGTCAAGTAGAACATTTTTAATACTCAAAGAGCACCATTATCAGTCACAAGTATGTAAACAGCATAATGACAAGCCTATCCTGCATCAGCACCGATATGATCAGACGAAATCTAATTTAGGGAGGTAATTACTGACAGGTGTCAAACTGGAATGCCTATTCATTAACAATTTCATTTAATAAAATGATTATTTATCTGTAAGCTTGTACTACAACACAGTTACTAATTGTGCCTTTGAACATAAAACAATTCTGTCAATTCATAATTCAAACCGCTTCAAAATAAGAGCATCCACCCTAACATGTTTAACATTGTTTTCATTTAAATATTGTTAAATTTTAACATTATTTAGGTAGAGGCTTCAAATAAGCCCACTGGGCTTTCTGCCTCTTCCTGCACTGTATGATACTGTATTCTTTGTCAATCTTGTATTTTTTCTTTTAAACTGTGCAAAATAAAATAAACAAAATAAACATGTACATGCAGCATTCACACAGTCAATCACTGTCTACAAATGTGGTTTACAGGCCTTGCAGTTTCCTGTAATTACCCTTATTACAGATTTAGAGTCCAAATAGCAGATGAAAGAGGGATCAAAATACAGAGAGACTAATGTACCCGGAGTGTCAGAGTAAGAACAAAGACTGTGCCAGGAACCCTTTACATTTCTCAAAAAGAGGTACAGCCTGGGCAAAACAAGTTCAAACATATAACTCAAATATCGTCATTTACCAAATATGGAACAAGCAGTACTAGTGGATTAAAATCAAGTGCAAAAGCAACTAGGAAATTCTGCTCGCTCTTCTGTGATGCCAACATTCACAGGTGTTCAGTGCAGCGGACATAGCAGCTGATAACATGATTTGATGGGTGTTATTGATGGCTGCCAACAGTAAGACATATATGGGCAATGCTCGCTGCCCTAGTGTCAGTCAGCTTTCACATCACAATGTCAGGAATTTTGTCAGTTCAGATTGGCTCTCAGAATTGCTGTCTACAGCACAATGACGGGAGAAAGAGGCAACCCATTCAGATAAGGAACTCTTCTCTCCAAGCAGGAAAAGTTACTGAGTGAAGATAAGGGGCGACAGGGCTGGAATACAGTCCTCAATAGCCGAAAGCTGAGTGAGGTGAGGTGCAGGCCAAGTATCGCTCTCACACAACACAGGCCAGGGTTCTTAGGGGGGAGAAAAAAAATCAACAGTCCTATACATAAGACAGGAAGCAATGCCAGCTCAAGACCCAGGTACAGAAACATGGCCAGTAAAAGGCTTGTATTGTGCATTCTGATGGAACCTATTACTCATAACCAAGCATGCTGGTTGCTTTATGAGTTCAATGTCCTGATTCATAGCCTTCAGAAACATGAGTCTTCAGTCCACATAATTTTGGTTTATGGGTAGAGAGTAGAGCCCACACCCAGCTACCTCAGAGATGCCTGCCTGGTCTCAACTGTATCCAGAATGGCTTTGGGACACATAGGAACTTCAGGCCAGTCAAAGACAAGAGGTTATTTGATTAGCATGGAATTTTATTAAGCTGTGGGTGGAGTTGCATGGTGGCAGGGAGAGCCTCAGCAAAAGGCCTCCATTCATTGATCAGGGGAGATTGCAGAAAGGGGGGAAACAAGAGGAACAACACCCTTGTGTGTGCGGCTGCCAGCAGGAACAGTCCCCACAGCTTTTTGCCATTAAAAATGCAGAACGTGTGCACTTTTAGGTGAGTTTAATTGGCTCTTTTTGCAACAGGACGGGAGGTCATGGAGACTAAGCAAGTTTTCCTCTTTGAAAGAAGACAACTATCTCCAGCAGCCTAGTATACCTTATATCCTTGTGTGCACAACCCCCAAAATTAGATTCGATTTGTCAGAGTGAAACTCCAAACTGCACCAAGATGAATTTCATTCATGCCTTGCTTGTTTAAACTTATAAAACAAAAATGTTAACACACTAACCTCATGGAAATACAAGCCAAAAACAGTTTGCTACAACACATATCTATTTGCATTTGCATTAACCTTCTGGTTAATGTAATGGTAAACAATATGCTATTTTACAATACAACATGCATTAAAATGGATAAGAGCCAAGGCCATTTGTTTGGGGTTTTGTCAAATAATTATGTCAGTACATAGCAGTAACCACCATGTTGTGATCTTCTTCATTGAATTTATGGGAGGACTACGCAGTGTGATGCTAGTACATTACACCATTTACATAGGTGTTGTGACTATTGCCATTTGGTCTACACAGCCTGGGTGGATGCACAAGCCAGATAACAGTTTAATGTTCCAAGCCGTACAGTCGGGCTGAGTTACACTGCACTACTTGGTGGAAATGCAGTTCAGGAACCAAATGCTTGTAAACACCCAGTGTCACTGTCACCCAAACTGAAAGGCCCATGATATCAACAAACACTTGACACAAAAACACCCCTTTGGCATCCACTCCATGGTGAGTCAGTTCCTGGGATTACTGTGTGTAATAAAATCCCATGAAGGTGTTGCTTTATGGTTTAGCACGTGGCAGGGGCAGCCTTCTTCACTCCTCAGAATAGATTCACTAGAGTGAGTTGTCACCCACAAACAGGAAGCAGCCAGGGCAAACTCCAACCAACAGGTGTACTGATGCAGCTGGGGGCCTACAGGTTACAACAGGCTGGAAGGTAACCCATTACATCAAATGTAGCTTAGATCAGCACACCTACACCCCCACTTCCTAGTGATCTAAAAGCCACAATACAGCTGATCACTCAAGACTTAAAAACGGGATTCGTTTTTGCTTGACCTGAACCAAAAATAATCTGACAATGTACGTCTGTGTCTGGGAAGAATAAACACACGGTAGCCATCTGTTAGTCATATTTAGTTACCAATGCCTTAAAGACTGTCCTTAGGTTAGTGACACCATGTTATCTTGTTGCTAGCAATTACAATTTCATTATTTTTATCTGACAGTTTATCGGACTATGGAAACACAGGTTTCTAGCTGATAGTTGCCTCACGTTTAGAAAACCTTACTACAATCACAAACGAACACATGTGCGTTTGAAGTTAATTGTTCAAACTGAACGGGCAACATGAACACATTTATTTAGTGACAACTGTTTGGTGTCAGAAAGAATTTCTGTTCCAAGTAGTACCAGAATGCCTGACTCGCTAGCTAGCTAGCAAACTGCAAACTTACCAGAAGACAATCCGTATTTATTTCTGACTTCGGGTCCTTCAGCATGACGTCGATTTTATCAAATCGAGCCTCCATACTTTCCCCAGCTGACATATTTGCTGTCAAACTCAGTCCCGGGTTTTTAGGAGGTTGTGAACAAAAACAGTGGCGAGGCAGATTGCTGGCTAGCTAGCTTTAGCAGTCGACGGTAGCTAGCTAGCTAGCCAAATGTTCCTTTTTCGTGTGAACTTCACTCTGCACTTCAAAGAAAATACATTGTTCTCGTCGAGCTTTCACACAAAGTGAAACATTTGAGGTTGCGCCGAATATATAAAAGCCACATTTTCAGAGTAGAGCGATGATTTCCTCCAGTATGAGTGACAAACAACTTCAGTAGCAAGCGATAAATGCGGCGACAGATTAGTCAGCCTCCGCAGGATGCCGCTGAGGATAAGAGCTTAAAATGTTGGTGCATCCAAACAAAAGGCAATTAAAAATGTAATTTATGTCTCTCTGAGAAAGTACAGCATGTCGGAAGATTAGCCCAGACCGGTTCCCATGTCTGTGCCAGGCCCCTGCAGAAAACGACGAACGAATCTGACAGCTCAAAAGTAGAAGTAGTGGAGGGGAAAAACTTCTGCTTCTTCCTAATTTCGAACAGTTTAAACAAGGACTCGTTAGGCGTTTAAAGGCAGTCCATACGCTGAATCCTGTGCACCGTCACTGGCTTGCGACTGTTTCCTGTCCAAACTGATTCATGCCTCAGACCAAAGACATAAAAATAGGGTTCTGATTTTTTTTTTCGGGGGGGAAAAACAGCAGACGGTGCCCGATTTTCTCCCACAGCCTGACCAACATGTCCGCCTTCCTGTTCAAACACCCCGGAGAAGCAACTTCAAAATGTCAAGTACTGCGCATGCTCAGTGTAGGGCGCATTCTCAGCGTTCACACAGAAAGATGATAAGGCTGCACCTTGCTGCTCCCTGACGTTACAACAGCAACGTTAGCATTAAGTTGTTTATTTTTTAAATAATAATTACATTGTTTTTCTATATTTTTTTCTATTCTATTCTATTCAGTTCATAAATATAATGAAATTAGAGAGGCATTTCTATTCTGTTCGATTTTAATCTAATCTAATCTGGCAGTTGCTGATGTTTTTGGTTCTTGAACAGTATTTGTTTCTATTTTCTATTCAGTTTTTCTATTTGATTATTTTATTCTACGCTGCTGTGTGATTTTTTTGTTTTGTTTGTTTTATGACAGTGCCTATGTAATTAATGTTATGTCAACAATGAGGGACCATCATTATTTATTCCATTCTATTCTATTCAGTGATGAAACATGTCTTTAATGCTTTTGGTTTTTGGCCCTGGTCAGATAGCATGTTCCAGTATATTCTAATCCCATGGTTCTCAAACTGTGGTACGTTTACCCCCTGTGGTGCGTGAGCTTCCTCTGGTGGTATTAAGGTGGAAAATCAGAAATAATGCTCTACTGTATATACCAGGTTATGTGAGTGGAGTGGAGCTGAGAGATTTTGACCAGAGTGCATAGAAAATGAAACAAATAACAAAAAATGAATGAATTAATGAATTAATTAAATAATAATGAAGTCACCTTATCGGTTGTGCCATATTACTCTAATTTCACTATACCAGTTTCTAAAGTATATGTGAGGAAGAGGAGGATGATTAGAAAGCAAATTATCTAATTGGGAATACATCTTTTGTGACAATGTGGGAAATGATATCATTAATGGTCCAGGTGGTGGTGCCCTTTTAATTTTCTCCCCTGCCCTTCCAAATGTCTGTGCATGCCACTGTGCCTTTGCAATAGTACTATTCATTAGCAAAAGCCCTGCCCTGCAGTGAGTTTCATGAAAAGGTCAAATGGTCATCGCTGTCTTCAGTCAGTGCGCTGACATTTAAGTTATACAGATCTAACATCCTCGAGGCTGAAGTGATTAATCATGAACAGGTTACACATCAATATTTGGGTTGTTGGTGATGAGGGAATTTTACCAGCTCCACTTAGTTCAGTGTAACTCAAGTTCATCATCTTCTCAATCATATACTGCATTTACACAGATTTTTATCATATAAAAAACCCCAATGTTATTCATGTTCTAATTTTTCTACGGGTTTCATTTGCCTTCCAAAAGTTGAAATCTTAACTCAGCTCCACATCTAATTCAAACTGAATCAAGCTATTTTCACATGTGATCACACATGCTGTTCTGTTGATGAACAGGAAATGCTTTAGTATTGCTGTCACTTGCCCCCTGGAGGACAAGAGCTGAACTCATGCATGGCTTTTTGTCACTGAGATTTCAAAAAAGATTACTATGTACATATGACATTTACTTTTGTTATAAATTGTGCATATAATAAACTTAATAAACTTCTATCTATCTATCTATCTATCTATCTATCTATCTATCTATCTATCTATCTATCTATCTATCTATTTCTATTTTCTATCTATCTATCTATCTATCTATCTATCTATCTATCTATCTATCTACCTATCTATTTCTATTTCTTTTTATTTTATTGTTTATCCCTCTCTTTTTCTACAAAGTGTATTCATAAATTATTTAAGTTGTCCCATGATTTTTAAGAATTAGATATTGTGGATGATAAATACAGTAATATGAATAAATGAATGACTAAATAAAATAATAAATAAATACATAAATGAATACAGGAATCAACTCATGTTTAATTAAAAATAGTAAAATACATTGAAGAATTTATTTATTTATGTCTATTACAATGTCATTTGTCATGCTCCGGCCTGTTGAACATTCTGCATGAGTGTATTGTTATTGGAATAAAGAAATATTCACGTATGTACAAGAGTTGTCACTTTAACAATCACACTATCACTGTCCACCCCGAAGCTCGCTTTACTTGTGCAGCTCTCAAGGTAATTTATTAGAATGTTATTACAGTTTTTCTCAGTCGCTCTGAACAAATGGCCAATGCTTTGGACATGTATCAGTTGCTTTTATAGAATGCTCTGCTGTTTTTAACATTATCATTTGCTTAACTGCTGTGCAAATGTTAATAGTGATGTGAGAAAACACTAAAGTGACTGAGAAAAACTATAATATTATGCGTGCACACGTTTTACCTATAGTGGGAACAAATTAGTATTTCATACGTACGTTTTACATATTTCGTGGGAACAAATTAGTATTTTGTTTGCGTGTTTAACCTATTCCGTGCACGTTTTACCTATTTTGTGGGAACAAATTAGTACTTTGTGTGCACGTTTTGCCTATTTTGTGGGAACAAATTAGTATTTAGTGGGCACATTTTACCTATTTAGTGGGAACTAATTAGTATTTTGTGTGCGCGTTTTCCCTACTCTGTGCACATTTTACCTATTTAGTGGGAACTAATTAGTATTTTGTATGTACATTTGACCTATTTTGTGGGAACTAATTAGTATTTAGTGGGCACATTTTACATATTTAGTGGGAACTAATTAGTATTTTGTATGTACGTTTTACCTATTTTGTGGGCACATTTTACCTATTTAGTGGGAACTAATTTACAAATTCCGTGCACGTTTGACCTATTTCGTGGGAACAAATTAGTATTTGGTGACCACAATTTTATTTCCCCTATGTAATGTCTGGGACTCTGTATACTACTAATACTACTGTTTTACAATAAATATGCTGGTAACGTATGTGGGTTATGAGTTTTGACTCAGCCAACAATGGAGCAGCAAGCTGAAGCTGCAGTAATGCCCTAACGTCACATGGGGGCTCCCTCACCGTGCACAGATCAGCTGTGACTGAGGAGCAGCAGCGGCAGTGTTGGTGCTGGTGCGGTTGGTTTTGGTGATGAGACCCCGATCGCAGTCTTCATGGACATGACTCTATGACGCGTTTTCGTCGTGGATAAAGGTAAGCCCGCTCTAAACTTCATCATTTTTGACCTTGTCATATTGTATGACATGTGTGTGTTGTCACGTGTGCTGTGAAAGAAGAGAGTCGTGTTTGTTTGTTTTTTTATCTCAACAACACGAACGCCGTGTGATGGTCGTACCTCAGCCTGTATCTCTGTTACGGGAGACGGTTTACTGTAACTTTCACCAGTAAAGTGGTGACACAGCGGAAGCCTGTTTTGTTTTTGTCTCATTTATTTTTTGTATGTATATATTTACTTTTGCGGGTGGGGGGTTCCGTGTTATTACTGTGTGAGACACTTTGCTAATATATAAGCAAAGTCTCACAGTAAGCTGTTTGAATGCCTCATTTCAAACCGTATTAGCTTGTTGTTGTTGTTGTTTGTTACATTTGCACGAATAGCATTGTAGCTTTTGGAGAAATCTCGTGAATTTGATTAGGTTTTGCAGTGTCAATTTATACATTAACTCTTCACCTATGCCAGGAAATATGTATGATACGACTCCATTTGACATGTCATCCACATGTCGTGTGTGTGTCTATGCTTATTTCCTTGGTGAAAATGTCACCCTTGCTGATTAATCACTGTGAGCACAGTCATGTCAGGCAGCTTGTATCTGGAGCTGGGCCATGGGTTTACATGTTTTTGTGTTGATGACTGTTAAAACTGCCCAGGGCTTGGTGTTGAAACAGGCTTCAGTGGTTTAGATAAAGCCATATCAGATAAGCATGGCCAGGGGATGTCTTTGGTGGTTTGTTATTCTAATTACAGGCAAACCAGTCCGTCTTGACCACATCTAATCTTAACATTCCTAATGTTTGTGGTACCAAAGGTTGTGATGCATGTCTCCGCTACCGCCCCCCAGCTCCAATGTCACTTGAGCCACTGACAGTTCATGCACATTTCAAGATCTTGCAAACCACAGCAGAGAGGAGAGGTCCTCCCAAGTGCAGAGCGCCTTCATTCTTGCTGCACATAAGCCTCAAATGTTTTTTTTTATGTAAAAGTAATCTTTTCTCTTCACCCATAATTTATTCATTTGTATATGCTGACATTTTTTTTTTAATTTGAATCGGACAGGTGATTCAATGCAATGTTAGTACACACACTGTACCAGCAGTGTGGCTTTGCTGGGTGGGCGGCCTGTCTCGCTTAGAACACATGCAGCCCTGATAGAGAGGGCAAGGACTGGAGGGGTCAGGGGGGCTTTGAACACTGACCATCTGGCCCTTGGGGGGCTGGTTTCCTCATTGGCTGCCTTTGTTCTCTGCTAACAATTGGGATTCAATCTGGGAGGAGATAAGTAGCCATGTCATAAAGGTTTCTTAACCTATTTTTTGTTATTAAGTATTTTTGTTCCTTCTCCAAATAAGAGTGTCTAAAGTCTGGCTCATTCATCTTTCACAGGATCAAGTGAAAGATGAGTTGCATGTAATAAAACTACTTGATCTTAAAAAAGTCTTTAAACAGTTATTCCAGTTGTCACGTGCAATATTTTAATTTAAGCAGCAAACAGTTACAATGATGTACGAGTTAGACAGGCTAAATTACTCATGGTAAAATCTCTCTTTTGCACATTGTTTATTTAGCAGCTATGTCAATACCAGGTAATGCTGCAACGAACAGGCAGGAGTCAGTGAATGTGTTTGTGTTTCACAGTCAGTACTCAAAATTCAGCATTCATTGTTGACATTCATTTCATTATGATGATAAATGAATGAAGATCGTTCATATTAGAACATATTTAATCTCATGCTGAAACATACAACGTGTTAAAAGCTAATAAATCAAAACCTATCAAGTTGGTTTAATCTCTGAGTCTGTACCGAAACGAAACATCTCTGATAGGCTGCATGGATCCAAAGCCCAATCTCCTGTCGTCAATTTCAGGTATCTTGTCATCAGGATTCTTCAGCTCAAACTCGAAGTAGATCAACATGAGGAAAATAAACTGCTTCATTTCATTTGAGGCAAAGAAACGCCCAGGACACATTGAGACCCCAGCACCCCAGGGCATGTTGTAGTACTTCACCTTCTTCCCCTGCTTGTAGAAATCTGTTTTCTTGCTCCCGTCTGAATTGAGAAAGCGGTCATATTTAAATGAACATGGGTCAGGGTGGATCTCTGGGTCCATTTGAACTGCACTGTAAGGGAACATTGCCATTCTGTCACCTTTACGAATGAAATATTCACAACCATCTGCCATTTTGAGAGTCATATCCTGAAGCACAGCTCTGGTGAGGAGGGGTGCAACAGTGAGTCGGAGACTCTCTTCCAGAGCACTGTCCAGGATGGGTGTTTTCATCAGCATTTCGTGGGTCAGGTCGACTAAAGAACCACCACGCTGGACTTCCTGTCCTGATTCCTTCACAACCCTATCGACCTCTTCCTTTACTGCTGCCATGGCCTCTGGGTGTTTCATGAGCAAGAGGAGCAGCCAGAAGGAGATGGGCCCTGTGTTGCCCTGAGAGGCAAAAAGAAGCACAAACATATACCTGTCAATCATCGACTCCTTCATACCCTTCTCATTTCTGGACTGCTGCATATCCCATATCCAGCGGCTGATGTTGTTCTTGAGCCTCATCTTCTGCATTGATAGAGCATTCCAGAAAACTTCCAGCAGCCTCTTTGCCTCCATTCTCTGCCTGGGTGTGAGCACCCCAAAGGCCAGGTTAGGGAAGAGTTGGTCATATTTACGAAACTCAGAGAATAAGGCTTCTGACTCAGCTCTATCTTTCTCTTTCGATCTCTCTTCACTTCCTTCTGACTCAGGTGTTGTATTGCCAAACAGAGACAAGTAGCCGGCCCTAAAAAGAATATTGTAGCTGTACATAAAGAGTTCATCTTCTATCCAGGTGCTTTTGTCTGCAGCTCCATCAATTCTGTGCAACATCAGATTCTGTAAATTAGCCATCATAGCTTGTGTCAGTACCTTCAGGCCATCTCCCTTGAGATGCATGTTGCTGGAGACTTGGAGAATGTGGTGCTCATCCTCTTCAGCTTCATAACCAAACACTCTGTGTACGAGAAACCTTGCAAACTTGTTAAAGTCTAGTTTTTGTCTGCTCTCTTTTACAAAAGTTCCAAATGATAGAGGATCCTGAAGGAATGTGATATAAGACCCTCCCAGCTGTACTGTGAATACATCGCCATGCTTTTGCTTCATCCTCTCGATGAATTTCAGTGTGTTCCTGCGAAACTCCAAGACATGACCCAGCCAAGGGATGAGCCCCTTATCCAAAGGGGGCTCTCCTGGCTGCCGCCTTCGAAATACCCCAAGAAGGTAAAGTCCTCCGATCAGAGAGGCAAGAAAGCCAATAAATATAGAGAGCAGGAGTCCCATGACTGATTACTCTGAGGACCATGCAGTTATGTGGCACAACGCTCCATGTCCTGCATTATAAATAGACATTATGCTCCTCCCTTTTTTGTGGGACGAGTTTCAGCCTTCAGATAAGTTCATCAACTATGAAAACAGGAAAAAGAATTGCCTATGCTAATGTAGAGCTCATGGCATGTACCAGTCAGTATTTCCAACTCGTCATTTGTAGTGGAAGGAAAAGAGTTGAGTTTACACAAAAATATTGCCTGGGGTTGAAATAAGATCACAGGATCGTTTATGTTCCAAAACATTTCAATGACAAATATCTGACATCAAATAGAACCCACCCAACAATGATGAAAAGCAACACAGAAATGTCAACACTGCCAACAAAGTAGTGTTAACTGGTAAAAGAAAAACATTTCTTAAAACTGCATTAAAAGAAATTTCTGCGTCTATCAACACGCAAAAAGAAGAACATTCAAAACAAATTAGCAGCTTTCCCCTGCAGGTCGTCCTCCTCTTTTGCACAGTTTATTTTAGAGCTGCAACTAACGATTATTTTCATAATCGATTAATCTGTCGATTATTTTCTCGATTAATCGATGAATCGTTTGGTCCATAAAATATCAGAAAACCATAAAAAATGTTGATCGGTGTTCGTCAAACCTGGAAATGATGATGTTCTCAAATGTCTTGTTTTGTCCACAAACCAAAATGATTGACCTTTAATGATTAATTTGTTATCCAGAGTAAAGAAATGAAGAAAATATTCATATTTAAGAAGCTTAAACAATCAGAAATCTTGTTTTAATCATGAAAAAACCTTCAAACCGATGAATCGATTATCAAAATAGTTGTCGATTAATTTAGTAATCGATTAATAATCGTTTCATCGATTAATCGTTTCAGCTCTAGTTTATTTAGCAGCTAAGTCAATACCAGGTGATCAGGCAACAGTGAGTGAATGTGTTTGTGTTACAGTCAGTACTCTCACTACTCAAAATTCAGCATTTATTTTTGACATTCATTTCATTATGATGATAAACGTAATGCCTTGCAAAAGGTCATAATGTTGACCTTTTGCTGAACAACCTGCATGAAGATCGATCATATTAGAACATTTTAAAACTCATGCTGTAACAGACAAAGTGCTAAACCCAAACCTATCAAGTTGGTTTAATCTCTGAGTCTGTACTGAAACGGAACATCTCTGACAGGCTGCATGGATCCAAAGCCCCATCTCCTGTCGTCACTTTCAGGTATCTTGTCATCAGGATTCTTCAGCTCAAACTCAAAGTAGATCAACATGAGGAAAACAAATTGCTTCATTTCATTGGAGGCGAAGAAACGCCCAGGACACATTGAGACCCCAGCACCCCAAGGCATGTTGTAGTACTTCATCTTCTTCCCCTGCTTGTAGAAATCTGTTTTCTTGCTCCCGTCTGGATTGAGAAAGCGGTCATATTTGAATGAACATGGGTCAGGGTGGATCTCTGGGTCCATTTGAACTGCACTGTAAGGGAATATTGCCATTCTGTCACCTTTACGAATGAAATATTCACGACCATCTGCCATTTTGAGAGTCATATCCTGAAGCACAGCTCTGGTGAGGAGGGGTGCAGCAGTGAGTCGGAGACTCTCTTCCAGAGCACTGTCCAGGATGGGTGTTTTCATCAGCATTTCATGGGTCAGGTCGACTAAAGGACCACCATGCTGGACTTCCTGTCCTGATTCCTTCACAACCCTATCTACCTCTTCCTTTATTGCTGCCATGGCCTCTGGGTGTTTCATGAGAAAGAGGAGCAGCCAGAAGGAGGTGGGTCCTGTGTTGCCCTGGGACGCCCAAAGAAGCACAAACATATACCTGTCAATCATTGACTCCTTCATACCCTTCTCATTTCTGAACTGCTGCATATCCCATATCCAGCGGCTGATGTTGTCCTTGAGCCTCATCTTCTGCATTGATAGAACATTCCAGAAAAGTTCCATCAGCCTCTTTGCCTCCAATCTCTGCCTGGGTGTGAGCACCCCGTAGGCCAGGTTAGGGAAGAGTTGGTCATATTTACGAAACTCAGAGAATAAGGCTTCTGACTCAGCTCTATCTTTCTCTTTCGATCTCTCTTCACTTCCTTCTGACTCAGGTGTTGTATTGCCAAACAGAGACAAGTAGCCGGCCCTAAAAAGAATATTGTAGCTGTACAGAAAGAGTCCATCCTCTATCCAGGTGCTGTTGTCTGCAGCTCCATCAATTCTGTGCAACATCAGATTCTGTAAATTAGCCATCATAGCTTGTGTCAGTACCTTCAGGCCATCTCCCTTGAGATGCTTGTTGCTGGAGACTTGGAGAATGTGGTGCTCATCCCCTTCAGCTTCATAACCAAACACTCTGTGTACAAAAAACCTTGCAAACTTGTTAAAGTCTAGTTTTTGTCTGCTCTCTTTTAAAAAAGGTCCAAACGATATAGGATCCTGAAGGAATGTGATATAAAACCCTCCCAGCTGTACTGTGAATACATCGCCATGCTTTTGCGTCATCCTCTCGATGAATTTCAGTGTGTTCCTGCGAAACTCCAAGACATGACCCAGCCAAGGGATGAGCCCCTTATCCAAAGGGGGCTCTCCTGGCTGCCGCCTTCGAAACACCCCAAGAAGGTGAAGTCCTCCGATCAGAGAGGCAAGAAAGCCAATAAATATAGAGAGCAGGAGTCCCATGACTGATTACTCTGAGGACCATGCAGTTATTTGGCACAACGCTCCATGTCCTGCATTATAAATAGACTTTATGCTCCTCCCTTTTTTGTGGGACGAGTTTCAGCCTTCAGATAAGTCCATCAACTATGAAAACAGGAAAAATAATTGCCTATGCTAATGTTAGAGCCCATGCATGTACCAGTCAGTATTTCCAACTCGTCATTTGTAGTGGAAGGAGAAGAGTTGAGTTTACACAAAAATATTGCCTGGGGTTGAAATAAGATCACAGGATCATTTATTTGAATTACAAATATTTGATATCAAATGGAACACCCGAGAAAAGCTGTTTTGCCAGTCCACCATACTTGTGAGGCACATTTAGCTAAATTAACTTGACAAGGCCCCGCCTATTGTCCTATGTAAAGCGGTAGTAAATGGATGGATGGATATTAGACAGACTGTGGAACATCAGCATGTGTAGTACATGTGTAATCAAACATGTATATTGGCGATATAAAGAGAGACAGCAATGGACATGCGTCAACTGCCTACTTCAGTCAGTGTGTGTGGCACAGCGCCGTCAGAAGTGAGGCACAGCTCATCGCTGCCTCACCTGGCCCTTCTCCCATGTATTTTAACAGGAAATGTGTAAATTCAATGATTTTGACCATAGAAATGTTGACATCTTAAAGGAAACTGATTTATTAAAGTGTTTTCGTTTGATTATGGTCCACCATTATGCACCCTGACAAAGAACATGAAGATCTAAACTGGTTGATGTTTTGTTGTCTTCATAAGTCAAGCCCCTGTGACAACACTCCTGACAGGTTTCTCTCACCAGCCTTTAAGGAGACGACACTTTCCCAAGTTGCTTTGTGAAGATGTCGAGTTCTAGTTCTTGATTTACTGGATCTGAGCGTACTGCAAATGAGTAAGATGTAGTGTTGTATCAAGTAATTCAGACCCTAATTATTCCTTCTTTTCAGAAAAACATTTACTCTAAACTTGTGATAATCAAAATGATAAGTAATCGATGTGCAAGTTGCTCAGGAAAAGTCATTCAAATGAGATAAATCAACCTTGAATAAACACATGTCTTTCTCTTGCTTGAAATACTGGTTTTATGCTGTTATGATAATGGCAGTCTCTCTGTTCTTCGCTCTATTTTATTATGATGACGACCTGCTGATTCAAAACTTAAAAAAAGCAACATGACATTTCACCAGCAACCCAGCTGTGGATAGTCAATTGTCACCAGGGTTACAGATTCATTTATTTTCTCTCTCACTCTTTACTCACTGTCATTTGGAGCACATCAGGGCTCATATTCTACTCTAATTCTTGCATTTTCTCCATTTTTCTTGAAAGTATCTCTTCATTTATCTGGAAGAAACGCACAAAGAATGCATAACAAACTGAAAGTTCATTAATGTCATTATTCCTCCGTGTTATGACAAACCAGTGTGTGATAGGCATAGGTAACGATTGATTACCAATCCAATCAGTTACACAGAGGTTTTCAGTTTCTGCTGTCACTTTAAACTGCTCCAGAAACACACCATTTTGAATATTGATCCACACAAGGTCAAATCTTTCATATGAAACACCCTCACACAGTTTAGATTACACAAACATCACCTGGAGGTCGTCATCATGCAGGCAGATGGTTCTCTGTGTCAGTATTTTCAGTCAATACTTTTCAAAAAGCAAGCGACACTTTATGAATTGAGCAAACAAAAATGATGTATCGATTTAATCATTCACAATATTGTATTTTGTTAGTTTGAAAATATGCTTTCTGTTTGCAGGGAACTGAATTTTGTTTGCTCCGACTCTTTTGCGTTTGCGCTCTCTCGCTTGTTCTTTGCGCTTCCTGGTTTTTTGTTGGTGATTCTGACCATGGGCCGCCCTTATGAAGCTGCCTGCTGATTGGCTACTGAGTTTTGGAGTGACAGGCTTGAAGTCGCCGTCTGTCTAGAACTCGTTCCACAAGTTTTCCCCGTCGACACCCAACATTATTTTGTCGGATGTCGTTCCAGACGGAGGTTCCTTCCTTTAAACACATTTTGATGTTGTAGGTCTTGGGAGGTGAAGGTAAAATATAAATCTATGAAATGATGAATCAATGTGGTGGTGAAAAGTACATTATGTCACTTGTATTTATTGTGAAGTTGAAATTAGGCTTAATAGCTTAGTTAAAATAGCCCCTGTCCACAAATAAATCAGATAGAAACCATGGATTAGATCATGTCAACACATATTTTATGATTCTTAGATTTACATTTATTGCTATAACAGTGTCACTGTCATTATTATGTTGTTAAGAACCGTGTTTTTATTACTGGCTCATTTATCTTTCACAAGACCACGTTTCTGTTTAAGCTGTAATACATTACTTGATATAAAAAAAAAATCTTTCACCAGTTATTTGTCACATGCAATATTTTAATGTAAGCAGCAAACACAAGTAGTTATAAACCTGAATATGAGTTAGACAGGCTAAATTAGTCCAGGTTTGAATATTTGTCTTTTGCACATTGTTTATTTAGCAGCTATGTCAATATCAGGTCATGCTGCAACAAACAGGCACGAGTCAGTGAATGTGTTTGTGTTACACAGTCAATATTCAAAATTCAGCATTCATTTTTAACATTCATTTTATTATGATGATAAATGTAATGAATACTTAGGTGAACAACATGAATCAGTGTTTTCATCTAACATCACAATGTTGACCTTTTGCTGAACAACCTGCATGAAGATCGATCATATTAGAACATTTTAAAACTCATGCTGTAACAGACAAAGTGCTAAACCCAAACCTATCAAGTTGGTTTAATCTCTGAGTCTGTACTGAAACGGAACATCTCTGACAGGCTGCATGGATCCAAAGCCCCATCTCCTGTCGTCACTTTCAGGTATCTTGTCATCAGGATTCTTCAGCTCAAACTCAAAGTAGATCAACATGAGGAAAACAAATTGCTTCATTTCATTGGAGGCGAAGAAACGCCCAGGACACATTGAGACCCCAGCACCCCAAGGCATGTTGTAGTACTTCATCTTCTTCCCCTGCTTGTAGAAATCTGTTTTCTTGCTCCCGTCTGGATTGAGAAAGCGGTCATATTTGAATGAACATGGGTCAGGGTGGATCTCTGGGTCCATTTGAACTGCACTGTAAGGGAATATTGCCATTCTGTCACCTTTACGAATGAAATATTCACGACCATCTGCCATTTTGAGAGTCATATCCTGAAGCACAGCTCTGGTGAGGAGGGGTGCAGCAGTGAGTCGGAGACTCTCTTCCAGAGCACTGTCCAGGATGGGTGTTTTCATCAGCATTTCATGGGTCAGGTCGACTAAAGGACCACCATGCTGGACTTCCTGTCCTGATTCCTTCACAACCCTATCTACCTCTTCCTTTATTGCTGCCATGGCCTCTGGGTGTTTCATGAGAAAGAGGAGCAGCCAGAAGGAGGTGGGTCCTGTGTTGCCCTGGGACGCCCAAAGAAGCACAAACATATACCTGTCAATCATTGACTCCTTCATACCCTTCTCATTTCTGAACTGCTGCATATCCCATATCCAGCGGCTGATGTTGTCCTTGAGCCTCATCTTCTGCATTGATAGAACATTCCAGAAAAGTTCCATCAGCCTCTTTGCCTCCAATCTCTGCCTGGGTGTGAGCACCCCGTAGGCCAGGTTAGGGAAGAGTTGGTCATATTTACGAAACTCAGAGAATAAGGCTTCTGACTCAGCTCTATCTTTCTCTTTCGATCTCTCTTCACTTCCTTCTGACTCAGGTGTTGTATTGCCAAACAGAGACAAGTAGCCGGCCCTAAAAAGAATATTGTAGCTGTACAGAAAGAGTCCATCCTCTATCCAGGTGCTGTTGTCTGCAGCTCCATCAATTCTGTGCAACATCAGATTCTGTAAATTAGCCATCATAGCTTGTGTCAGTACCTTCAGGCCATCTCCCTTGAGATGCTTGTTGCTGGAGACTTGGAGAATGTGGTGCTCATCCCCTTCAGCTTCATAACCAAACACTCTGTGTACAAAAAACCTTGCAAACTTGTTAAAGTCTAGTTTTTGTCTGCTCTCTTTTAAAAAAGGTCCAAACGATATAGGATCCTGAAGGAATGTGATATAAAACCCTCCCAGCTGTACTGTGAATACATCGCCATGCTTTTGCGTCATCCTCTCGATGAATTTCAGTGTGTTCCTGCGAAACTCCAAGACATGACCCAGCCAAGGGATGAGCCCCTTATCCAAAGGGGGCTCTCCTGGCTGCCGCCTTCGAAACACCCCAAGAAGGTGAAGTCCTCCGATCAGAGAGGCAAGAAAGCCAATAAATATAGAGAGCAGGAGTCCCATGACTGATTACTCTGAGGACCATGCAGTTATTTGGCACAACGCTCCATGTCCTGCATTATAAATAGACTTTATGCTCCTCCCTTTTTTGTGGGACGAGTTTCAGCCTTCAGATAAGTCCATCAACTATGAAAACAGGAAAAATAATTGCCTATGCTAATGTTAGAGCCCATGCATGTACCAGTCAGTATTTCCAACTCGTCATTTGTAGTGGAAGGAGAAGAGTTGAGTTTACACAAAAATATTGCCTGGGGTTGAAATAAGATCACAGGATCATTTATTTGAATTACAAATATTTGATATCAAATGGAACACCCGAGAAAAGCTGTTTTGCCAGTCCACCATACTTGTGAGGCACATTTAGCTAAATTAACTTGACAAGGCCCCGCCTATTGTCCTATGTAAAGCGGTAGTAAATGGATGGATGGATATTAGACAGACTGTGGAACATCAGCATGTGTAGTACATGTGTAATCAAACATGTATATTGGCGATATAAAGAGAGACAGCAATGGACATGCGTCAACTGCCTACTTCAGTCAGTGTGTGTGGCACAGCGCCGTCAGAAGTGAGGCACAGCTCATCGCTGCCTCACCTGGCCCTTCTCCCATGTATTTTAACAGGAAATGTGTAAATTCAATGATTTTGACCATAGAAATGTTGACATCTTAAAGGAAACTGATTTATTAAAGTGTTTTCGTTTGATTATGGTCCACCATTATGCACCCTGACAAAGAACATGAAGATCTAAACTGGTTGATGTTTTGTTGTCTTCATAAGTCAAGCCCCTGTGACAACACTCCTGACAGGTTTCTCTCACCAGCCTTTAAGGAGACGACACTTTCCCAAGTTGCTTTGTGAAGATGTCGAGTTCTAGTTCTTGATTTACTGGATCTGAGCGTACTGCAAATGAGTAAGATGTAGTGTTGTATCAAGTAATTCAGACCCTAATTATTCCTTCTTTTCAGAAAAACATTTACTCTAAACTTGTGATAATCAAAATGATAAGTAATCGATGTGCAAGTTGCTCAGGAAAAGTCATTCAAATGAGATAAATCAACCTTGAATAAACACATGTCTTTCTCTTGCTTGAAATACTGGTTTTATGCTGTTATGATAATGGCAGTCTCTCTGTTCTTCGCTCTATTTTATTATGATGACGACCTGCTGATTCAAAACTTAAAAAAAGCAACATGACATTTCACCAGCAACCCAGCTGTGGATAGTCAATTGTCACCAGGGTTACAGATTCATTTATTTTCTCTCTCACTCTTTACTCACTGTCATTTGGAGCACATCAGGGCTCATATTCTACTCTAATTCTTGCATTTTCTCCATTTTTCTTGAAAGTATCTCTTCATTTATCTGGAAGAAACGCACAAAGAATGCATAACAAACTGAAAGTTCATTAATGTCATTATTCCTCCGTGTTATGACAAACCAGTGTGTGATAGGCATAGGTAACGATTGATTACCAATCCAATCAGTTACACAGAGGTTTTCAGTTTCTGCTGTCACTTTAAACTGCTCCAGAAACACACCATTTTGAATATTGATCCACACAAGGTCAAATCTTTCATATGAAACACCCTCACACAGTTTAGATTACACAAACATCACCTGGAGGTCGTCATCATGCAGGCAGATGGTTCTCTGTGTCAGTATTTTCAGTCAATACTTTTCAAAAAGCAAGCGACACTTTATGAATTGAGCAAACAAAAATGATGTATCGATTTAATCATTCACAATATTGTATTTTGTTAGTTTGAAAATATGCTTTCTGTTTGCAGGGAACTGAATTTTGTTTGCTCCGACTCTTTTGCGTTTGCGCTCTCTCGCTTGTTCTTTGCGCTTCCTGGTTTTTTGTTGGTGATTCTGACCATGGGCCGCCCTTATGAAGCTGCCTGCTGATTGGCTACTGAGTTTTGGAGTGACAGGCTTGAAGTCGCCGTCTGTCTAGAACTCGTTCCACAAGTTTTCCCCGTCGACACCCAACATTATTTTGTCGGATGTCGTTCCAGACGGAGGTTCCTTCCTTTAAACACATTTTGATGTTGTAGGTCTTGGGAGGTGAAGGTAAAATATAAATCTATGAAATGATGAATCAATGTGGTGGTGAAAAGTACATTATGTCACTTGTATTTATTGTGAAGTTGAAATTAGGCTTAATAGCTTAGTTAAAATAGCCCCTGTCCACAAATAAATCAGATAGAAACCATGGATTAGATCATGTCAACACATATTTTATGATTCTTAGATTTACATTTATTGCTATAACAGTGTCACTGTCATTATTATGTTGTTAAGAACCGTGTTTTTATTACTGGCTCATTTATCTTTCACAAGACCACGTTTCTGTTTAAGCTGTAATACATTACTTGATATAAAAAAAAAATCTTTCACCAGTTATTTGTCACATGCAATATTTTAATGTAAGCAGCAAACACAAGTAGTTATAAACCTGAATATGAGTTAGACAGGCTAAATTAGTCCAGGTTTGAATATTTGTCTTTTGCACATTGTTTATTTAGCAGCTATGTCAATATCAGGTCATGCTGCAACAAACAGGCACGAGTCAGTGAATGTGTTTGTGTTACACAGTCAATATTCAAAATTCAGCATTCATTTTTAACATTCATTTTATTATGATGATAAATGTAATGAATACTTAGGTGAACAACATGAATCAGTGTTTTCATCTAACATCACAATGTTGATCTTTTGCTAAGCAACCTGCATGAAGATCGATCATATTAGAACATATTTAAACTCATGCTGTAACATACAAAGTGCTAAACCTAAACCTATCAAGTTGGTTTAATCTCTGAGTCTGTACCGAAACGGAACATCTCTGACAGGCTGCATGGATCCAAAGCCCCATCTCCTGTCATCAATTTCAGGTATCTTCTCATCAGGATTCTTCAGCTCAAACTCAAAGTAGATCAACATGAGGAAAATAAACTGCTTCATTTCATTGGAGGCGAAGAAACGCCCAGGACACATTGAGGACCCAACACCCCAAGGCATGTTGTAGTACTTCACCTTCTTCCCCTGCTTGTAGAAATGAGTTTTCTTGCTCCCGTCTGGATTGAGAAAGCGGTCATATTTGAATGAACATGGGTCAGGGTGGATCTCTGGGTCCATTTGAACTGCACTGTAAGGGAACATTGCCATTCTGTCACCTTTACGAATGAGATATTCACGACCATCTGCCATTTTGAGAGTCATATCCTGAAGCACAGCTCTGGTGAGGAGGGGTGCAGCAGTGAGTCGGAGACTCTCTTCCAGAGCACTGTCCAGGATGGGTGTTTTCATCAGCATTTCATGGGTCAGGTCGACTAAAGGACCACCACGCTGGACTTCCTGTCCTGATTCCTTCACAACCCTATCTACCTCTTCCTTTATTGCTGCCATGGCCTCTGGGTGTTTCATGAGAAAGAGGAACAGCCAGAAGGAGGCGGGCCCTGTGTTGCCCTGAGATGCCCAAAGAAGCACAAACATATACCTGTCAGTCATTGACTCCTTAATACCCTTCTCATTTCTGATCTGCTGCATATCCCATATCCAGCAGCTGATGTTGTCCTTGAGCCTCATCTTCTGCATTGATAGAACATTCCAGAAAAGTTCCAGCAGCCTCTTTGCCTCCATTCTCTGCCTGGGTGTGAGCACCCCGTAGGCCAGGTTAGGGAAGAGTTGGTCATATTTACGAAACTCAGAGAATAAGGCTTCTGACTCAGCTCTATCTTTCTCTTTCGATCTCTCCTCACTTCCTTCTGACTCAGGTGTTGTATTGCCAAACAGAGACAAGTAGCCGGCCCTAAATAGAATATTGTAGCTGTACATAAAGAGTCCATCCTCTATCCAGGTGCTTTTGTCTGCAGCTCCATTGATTCTGTGCAACATCAGATTCTGTAAATTAGCCATCATAGCTTGTGTCAGTACCTTCAGGCCATCTCCCTTGAGATGCTTGTTGCTGGAGACTTGGAGAATGTGGTGCTCATCCTCTTCAGCTTCATAACCAAACACTCTGCGTACAAGATGCCTTGCAAACTTGTTAAAGTCTAGTTTTTCTCTGCTCTCTTTTACAAAAGGTCCAAATGATAGAGAATCCTGAAGGAATGTGATATAAAACCCTCCCAGCTGTACTGTGAATACATCGCCATGCTTTTGCGTCATCCTCTCGATGAATTTCAGTGTGTTCCTGCGAAACTCCAAGACATGACCCAGCCAAGGGATGAGCCCCTTATCCAAAGGGGGCTCTCCTGGCTGCCGCCTTCGAAACACCCCAAGAAGGTAAAGTCCTCCGATCAGAGAGGCAAGAAAGCCAATAAATATAGAGAGCAGGAGTCCCATGACTGATTACTCTGAGGACCATGCAGTTATTTGGCGTAAAGCTCCATGTCTTGCATTATAAATAGACTTTATGCTCCTCCCTTTGTGTGGGACGAGTTTCAGCCTTCAGATAAGTCCATCAACTATGAAAACAGGAAAAATAATTGCCTATGCTAATGTAAGAGCCCATGGCACGCGCCTGTCAGTATTTCCAACTCGTCATTTGTAGTGGAAGGAAAATAGTTGAGTTTACACAAAAATATTGCCCGGGGTTGAAATAAGATCACAGGATTGTTTATTTTCCAAAATATTTCAATGACAAATATTTGACAAATAGAACCCACCCAACAATGATGAATAGCAACACAGAAATGTCAACACTGCCAACAAAGTAGTGTTAACTGGTAAAAGAAAAACATTTCTTAAAACTGCATTAAAATAAATTTGTGACGTCTATCAACACGCAAAAGAAGAACATTCAAAACAAATTAGCAGCTTTCCCCTGCAAGTGTTTTCATTTGATTATGGTCCACCATTATGCACCCTGACAAAGAACATGAAGATCTAAACTGGTTGATGTTTTGTTGTCTTCATAAGTCAAGCCCCTGTGACAACACTCCTGACAGGTTTCTCTCACCAGCCTTTAAGGAGACGACACTTTCCCAAGTTGCTTTGTGAAGATGTCGAGTTCTAGTTCTTGATTTACTGGATCTGAGCGTACTGCAAATGAGTAAGATGTAGTGTTGTATCAAGTAATTCAGACCCTAATTATTCCTTCTTTTCAGAAAAACATTTACTCTAAACTTGTGATAATCAAAATGATAAGTAATCGATGTGCAAGTTGCTCAGGAAAAGTCATTCAAATGAGATAAATCAACCTTGAATAAACACATGTCTTTCTCTTGCTTGAAATACTGGTTTTATGCTGTTATGATAATGGCAGTCTCTCTGTTCTTCGCTCTATTTTATTATGATGACGACCTGCTGATTCAAAACTTAAAAAAAGCAACATGACATTTCTCAAGCAACCCAGCTTTGGATAGTCAATTGTCACCAGGGTTACAGATTCATTTATTTTCTCTCTCATTCTTTACTCACTGTCATTTGGAGCACATCAGGGCTCATATTCTACTCTAATTCTTGCATTTTCTCCATTTTTCTTGAAAGTATCTCTTCATTTATCTGGAAGAAACGCACAAAGAATGCATAACAAACTGAAAGTTCATTAATGTCATTATTCCTCCGTGTTATGACAAACCAGTGTGTGATAGGCATGGGTAACGATTGATTACCAATCCAATCAGTTACACAGAGGTTTTCAGTTTCTGCTGTCACTTTAAACTGCTCCAGAAACACACCATTTTGAATATTGATCCACACGAGATCAAATCTTTCATATGAAACACCCTCACACAGTTTAGATTACACAAACATCACCTGGAGGTCGTCATCATGCAGGCAGATGGTTCTCTGTGTCAGTATTTTCAATCAACACTTTTCAAAAAGCAAGCGACACTTTATGAATTGAGCAAACAAAAACGATATATCGATTTCATCATTCACAATATTTTATTTTGTTAGTTTGAAAATTTGCTTTCTGTTTGCAGGGAACTGAATTTTGTTTGCTCCGACTCTTTTGCGTTTACGCTCTCTCGCTTGTTCTTTGCGCTTCCTGTTTTTTTGTTGGTGATTCTGACCATGGGCGGGCCTTATGAAGCTGCCTGCTGATTGGCTACTGAGTTTTGGAGCGACAGGCTTGAAGTCGCCGTCTGTCTAGAACTCGTTCCACAAGTTTTCCCCGTCGACACCCGGCATTATTTTGTCGGATGTGGTTCCAGACGGAGCTTCCTTCCTCCCTCCCTTCCTAAGGCCCGCCCATGCTTAGAATCACAAACCCAAAAAAACCCGGGGCAAAGAACAAGCCAGTGAGCGCAAACGCAATAATGAAACAAAATTCCGATCATTGCAAACAAGTGTATGTACAAACAAATAAAATACAATGTTTTTGAATGATGAAGTCAATATTTTATTTGCAGTTTGTGTATTTTGATTGTGTGGTTCATTGTTGTTTGCTCAATTCATTAAGTGTTGCTTTCTTTGTGAAAATCTAATTCCATAGATCTCATTGCTCCTTTGCTCTCCTCTTAATGGTTGTAGGCTTTTCTGATCCTAGTAGCAGATGGTGAAAGACACTCAATCCCAAATAAAAAGCGTGTTTTTGTTTCACGCTTTGTTTCATTAAACTGCTGAGTCGTGGGAGTCAGGACCCTCTTCTCAAAATGTTCCTGATTGCGACAATTGTGTCATCAGTTAATCCAAAAAACACCATAAAACACCTGAAAATACTTTAAACACATTTTGATGTTGTAGGTCTTGGGAGGTGAAGGTAAACTATAAATCTATGAAATGATGAATCAATGTGGTGGTAAAAAGTACATTATGTCACTTGTATTTATTGTGAAGTTGAAATTAGGCTTAATAGCTGAGTTAAAATAGCCCCTGTCCACAAATAAATCAGATAGATAATATTTCTCTTTTGCACATTGTTCATTTAGCAGCTATGTCAATACCAGGTCATGCTGCAACAAACAGGCACGAGTCAGTGAATGTGTTTGTGTTACACAGTCAATATTCAAAATTCAGCATTCATATTTAACATTCATTTTATTATGATGATAAATGTAATGAATACTTAGGTGAACATGAATCAGTGTTTTCATCTAAAATCACAATCTTGATCTTTTGCTAAGCAACCTGCATGAAGATCGTTCATATTAGAACATATTTAAACTCATGCTGTAACATACAAAGTGCTAAACCCAAACCTATCAAGTTGGTTTAATCTCTGAGTCTGTACTGAAACGGAACATCTCTGATAGGCTGCATGGATCCAAAGCCCCATCTCCTGTCATCAATTTCAGGTATCTTCTCATCAGGATTCTTCAGCTCAAACTCAAAGTAGATCAACATGAGGAAAATAAACTGCTTCATTTCATTGGAGGCGAAGAAACGCCCAGGACACATTGAGGACCCAACACCCCAAGGCATGTTGTAGTACTTCACCTTCTTCCCCTGCTTGTAGAAATGAGTTTTCTTGCTCCCATCTGGATTGAGAAAGCGGTCATATTTGAATGAACATGGGTCAGGGTGGATCTCTGGGTCCATTTGAACTTCACTGTAAGGGAACATTGCCATTCTGTCACCTTTACGAATTAAATATTCACGACCATCGGCCATTTTGAGAGTCATATCCTGAAGCACAGCTCTGGTGAGGAGGGGTGCAACAGTGAGGCGGAGACTCTCTTCCAGAGCACTGTCCAGGATGGGTGTTTTCATCAGCATTACGTGGGTCAGGTCGACTAAAGGACCACCACGCTGGACTTCCTGTCCTGATTCCTTCACAACCCTATCTACCTCTTCCTTTACTGCTGCCATGGCCTCTGGGTGTTTCATGAGAAAGAGGAGCAGCCAGAAGGAGGCGGGCCCTGTGTTGCCCTGAGAGGCAAAAAGAAGCACAAACATGAGCCTGTCAGTCATTGACTCCTTCATACCCTTCTCATTTCTGAACTGCTGCATATCCCATATCCAGCGGCTGATGTTGTCCTTGAGCCTCATCTTCTGCACTGATAGAACATTCCAGAAAAGTTCCAGCAGCCTCTTTGCCTCCATTCTCTGCCTGGGTGTGAGCACCCCGAAGGCCAGGTTAGGGAAGAGTTGGTCATATTTACGAAACTCAGAGAATAAGGCTTCTGACTCAGCTCTATCTTTCTCTTTCGATCTCTCTTCACTTCCTTCTGACTCAGGTGTTGTATTGCCAAACAGAGACAAGTAGCCGGCCCTAAAAAGAATATTGTAGCTGTACATAAAGAGTCCATCCTCTATCCAGGTGCTTTTGTCTGCAGCTCCATCAATTCTGTGCAACATCAGATTCTGTAAATTAGCCATCATAGCTTGTGTCAGTACCTTCAGGCCATCTCCCTTGAGATGCTTGTTGCTGGAGACTTCGAGAATGTGATGCTCATCCTCTTCAGCTTCATAACCAAACACTCTGCGTACAAGAAACGTTGCAAACTTGTTAAAGTCTAGTTTTTCTCTGCTCTCTTTTACAAAAGGTCCAAATGATACAGGATCCTGAAGGAATGTGATATAAGACCCTCCCAGCTGTACTGTGAATACATCGCCATGCTTTTGCGTCATCCTCTCGATGAATTTCAGTGTGTTCCTGCGAAACTCCAAGACATGACCCAGCCAAGGGATGAGCCCCTTATCCAAAGGGGGCTCTCCTGGCTGCCGCCTTCGAAACACCCCAAGAAGGTAAAGTCCTCCGATCAGAGAGGCAAGAAAGCCAATAAATATAGAGAGCAGGAGTCCCATGACTGATTACTCTGAGGACCATGCAGTTATGTGGCACAACACTCCATGTCTTGCATTATAAATGCACTTTAAGCTTCTCCCTTTGTGTGGGATGAGTTTCAGCCTTCAGGTAAGTCTATCAACTATGAAAACTGGAAAAATAATTGCCTATGCTAATGTAAGAGCTCACAAATATTTGACATCAAATAGAACACCACCAACTACAATGAAAAGCTGTTTTTCAAGTCCACCATACTTGTGAGGCCAATTTAGCTAAATTAACTTGACAAGGAAATTTTCTAGACAATGAGTTTCATCAACTTTAAGGGGATGATTACCCAGTCCAGAGATTTGAGCATTTAGGTGCGTTGAGGTTCACAACTGAGGCACTGACTCCTCTGTCATTTGGAGCACATCGGGGCTCAGCTTCTACTCTTTATTCTTGCATTTTCTCAATTTTTCTTCAACGTATCTCTTCATTTACCTGGAAGAAACGCACAAAGAATGCATAACAATTTGAAAGTTCATTAATGTCAATGTGTGATAGGCATAGGCATCGATTACCAATCCAATCAGTTACACAGAGGTTTTCAGTTTCTGCTGTCGCTTTAAACTGCTCCAGAAACACACCATCTTAAATATTGATCCACACAAGGTCAAATCTTTGAATCTATGAAACATCTATGAAACACCCTCACACAGTTTAGATTACACAAACATCACCTGGAGGTCGTCATCATGCAGCCAGATGGTTCTCTGTGTCAGTATTTTCAATCAACACTTTTCAAAAAGCAAGCAACCCTTGATGAATTGAGCAAACTAAAGTGAGCCACACAATCAAAATACACAAACTGCAAATAAAATATCGCTCCAATCTTTCTGAAATATTGTATTATTTGCAAAAAAAAATGCTAATTACAAACATTTACAAATTACAAATTAAATTAAATTAAATTAAATTAAATTAAATTAAATTAAATTAAATTAAATTAAATTAATGTGGTTCATTTTTTGTTTTTTGTTCTCCCCTCAAAGTTTTCCTGATTGTGACAATTGTGTCATTAGTTAATCCAAAACCAGTGATGGAAGATGGATTCACATTTAATCCAATACCAGAAAATACTTTCTACACATTTTTAATTAAAGTAAATTATCACCAAATGTGTGTCAAAGATGGTCTCTGAGACTGGCTCTACTCGCCTCGCCACAGCACGATTAGGTTGCATCTCCACTACAAAAAGTACCTACTTAACATGGGCGGAGTCATCACTGCACAGCTGAGTGAAACTGCGGTGACTTGTTTTATGCGGCGACTTTGTTTTATACGCGACACACACACACACACGAGTGACTAGTGACTTCACCACACTTCTGTAGTTGTTTGAGATTAACCCACGTTTTTAGGATTGTTAAGTACTTAAAATTTATCTACAATTCGGCACTGTTCGGCTTGATTTCTGTGTGGGACGTCTCTTCCTGTGACGGGACTCTGGCCAGTCAGCGGCCGGCAGTCTGACCAATCATTGCATAGTACCTGCTTAAGCACGCTTGGAACCTCGCCAGAGCAGGTACTAAAAATAGTACTTGGTACCAGGTACTAGGCTAGTGGAAACGCTACTTAAACCGTGCCGTGGCGAGGCAAGGCGAGTAGAGCCGGTGGAAATGCGCCATTAGATGAATGAAAATGGAATGAAAGCGGCATATTGCTATTGTAGCTCTTGGAGGTGAAGATAAAATTTTAATCTGTGAAATGATGGAAAACTGCATTATGTCCTTTGGAACATGTCTGCAGTAAATACCTAAAAGTTGAACTGAAGTTTAATAGCTGAGAATAGCCCACTGTCCACAAATACCTATTTTATGATTTTATGATGTATTGCTGTAACAGTGCCACTGTCATTACAGTATTATGTTATTAAGAACCCGTGTTTGTTAAAAAATAAGCTTATTTCGCATTAGGTCATGTTACATCAGGTCAATCTTGGCAAAACTTGAGGATTAAAAGTACATCTTACTGCCGATCTACAGAGCCAAATATGTTCTGCATGGATGCTTGTAAACTTTTCACCTGTTCTTTTTTATGGAGGGTCAGGAATGCCAGGAACACTGTGTTCACTAGAAGTGTCCAAGTCTAAATAAAGGAAGAGAAACGTTCATGCACTGTAATCACTGTGCAGGGGAGGATGTTTGTCTTTGAAATAATCATATACAAATAAAATGAAGGGCAGTTGTTCTTACAGTTCACTGTGTGTGTGTCCACTCACACCCGTGTTCTGGTTATTAGATCAACAGTAGATAGCTATTTGCTATTTCTTCAATATGGTTTCCAGAGAACCAAATGCATTTTTTTTCCCTCCTGCCTGGCTGTTAAAATGACTCTTCAAAAATGCAGCATGAAAGAAGAAGGAGGGAGAGCAGAGATAAGGTCTACAGCGAGGAAGGACAGGCAGAGGGAGGGGAAGAGATGGGAGAAGAGGTTTAAACAGAAGTGGGAGTGGTGAAGAGCGAAGCGAGGCAGCTGGATGCAGACAGCATGTAAGATACAGTGCAAGGCTTTTGATGGATGGATGATTGGACGTAGAAGGGGTTGAGTGTTTTTGTTCGTGTGTGTGTGTGTGCAGTGTAGCGAAACATGTGAACCAAACTGTACGTACTGTATGAAGGTGTGTGACACAAGTTGACAATTGGATCATTAAAGCCAATCTCACAAAGGCCAGTGCCCCTCCCCCGGCTGAAAGGCGATGTCAAAGGTCTGTGACCTCTTGCATTTATGTGCATTGATCCCTCTGGCGGGGGTGGGGCTTCCTACTCAAAGCCTCCTACCGTCAGCTGCTACATCTTAGTTTCACCTGCAGGAAGTGGAAATGTTATTTTATTTGACATGTATTGCATTCAAATGGTATATATTCACACCAATAAGGACCGGATTCTTAAGGCTGTTCTTCACACGCGAAGAGTGACAGTAGCTGTGTCATATTTAGTGTACATTTTTATTCTGTGTGTGTGTGATGTGATATGCAATTTTAACACTTTTCTGACATTTTGTATTCCATATAGGTTTAATTAACTGGTCTATGAATGTTCTGGAAAAAAAGAGAGGGTTTAGGCCTGTAGTGATTGTTCAATTAATTGATTATTAATCGATTACTAAATTAATCATCAACTATTTTGATAATCGATAAATTGGTTTGAGTGTTGTCTTTTTTCAATAATCAAAGCAAGCTCTTTGAGCTTGCTCTTTCAGCTTCTTAAAAGGAAATATTAACTGCTTTCTTAAATTATTCAGCGCTCCGCTGGCGATCAGCGGTGGCGATCAGCTGATCGCCAGCGGCAGTTTAGGCTATCGGTGACACAGAGAGTGTAGCACCGCTGCACAGAGAGTGCAGCACCGCTGCATAAACAGCTGCTTTATGTGATTGTATCAGACTGAGTCTGTGCTCCGGTCATGGAGGACGTACTGAACAAATATGTTTAATTAGGACGTGTCAGAATGGTCAGTTATGAGCTCTATGTGATCTTTTCTTAACAATTTGTGTGTTTGTACGTCGGTGAAATACGTCCCCTGACTAAATACGGCAACCGCTGGCCGCAGTCTGATGTGAAGTGGTGCAACACACGAACACACGATTGCTGACTTTGTCCGGCACATTAGCTTCATATATAAAATCCTCTGTAAAACACTGTGCTCCACTGTGCAGCCACCAACAGCACACTTGTCCCTTCGTGTTGACATAATACCGCTCTTCCTCCCTCGCCTGCACTCTCGCAGGGACAAGGTGGAGCTAAGGTGGAGCTTGCGAAGTAAACGTACTGGTGGGGCGGTAACATTCGCGGTGAAATGCGCATGCTGACGTCATAAGCGCAGGGAATTCAACATCGAGCGTTTTATCGCCTATACTTACACTAAGCGGAACCACGAAAACATGACTGAGTATTGTTTTTCCACACTTTGGCGACTGGTAGGGCCCCCAGAGTCCCAAATATCAGTATTAAAATGGTTAAAAAGTAGATTTTGCATAATATGTCCCCTTTAAGTCTGAATCATTTTGGCTTGTGTACAAAACAAGTCATTTGAGAACATCATAATTTCCATTTTTTAAACATTTTCTGACATTTTATAGACCAAACAAGTAACAACTAAACAATTGATTAATTGAGAAAATTACAGCCCTAGTAAGGATTTTCCAATTATAACCCTTACTTGTGAAGAAACAGTTGCTGACAAATGTTAAACCTCACTGTGGAGCAAATCAGTCTTGGCTAAATGTCTAAATGACCATGAATTTGTGCTGTAGGGTGTGAGTCTCAGAGTTTATGGCCTTCTCAGTCAGTGTCAGGAGAAAAGGAAAGGTTGTTTACGTGACATTCTTATAAATTACATTACATGTCATTTAGCAGACGCTTTTATCCAAAGCGACTTACAAGTACAATTAGCCAGGGGTGGAATCGAACTTGCGACCATGATGTCTTCGGTACACAAGGTAGGGTCTTAACCACTGAGCCACTCCACCCCCTAGTAAGTTTAAAAAAAAAGAAAAAAGAATTGTGCTTTATCACAGTCATAGAATGTGGTGTTTAGTAATAAATACAGGGAACTTACTGTCAGGGAAGTGGGACATGCAGTAGAGCCAGGAACACTGTGGCCCAAACATCCTGCTCTTTGTCGCAGGCTAACCTCCTGATGCTAATTGTGTGTGTGTGTTATGCATCAGTGGAACATGACACTAGTAGATGGCTTCACTTCCTGTTGTGATGTCCTGTTAGTTATCACCATTCCTGACATGCAGGACAGGTTCTTATCTGTCACCACGGGATCTCCTGGTTGACCAACCAGTTGAACCCAGGCCGCTAGTTTTTTTTTGTTTTTTTTCTCTCATTAAAGACATAATATGCAACATTTCTGCAATGTACTGTCACAAAAACAATGAGAACATTGCGTCATTACCTCATCTGCGTCATTACCTCGTTTATAACCCCTAAAGTTTCAGAACAAAAGTTCAGCCACTGCTGAGAAAATAGTGTTGTATTGTTTTCCTGGGCTCTGTGAAGCGGCACTTCCTTAATTTGATGTCGTCATCAGAAATCCTCACCACTCCTCTCACCACCGTAGCGCCTCCTGGTGCGGCACTAGTCCGGGCACATCCGGTTGCGCACATTCAACCGCAAAAGAAGAAGAACTACTCTCGTTGTAGCTGCTGAGAGCTGGCCTGTCTATTACGTCACTTCCAGGTACCTGGCCAATCACAACACTGTCCACGTTCTGGGGGTGTGGTTTTGGTCTGAAACAGCGCGGCTGACGAGAGCGTCCGTGAGGAGATATTTTGATTGGCTCGTTTGCAGCTATTAGGAGGTTTTTAATCATGAAAACAAGTTAATATATGTAAGTAGACCTCCATAACTAACATATACTGTATGTGTGATACAAGCATTTATTGTCGCCTTTAAAAACCCAGCATAAACTAATCTGTCGATTATTTTCTCGATTAATCGTTTGGTCCATAGAATATCAGAAAAACTTAAAAAATGTTGAGTGGTGTTCGTCAAACCTGGAAATGATGATGTTCTCAAATGTCCACAAACCAAAATAATTAACTTCAAATTATTTCTTTGTTATCCAGAGCCAAAAAATGAAAAAAAAATACTAGGGATGCACCGATATGACTATTTCCGCCGATACCGATATCCGATATTAATATTGCTGCTATGGCCGATAACCGATATCTACCGATATCGATATATGTTTTAAAAAAAAAGTTTCCGAGATGATAAAAGTTTGTACAGAATGAAAATCATGCAAGCTGAATTTTTGAATGTCTTCCTTTATTTTCAAAACATGTTTTACCTCCAAATAACAAGGTCACATAAGACACAAGTAACCAACTACAAGTAAAGGTTTTTAGAAACCTTTACCACTTGTAGCAAGTGTGTAACTAAATTAAAGTACAGTTTAACTCCCTTAACTCACTAAACTCCTGTGAGAAAGTTTGGATCATAAATTACAAACATGAACATAAATAAAAATAATACCCTGCCAAAGTTACTGTAACCGAGATAAGGGCGTCTATACTGGGTACGTAAATAAAGTCAACAACCCTTCCTCCCGGCAACAACAACCGCGCCACTTCCCTTCACAATAAAACTACACAACAGATATGAGAAACAATACCTGACAAGCTCTACTAAGAGCTGCCATAATAAAGAAAACATGTTAAAATACTTAATCAAACTTGCCAGTATTTATGGCAACCAGATATTTATTCGGAAATATACATCGGAAAAGTAGCGCCGACTTGGCAGGTTGTTGCGGGGTTCAATATGCGCTATCAACCGTCGGAACCCTCGGCTGGTCGTCAAGAGCAATCATTTCCATTACCTTGATCGTTATTGCCCTGGCCACTGTCTTCCTTTGGTCGAGTCCCAGCTGTGCTGCTTTCTTTTTTGTCTGCTTCCTAATGTTACTAGCGTTAGCTTCCTGCCGTTGTTTGTGTATGTTGCACACTTCAATGAAGACGCAGTGTGGCTTCATTCACATTCTTTACTGGACAGTCTGGAAATACACATGGCAATACACATCATTATGTTTCTGTCCAGCCGGATGCAGGTTATACCCTGTGTGCATCGGCTGTGTTTTCCATGTTAGTTTGAACATATATACAGACATATATCACTGGCTGTTACATTGGCACCATATCTATGGTTTCGTATAAACATATAAACACCCAACACCCTCTATACCTATCCCAGTAACTTGGCTTAGCGGCTAACGTGGCTCATCATACATCATACATCATACAGTCATACTCATCATACAGTTAGCATTAGCTTTACCATTAGCGTCAACTTCGGAGTTACAGGGATAACTTACAACAAAACAGACTTTAAAATGACAGGAATACTCGGCCAACTTCCTCGCCACCTTTATAACTCTGTGGTGTTACTCTTTGATATGTCTATTTTACCCGTTTCTCTTCTGCTTACCTGGAAATACACATGGCAATACACATCATTATGTTTCTGTCCAGCCGGATGCAGGTTATACCCTGTGTGCATCGGCTGTGTTTTCCCTTGACAGAGTTACTCATTTGCGGGGATACTCCCTCTTGTGGCGTAAAGGCGCCACTACACCCCTGTATTGCCTGATTGCAGAAACTAGAGCACAGTGATTCTTTTAGATTAAACAGAAAATATTAATAACATGACATATTAAATAACAAAAAGATATGGGTGTCCCTTTTTATAACAATCTGAACTTATTGTCCTCACACTCTCCCCTCGAAAATTCAATGTCGTCCCGACATGCCGACACATATACAGTCTCGTGTTGTAGTACAACCCCGCATGTAGAAATGTTATGTCCCAGTAGGAGTCAGAAAGTCCCTGAAGATACGATACTGTTTCAGTAAACCATATAGCACTTATCTCCCGTTGATGCCATATGTTTGCAGCAGGCGTTATTGTGCACGATAACAGTCCACTGCAACTTCCATCACTAGCACGGGTGTCTGCATCTTTTCTGAGTAAGGCCCTTTAACATAGACATAACTTCCTATCTACTTCAAAGTGTACCGGAGAGGGGTCACAGTGGATTACATTAGTCCATATTCACCCAACAACAACCTTATTCCTACACACTAGTCACATCTATATTACAGTTTTACTTAACTTAACTCTAAGAACTCTAAATTCTTCAAATGAACAGTAACATGAGCTTGACTTTAACTGTCTTTCAACTTGACTCACTGCTCAACTGCCATGGTTACCTATACATAGGACATGGTAGGCAGTCCCAACTTATTGTAAGTAAATATTGCTCTCGGTCTTCTCTGTCTCAAAGGATACTTTGTCGTTTGGGTAGGCAACTGATCGTCATCTTCCTCGTCACTGCATGCAGACTCAGCAGACTGATGTTCTCCCTCAGTTCTTTGTGTGACATCGTCCTCCTCTTCCACCCCTGTATCTTCTTCCTGTTGGTCCTCCTGAGACTCTACCGTATCCTCTCCCAGATCTTCGGCCACTGAATCCCTGCCCTCCGCTTGCAATCCGATGATTCCTCTCCATTCATCCTCTTCGTCCGAACTGTCTTCTTGTTCCTGTTGCTTACATCGCCACTTGCTCTTTTCCTTGTACTTCTTCCTGGATTCTGTGGACATGTTGATCTTCTCCACGGGCAGAAAGTCACATGGAAGCAGGAGATTTCTATGCATGACTCGAATGCGCCCCTTCCCATTTTCTGGCCTGAGCTCATACACTGGACTGTCCTGATATTTTCGTTGTACCACCACAAACACCTGGCCTTCCCAGAACGATCTCAACTTCCCAGGTCCCCCCTTTTCATTGAGGTTTCGAACCAGCACTCTGCATCCAGGATATAACTCTGCACCATAAACTTTTCTGTCATAAAGATCTTTTCCTCGTCTGCTCTCCTTACCGGCCGTCTCTGAGGCCACCCTGTAAGCATCATTCATGCGAGCCTTCCACGTCTCAGCATAGTCCGCATGCGATGAGCTCTGGTCCTTCACTGTGAGACCAAACATCAGATCAATGGGGAGCCTGGGGTTCCGCCCAAACAGGAGATAATATGGTGCATAGCCTGTAGCCTCGCTACGCGTGCAGTTGAAAGCATGAACGACCTTGGCCAGGGAAGCTTTCCAGTCCGCCTTAGCTGTCTCCGGGAGATTTCTGAGCATGCTCAGTAGAGTCCTGTTGAACCTCTCCACCTGGCCATTCCCCTGTGGGTGGTATGGGGTGGTCCTGGACCCCTTAACTCCACTGAATTCCTGAAGCTTAGCAAACAGTTTGTTTTCAAATTCCTTTCCCTGGTCATGATGGAGTCTTGTGGGAAAACCGAATCTCAATACAAAATCTCCAAATATCTTTTCTGCCGCAGTTTTAGCCATTTTATTTCTGCAGGGGTAGTCCTGAGCAAATCGGGTGAAGTGGTCCATTACCACAAGGATATATTCATACCCTCCCTTACATTTATCTAAATGTAAGAAATCGATGGAAACCAGCTCAAACGGGTAAGTGGTGACGATGCTGGTGAGGGGAGCTCTGGTTGGCTTATTGGGACGTTTGTTTTTTAGACAGCTGCACACCCGTGTTATGTAATGCTCGACATCCCTCTGCATATGAGGCCAATAAAAGCGATCTCTGATGAGTGCCAAAACTCTCTCAACACCTAGGTGACCCATCTCTTCATGCAGTTCTTTATACACCAGGTCATGGAACTTCTTTGGCAAGATTAGTTGTGACCGGCTGACGGTCTTCCTGTACAGTAAACCCTCATCATCAATGCGTAGTTTCTGTCTTTCTCTCACCAGTGCAGCTACTTCCTTGTTTCGGCCCTGTTTTCCACCTTTAGGCCAGTGATTAGAGATGACATACTTCAGCACTTCTCCTATCACAGGATCTTCTTTCTGTGCATCTCTCAGAACTGTCTTAGAGATCTCTGCCACTGACGCCACGTCACTTTCCTCAGCCAGCACTGTTGAAATGGTCAAAGGACACAGCCACGGCTCACTGCTTTCCAGCTGAACTGTGAGAGCTTGAGTCACACTGTTCATTACCTCAGGTGCCACTACTTGTGTGCAGGTTTCCATGTACCGCTCCATGTCCAAAGGCATGCGTGAGAGGCCATCCGCGTCCCTGTTTGCCCTTCCAGGTCGGTACTTGATGCAGAACTGGAAGTCAGCAAGTTCAGCTACCCACCTGTATGTGGTTGCATTCAGCTTGGCTGTAGTGAGCACATATGTGAGTGGGTTGTTATCGGTGTAGGCTACAAATGGTGGAGAATAGTAGAGATAGTCCCTAAACCGTTCACATATGGCCCACTTCAGGGCAAGAAACTCCAACTTGCCTGAGTGGAGATGGTAGTTTTTCTCAGGGGCAGTTAGTGTCCTTGACCCGTATGCAATCACCACCAGTTTTCCATGTTGCCTCTGATAAACCACCGCTCCGAGCCCCTCCTGTGATGCATCGCAGTGTAAGATGAATGGTTGTTCAAAGTCAGGATATCCTAACACTGGTGGCTGGGAGAGACAATCAATCAATCGACAGAGTACCTGTTGGTGTTCAGATGACCACACGATCGGGTGAGATGATGGTAATTGGACCCCTTTTTGTTGTGTTTTTCTGCCATATTTCTTGTGTTTGGGCTTTTCTCTTACTGTATTTTCTGTGCACAGCAGGTCATAGAGAGGCTTTGCTATACGTGAAAAGTTAGAAATATAGTTGCGGTAGTAAGCGATGAATCCCAACAGCTTCCTCACTTCCCCAATTGTGGTGGGGGTCCGCTGTTTTAATGCTTGGACAGGAGCAATGTCTGCAGGGTCCATTGTATGACCGTTGTCTGTAACAAGCCTTCCCAGGAATCTCACCTGATTTTTGAAGAGCTCACATTTTCTTGCAGTTAATTTCACTCCGTGGCTCCGGTAACGCTGCAGGACCTTCCTCAGATCATTCAAGTGGTCCTCAAATGTCTGAGAGTGAACCAGGTTGTCGTCCAAATAGGGCAAGCAAACCTCATCACGCAGTCCCACCAGACACTCCTCCATCGATCTCTGGAACTCTGCAGGAGCAGATGACAAGCCAAAGGGAATTCTCACCCACTCGTATAATCCCCATGGTGTAATAAATGCCGTGAGGGGACGACTCGACTCTTCTAGGAATCCCTGGTGGTAGGCCTTTCCTTGGTCCAATACTGAAAACCAGGAACTTCCCTTTAAAGTGTTTAACATATCTTGTATCCGTGGTATCGGATGGCGGTCGGGGATCGACTTTTTATTTAGCTCACGGTAGTCACAGCACAGGCGGAGGCTCCCATCCTTTTTCCGCACACACACAATTGGGCTGGAATAGGGGGATTTGGATTTAGCTATCCACCCTCTGTTTAACAGGTCTTCCAAATACTCTTTTACTTCTTTGTGAAGTGGTTTTGGGACAGATATGTATGTGCGTTTGACAGGGGTGGGGTCACTGAAGCTGCAGAGATGGTATGGTTCCTGTATCCTGTTCATCCCGAGAGAAAACCTGACTCTCTTCCCTCAGTAGCTGCCTGACTTCCTGCTGCTGGGTTGTAGAGAGATGGTCAAGGGGTACTGGGGGATCCCAGAAACTGTCACTGTTTGTTCCTTTTTCTCGTTCTGTCACTTGCTTTTCTTTCGTTAATGTGGCGGCTTGCCCTGTGGCTGGTACATTGGTTTCTATCTGGCTCGTACCCACAGGTCTTGTGTTGGCGGGGTATATGTTTTTGACCCTCTGAGTACACCCAACTACAATCCTTGGAGGCAGTAAGATCTCATGAGCTGTATTATTTGTGATGGGGATGGTGAGACGGGACCGGGTACCTCGCTGTAGACGCACCACACTTCCCCTGACCTCTAACCCCTCTGGTAACTGGAGGTGTGACTCTGGCTCAAACAAGACATCCTGCTGTTCGGACAGTGGACCTGCCCTCACACTACATTTAACAGGTTTAGTCTGACCAGGTGAGATCATGGTTAGCTCTCTTCCTGCTTTCACTGTGCCCTCACCTAGTCCATCATCCCCACTCTTCATCAACTTCAAAAACACTTCAGTTTTCCTGCAATCAAAGGCGAAAGCTGCACTGACAGCCTCGCTGAGAACACGGGGTGGTTCAATACCCCTGGCGACCAGGTATTCAATCACATTAAAGCCTATGATGGGCTCGTCTGCTACTCCTTTATCAGTGACCACTAACACTGGCACTAGCAGCTCTAGCTGTGTGACCTCAACTGTAGGTAACCTGAACTTAATTTCCACCCACCCAGAGAAGGGGATTGGTGTTTGATTCACAGCCCTCCCATCTAGTGTACCAGGCCCGAGGAGCTCCGATATACTCCTAACGGTAGTGTGGGGAAGGTTCTGTTGTCTCCATCTCTCATTTATGAGACAAACCTGTGATCCAGTGTCCCACAAAGCTCTTGTCATTACTCCATCCAGCAGACAGGTAATCACGTACTTCTTCCCAATCAGATTGAGGAGCTGGGCTCTTAGCTGTGGTGAGAGGAGACTGACACCAACTGCTTCATTTCTGTTGCCTTGTCCAGTAGCTGCCATTTTTGTCTCCAAGTGTTGGATGCTGTCTGTGATGAGCTGATAAACGTCTTTTTGCTGCTCACTCTGGGTTTGACCTGAAACAGATGGAGGTGGGAGCGATATCACAGTACTAGCGGACATTTCAACTTGTTCTGACCTGTCTGTGAGCCTTTTCCGTGTCCGACATCCCCTGGACAGGTGACCACTTTGTCCACACCTGAAGCAGTGGTCACACTGCTCCCCTCTGTTTCTGTCTTGACAGTCTTTGCAGCCCCTCTTCCTACTGGGTTGACGTGGGGTGGCAGATCTGTGTGACTCATGGATGACTCCCTTTATTTCAGCTATTTCACATTTAAGCTGCTTAATGACCTCTAGGAGCTCTGATTCTTTATGGGTCACCGTTGATGGTGTTTTTACTGTTTTCATCTTTGTTGATGTGGAGGATAATTGTTCTCGTCCACCAACTGCACCAATTACTGCCTCTTGAAACTGGTTGTGTCTCTGCTCTTATCTCTCTCACTTTGAGTTCTCTGTTGCTCTTCCGAAACTTTTGTTGCCTTTCAGCCTCAAAGCTGGCTGCTTCATTGGTTTTAGAAATTAGAACATCATCAGTGACTGTCGGATCATCCAAATAGCCCTTGATTTGATATTTCACATTGTCACTGATCAGTCCTGTGCCCACCGCTCTTAAGAACTTTCTTTGTACCAGTTCAGTACTGTAATGTTCATCTGTGCCTGGTTCTCGAGATGATGCTAGCAGTCTCTCTTTTAGCTCTATCGCTCTGAATAGAAAGTTCTGTGGGGACTCGTTACTATCCTGGGTTATATTTATCAGCCGATGATAGAGATCAGTGGAGCTATCCTCTTTGTAATGCCCCTTTAAGATAGTACGAAGCTGTGCCAGGGTGAGGTCTGACTTTATCTCTAACATATCACGGAGACTTAGACCTGGGCTTATGGCCCTGACAACAGCCTCAATAATCTCTGCCTCACCATGATTTCTTTTCAGTCCCATTTCAATTTGGTGGACCAGGTTAGAGTAGGACAGCTTGTCTCTTTGGCCCCTTTCTCCAATCTGGCCATTAATTTTAAACTCCCTTCGTATGGTTACTTCAGGTGGCTGAGTTGCAGATGAAATAGCTAGTTTGGGGCTCGGACCCTGGCTGGGTCCTTGGGAAGTCATTTTATGTGTCAGCCTGGCCATTTCCTCCTCCAATCTTTTTGTGGAGGTCTGAAAGCTCAGCTGCAGTGCTGTATACTGTTCTTGTAGGCTGACCAATGCTTCAGCATCTTTACTGGTGTTTTCCTTCACAACATCCCTTCCTTCCATTTCCTCAGCGCTCTTTATCAACTTGACCAGGAATGCATATGTTACCTCCTCTTCCTCCTCTTCTATTGCTATATCTACTGCTTCATTTATTGCTCTGATCAGCGTGTGCTTTTTCGTCTGTCTTTCAGTTGAAGTCTTAGCTTGCAAACACACCTCTTGTAGCTGCTCAAACCTTAACTGCACCAGGATCTCATTCAATTGATCTTGCAGTCGCTCCAGCTCCATAGTTGCGTTTGGTCTGCAATCTCACACTGCTTCTCCGTAGCACCGCTGATCCCACTTCTGACACCAAATTTTGTTGCACACTTCAATGAAGACGCAGTGTGGCTTCATTCACATTCTTTACTGGACAGTCTGGAAATACACATGGCAATACACATCATTATGTTTCTGTCCAGCCGGATGCAGGTTATACCCTGTGTGCATCGGCTGTGTTTTCCATGTTAGTTTGAACATATATACAGACATATATCACTGGCTGTTACATTGGCACCATATCTATGGTTTCGTATAAACATATAAACACCCAACACCCTCTATACCTATCCCAGTAACTTGGCTTAGCGGCTAACGTGGCTCATCATACATCATACATCATACAGTCATACTCATCATACAGTTAGCATTAGCTTTACCATTAGCGTCAACTTCGGAGTTACAGGGATAACTTACAACAAAACAGACTTTAAAATGACAGGAATACTCGGCCAACTTCCTCGCCACCTTTATAACTCTGTGGTGTTACTCTTTGATATGTCTATTTTACCCGTTTCTCTTCTGCTTACCTGGAAATACACATGGCAATACACATCATTATGTTTCTGTCCAGCCGGATGCAGGTTATACCCTGTGTGCATCGGCTGTGTTTTCCCTTGACAGAGTTACTCATTTGCGGGGATACTCCCTCTTGTGGCGTAAAGGCGCCACTACACCCCTGTATTGCCTGATTGCAGAAACTAGAGCACAGTGATTCTTTTAGATTAAACAGAAAATATTAATAACATGACATATTAAATAACAAAAAGATATGGGTGTCCCTTTTTATAACAATCTGAACTTATTGTCCTCACATGTACTTCAGGGTGGCGGTTTTTCAAATGACATAATCAAATTTGTGGTATTGAATGACTTGACGCGGAACCCTCCGCGCATTACCTTGACTTTGCAAGTGTTGCATAATGCTTTTCGCGTATCTTCTATTGACACCCTGAAAAATCGCCCACACCGCTGACATTCTCTCTCCTCAACACACACACACACATCTTGTGCTGCGCTTGCGTCACTGACGCTGTCATATGCCCAAACAAATGCCGCATGGTCTCCCCTTCCCGACATACATACACAAACAGCAATTAGACGGGTATAAACATCGGTTGTTAAAATCGGCGCAGTTTTACTCATTGAACCGATGCCGATATGTTAAAAAATGACGAACATCGGCCGATAACAATATTAATGCCGATATATCGTGCATCCCTAAAAAATACTCACATAGAGAAGCATAAACAATTGGAAAACTTGTTTTAATCATGAAAAAAGCTTTGAACCGATTAATCGACTATCAAAATAGTTGTCAATTAATTTAGTAATCGATTAATAATCGATTAATTGTTTCAGCTCTATCATAACAGTTCCCACTTTGTAGTTCCAAGGCTTCCTCTGAAAGTCCTTCTTATTCCCTGAATACCCCCCAGCCAACCCCAGATCAAAGTTGAAATAGCTCTGTGGCAGAAATGAATGGAACCTATCTGTACATGCCCCCAAGTCGTTCATCAGGAAGCGTGTCCACAGCAAAGTCAAAGGGTCACCAGTCACAATTAGGCCTGTTTAGTGCGTGTATGTGTGTGCGTGTGGGGGAGTGGTGACATGTCAAGGTGAAGGAGGAGTTTTCAGTCCTCTGTCCCTTGAGTTGAACTCTTTCATTTGCAGCCGTAATAAACAAATGAGGTCACTAACCCTGACACCTGTGGAACCTTGCATCACACATCACAGTACGACTGTGGCATGAAGTGCTTGTCTCATGTCGACACTGTTCATCCTCCTCCTCCCTTTTTTTCTGTTACATCAATCTCCTGGATTTTTTGCGGGCTCCGTTACACCAGCTCATGAAGAGCAAAGCATGCGCGCTGGCTGTGTGGAGAGCACTTAGTTATAATATATCATCATTCTTGCCATTGAAACCTGGAAAGCACCAAGCTGAGAATTCCTTCTTGCAGAGCGCTGTTATGGAACAGTGTGTTCTCACACAGAGTGTACCGCCGTCTTCCCCTTCCCCCTGTGCCAGCCCCAGTGGAACAGTACCTGCAGCCAGAAATCATTGCTCGCAGCAAGGTGTTCTTTCTAAAGAACACAGCGTGTGCTGCTGTGTCACCGGATGGATTATTTTTACAGCAGTCTGATGGAAAGTTTACTGATTTTAGCTTCATTTTTCTTTGTTTTGGCATCAGATTCTTTTTTAGTGACAGTTAGACACCACCATGATCATCTATAGGCTGTTTGTATTGTTACTGAGTGCCAGCTGCAACAGACGGAGTTAAAGTTTTCAGCAGTGGATACATGAATTAATGAAAGACTGAGTGAGAATGAGAGACCCTAGTTTTTTTGTCCTCTGACTGGTTTTCAGTTCCTTGCTTCCTGTTTTATTTTGAAGTTTTTCCTCGTGTGCACCTTGTCCAGTTTTGCTTCCTGTCCTGTCTTCCCTGATTATCTGCCCTGTCGTAATGTGTTTCACCTGTCTTATTAGTTTCACCTGTGTTTGTTGCTCGGTCTGTCTGTTCATGTCACATTTTCAGTCTGTTGCTTTGTTTGTGCTTTTGACTTTAATCTCAGTATTCTGACTTTTTTTTTTTTTCTTACATGTAGCCCTTCAAATGTTTTCACTCTTTTTAATTGGTGAACTTTGGCTGACATATTAAGCCAATGTATGGGCATGAAATGAATTGCCGTCAACTTTGGTAATCAATGAATTATTGGAAGTCATTCATGGAGAAAAACTGATTGTTTACATATGAGCAGTTTATAGCGTCTAACTGTTTCTATGGGATTTCCTATTGTTGCTGAGAGATGTGTGCTAAAACAACAGCTGGAAACACTCAGGCTTGTAGCCAGATTTCTATGGCAGCATCATCATCACCTTTGCCCACATATACTGTCCCATGCACACACACACACACACACATACACAATCCCAAAACAACAATTCACTCTCTCCTCTCTCTCGCTCCCTCGGTCCCTCCCTGCTCGAAATTGAAACACAAGGTCACTGTGTGTTGATGTTGCCAGCTGGGGTTTGTGGGGGAGAGTACTGTCTGTAGCAGAAGGCTTCACCATACGCTGTCACAGCTTGTCCAAGGCTACGGTGACCAAGACCCAACCCTCTGCTGCGAGGACTCAGCGTTCCTCTGTGACAGGGGAGGTCATTCTGTGTGTTTGTGTGTGTGTGTGTGTGTGTGTAATTATTTCCTTTCACTCTCCGTCTGCATGAACATTTGCAATTCAAGCAAGTATAACCAGAAAAAAACAGGCTTTCAATAGAAACTATTAAAAACCAACAATGCTTTACTGGATTTCTTAGATCTGCACACTGACTTGCTGATAAGATTATCCGGATTAGAACGCAGATTAGCATCAAAGTAATTCATTGAAACCGTTCCCACCTGTGGTGCGGATGAACATGTTTTGCATCAATTTAGGCTTCACTGCGTGTGTGTGTGTGTGTGTGTGTGTGTGTGTGAGAGAGAGAGAGAGAGAGAAAGAGAGAGAAAGAGAGAGAAAGAGAGAGAGAAAGCTTCGTGAGGAGTTTTGCCAAAATGCTACACTGAGTTTTTTTGTATCCTGTCATTTCTTAGCAAGATAAATTGTAATTAATACAGTATGGAAGTACTGATACAGTGTTGATGGACAGTATGAATGTGCCTGTGCATTGCCTCAGGACAAACACGTGAAGCTAAATCTGGAGTCTGATGCAAACTCCAATAGAGTAAATTTCAGAAAGAAACAATAATCCCCCAGTTGATCTCAAGTGGCCAACCAAGTTAGAATGGGAATAGCGATTGGCATGAACAGCAAACAATATTCTTTTGAACGACAATAGGTTATATTTATCACATTATTAAATCTATTACAATCAGCAATAAATTACACATTTAAGATCGTTTTTCTACATGTTTATTATTGATTATTATTGAGATATTTTGTTTTGTGTTAATACCTACTTACAGAATAAGAAAGTATTGTGTTCTCCCATTAAACTTGAAGCTTTGAGTCTGTATTAAGATTTTACTTTATATTTACCTGATTTATTTACTTTATTTACAGTTATTATGGTTGTCAATCGATCCATAAAATAAGGATTTTTTTGCAAAACCGTAAATTACAGATTACTCGACTAATGAAGATGAAGGAAATGAAAATCCTCCTCCTGGTGTAAGACCCTCTCCATCTGTCTGTCATTCATTACTCTCCAACAGAAAATGGGCGCTCATAATTGGTCACCTGATTCACTGAGTCCTGTGTATCGTAGCAATGGAGATGCAAAGGTAAATGACGACAGGAGGATACTGCTCAGGCAAAAAAAAAGAAAGTATAATGAAATTATGTGGATTGCAACCCGAGCCTACAACTTTAAAATTGTTAAAGTGATATAATACAGAGCAAATGAAATAAAATTGGTCTCCCAGTCTGTCCAAAAAAACGTATTGTCCTTGTCGTACTGGCTTCTATGGTTAAAATAAGCAAAAAATCCTTTATTAACTCCAACTCTAAGGCTACAATGACACATTTTAAATTTGTGCCCTCTTCACCACCCTTTTTCCCTGTTCCCTGTCACATCTGCCAGTCGGTAATGTATCCGTCTCTCAGAGGGATCAGCGCAGGATGAAGTGGCACTGTCGCAGAATAGGTTTACTGTCACTTTTTCTCATCAGCAAGGCTTGTGTGTGGGGGTCAAATCCACGACAAAGGATTGCCTCGATTCTATTGTCCCATTAAGACAAAAAAGAGTCCTGCTGATGCCGTGGCTCTTGCAGTAGCATGGAGGACTGATGGGATTTGAGTGTGGGTCCTGTCACCGAGGGCAACCTGGTCCTTAATTAATCAGAAGGGTGGGGCGACAGAGGAGATGTGGCAGGCGTGTGAGAGGGGAAGACGGGGGTAGGGAGCTGTGGAGGCAGCATTGCCGCCTGGGGTCGGGAAGAGAGGCATGATGGATACAGCTGATCGCCCGGTAAGGAAGTTTAGAGAGAAAGGGGAGGAGGTGCCTTCGTCAGGACATTGAGAAGCCTCTTTGTCACGGTGTCACTCAAATGAATTCAAGGTGGCCGAGACTTTTTTTCAGGGAGGAAAAGAAAGGAGAGGTCCTATTGTGAAAAGTGGGTCTCTCTCTCTGGATGCCTGATAAACACAACAGACCTCTTTCTTATGTCCTCTCCATGAGCACTCAGTACTTCGGGAACGGCTAAATTAAGTTAGTGTGTCAGTGATCCAAACGTTCAAGGAAAGAAGGGTGAGCAGGTCACCCGTCCATTGTGTCAACACCTTTAATCTATTTCCCCTTTCTCTCTTTTGTTTTTTTTATGTTGTCTTAAATTGTCGAAAACATTCAGTCGATGTCTTAATTTTTAACTTAGCTCCGACACGAACAATGGGTCGAGAGGTTTGGGCATTATTGTGCAAATTATTTTCTCAATGAACTAAAATGTGAGAAAATGAGTGAAAAATTAACCAGTGTGGAGATTTTCAAATATCCTGTTTTGTCCACCAACGCAGTTACAATTCTTACTCATGTAAGACAATCTTATATAATATGGGGCAAGATGATAAAACAATAAAGGTAATTATCACTACTTAATTATCCAAATGTGCACATGATTAATCGCTTGGTCATTAAAATATCAGAAAACCTTAAAAAAATGTTGATCGTTTTTTGTCAAACCTGGAAATGATGATGTTCTCAAATGTCTCGTCTTGTCCACAAACCAAAATGATTCACTTTTAATGATAAAAATATTCACATTTAAGAAGCTGAAACAATCAGAAATCTTGTTTTAATCAAGAAAACCGATTATCGATTATCAAAGCAGTTGTCGATTAATTTAGTGATCTATTAATAATCGATTAATTGTTTCAGCTCTAATATTTAGTGACACATTTTTAAATCTGGCACACCCATGACAGTGACGAAGCTTGAACCTCGTTTTACATTTATTCTTTGGAAAATGCTTTCCTGTCTGTCTCACGATGCCACGATTGACTATTCTTTACAGCGGATTATTGTGCAGATTATTGTGTATAGTGTAGTATTAAAAACCTACCAGAATCTGACCTTAAATTTGAAGACGTTCTCTTTTGGTTCTTTTCTGCATATGTAGTAAAGTGTAGTAAACATTTTCAGTGTAATGTACAATTCCTAATCCAGATGGAACGGTTTGCCCAGCACTGAAAAAATGTCAAACATTACCAAGTGTCAGTTGCTGATCATCTCATTATCACATGCCACTTATGTTCGACTGACATACGATGTGTTGGCATGCTGGAGTTCATCTCCTAGTTGTTATCTGATAAGAGCCAATGTTGTGATAGTGCTGGCCTTCTCACCGTGATCCATGGAGCTCCTTTTACACCCCATAACAAATAGGGCTGTCTAAACAAGTGTTTATGACCAGGACAAGACCTGGTCAACCATCATCAAAGATCTACTCTGGGATGAGACATTATTTGTGGACCAGATGTAAGAAGTTGCAGTGATGATTTGTATACAAGGTGCTTTAATGTGTGTGTATTGTGCATTTAAAATGTCCTGTATAAGGTCAAGCATGATTTTTGCATTTTTTTAAATAAATCCTTCAATCTAAACCTTTAGAGGACCCCGTGTCTTAACCTCACCTTACCTTCTCTTGCCCTTTACCATTGACCAGTATGTGACCACTGCCAGTGACAGCTTTACAGCATGAAATAGAACTCATTGTTGTCTTATTCAATATTGCCTCGCTGAATAAGTTCATAAATGCATTAGGGTCCTGTGTCTCTCCCTGTTGTTTGGACTCAGGTGAACTGGTGTTCAACCCGGCAGCGTTGTAAAATGCAGATTGGGTTGACTGGCGGGCCTTCCATTTTTATTACACAGTCATGAACAGCATTGTAAACTGTGGCTCGTCCTTCACTTTCATTCCCTTTTTCTATCAGGGAAAACAGCCATGGGAGCAGATCTCTCTGAATGACTGTCAAACAGTCAAAGACCTGGCCTTTTTTTCTGGCAAGCGGGGATGCTGTTTGTGCTTTTTAAAGGCGGTGAGTTGAAAATATAGGTCTTGTGATTTATGGCAGAGACACTGAAAGTAAAAAAAAAAGAAAAATCTAATAAAAGGCAACTTGGTTGTATTTGGAATTGAGAAGATGCAGTTAAAGCCTGGGAAACACTGTCATAAGAATTAATTAACACTGTCTTGTTGTGGACACGGAACTTTTTGTAACTCCTAACCTCCATTTTCCCGTGGCATTTGTTTTTCACAAACGTGAAAACGTTGGAACCAGTAAGAGTAAAATAATAGCAAATAACCGGTTTTGGTTGAGCAGCTAATTCATTACTAACTGAATGTTAAATCAATGGCCGATTGTTATTTTAATTTTATATTAAAGCACTGAGTCACAATTGACTCTGCAAAGTCATTCGGAACGACTTTGAAGCAACGTTTAACAAGGTTTGATTTTCTTTTGTGCTTCATCGGTTCAAATGACGCCAGCCCTTTGTCTGTGGCTGAGATCCAGTTTAAGGTTAAATGCCTTGCCCTTAAACTCATCCGCTGGGCCAAAGTGTGTGGCAAGGTCACTGTTCCAATCAAGCTGGAGTTAACACAAAGGCCGCTTGTCTCCTAATGGATTAGGTTCAGGGTTCCTCAATGAGCCGCTGCACCACCCTCAAGCCTCTCGCAGACCTTCCCAGTGCTGCTTTCCTTTCACACGCACCACCTAGCCCTTAATTTTGAAATGAGTTTTATAACTGGACAGTAAACTTCCAGTGGGTTAATGATGATGGCTTCTTCATCTGCCCAAATGCTCCTTTTGTCCGCCCCTCCTTAGGCCCTGGACCCTGCCCCCGATCCCTCTGGTCACGTCAGGCCTTAAACCCTGGTTCACCCCACTTTATGGTTCCACAGATAATCCCTCAGAACACACACACGCACACACACATGCACGTACATGCGCGCACACTCCCTCGCCCCGAGGCTATTATCTTCGCTGAGCCCTGCTCTTGTCTCCTTCTCCCTCTCTTTCTCACCAACTTCAGCAATGGCATTCAACTGGAATGTTTGCCTTTGTTTGTGTGGCCTACTGGAAAGCCATGAATGACCTCAGCTCATCTGCTATCCTCACTAGCTCCGATTTGCACTTCAGGGCCCAGCAGGTAGCCCCGAGGAGAGGGAGGACGGGGGTGGGGGGGGGGTGTTTGAAAGAAGGCTGTGGGGCTTTTATAAGGAAATTAGAGCTGTGGACTGCCACCCGGACAGTAAACAACAGTGCAAGTCCTCACACCCTTGGTGTCAGTTAGCCCATATGAATTGAGCAGAAAAGGGAATTCTGTTGCGGGAATTTTCACAAGGTCCCTGTTTTGTTTTCTTTCTTTTTTTTCCCTCCTTTTATTTTTTGACAGTTAAGCTGTAGTTTTGGTATAAGAGCCAGGCCTGCTAATTAGCACCTGGGTCATTGTACTCCCTGCCAAGTACACCAAAATTAAAAGACACTGCATTTAATTTGATACAGATAACGTGTGTGACAAAAGAAAATGAAATTCTGCAGTGCTGCCAAAAATCTTGCTCTTCAAATGACAAGAAATTATTTTCCTGACGCCAAACAACAGATTTGCAAAAAATAATCCTGCAAGATTTACTCTCCCCACTTAACACTCATCTCCTGGTTTGTCCGTTGAACGCCATCTGCAGATCACTTATAATTTGTCCGTCAATGTCAAACGTCTTGCATTCTTAACGCTACTCAACGTGACCACCAAGCTTTTAATTCACCGCTGCAGCAGAGAGCAATTTTTGGTGTAAACTAGCCTCGCCTGACTCAGTCTTAAGGTCTTGTCTCTTATTCCCACGTCTGGTTTTATGTATCTAGTTCTTATTTAATTTGAAACATGTACTGTATTTACATCTCCTTTTAAGATATCAGGTTTTTATGCTTGTGAGCTGAAGGCAAATCCACGTCTGTCGCTACATGAAAAGATGGGATCAATCAGGTTTGTTTATCAATGTTCCATTTGAAAATGATTCTCCTGTTGTTCTGTCCCGGCTGCCTCTAGCAACCTCCATGTGTTTGGCAGCTGCTGAGTCAGCACTCATCTGGGAAATCGGGGTAGATCCCCACTCCACACAAGATCTGCTCCATCACCCCCATCTATCACATCTGGTCCTGTTACTGGTCACGTGACTCGATCTTTCCTCGGGTGGCAGTGGCAGAGTTACTTCCCCTTTGTCAGGGATTTTAGCAGGAGCTCAATGCAGAGGTGAAGGATGGGCTCGGGGGGCGGGCCAGCATTCAATCCACAATCTTTTGTTTTGTTTTTTGAACACTATCTTTTTAGGCCAAACAAAAAAAAATGCAGGGTTTGCTCATTATCTCTGTTTTGAATGGGCTATTTAAGACAGGCCGTGTCAAAGTCAGGGGGTGAGGCATAAATCACACTGACAGCTCTTTTCCCCCTGTTGAACTTGTGGCTGCACTGGCATCTGATGCATGTGTGTGTCGAGATTTCACTTTTGTCACACCTGATGCATTTTGAGTGAACAGAATCACTTTGTGTCCAGTGGCGTCCGTGTAAATGTGTGCGTGTGTGTGTGTGTGTCGTGTGTGTGGTCTGAATCAGCGATTGCTGGACAAATTTCACAGTCAAACTCAAGCCCAATGTTTAGACAAATGTGGCTGATGGGGAGAAATGAGTGCATTAAAGCACCGTCAGGACTAATGAGGGCTGCGATTGGCTGGCACGTTGGTTTACAGCCACCCTCACACTGACGGTGCCCTAATATAACCATTGGAGAGGAGGTGAGAAAAGCTGCACACAACTTGATTAAAACAACTGTTGACTGTGTCTGTGGTAATGAACTGGAACAGTTCAGTCGTGTGGCTCAGTGAAGCAAAAACGCCCGGGCCGGTAAACAAGATGTTGATAATGAGAGATTTTCAGTTAAAACACACCCAAAATGTATAGCGTGTGCTTGTATTTCTCTCATCTAATCAACTAATTAGGGAGGAAATTAAGACAATAAGAATATACTTGTGGGATTGGTGAATATAACTTAATAGCACGTCACTGTGAGTTTACTCAGACCTAATATTTGCCAACCAAATTGACTCACTGCACAGTAATTAGGTGGCAGGAAATAGACACAGCCGCCATAGGTATAGCGTAAAATTCACATTTTAGCATTTTTTTTTCGAGTGTGTTTACGGCATTTCTGCAAACTTTGGCAGGGAAAATTAGAAAAAAAAAAAGTTCTGTGAAAGTGTAAACATTGGTATTGAAATGTAACTTGAGTGAAAGAATTTAGAATTTCTTACGGTGAAATCTGGCTAAAGTTGAGGAAACAATGGTATCTTGCATTTTAGTATAAACAGTACAAAAAAAATTGACATCTGATGATAATGTTGTAGCATTGCTGTGACACTTCTACTTAGCCTTAGTCGTCAGTCATTTGCTCCCCAGTTATTTCCTCAAAAATGAGTTCCCTCTCCTGTTGTTATCATCATGATAAGGTGCTTAAAGTGACCATTGAGCTATAATGACAAATAATCCCCAACATCTGCCAGTTCCTGTTGATTTGCGGTACATTTCTGTTTATTTATTTTGACCAGATGAGCCTCTGGTATTTATAGCAGGAGTAAAACCCCAGTGTGGGGTCAATCCCGGGCACGGCTATGAAGACAAAATGCTCAAGCTGACCTGAGACGAATTCTCCCGTCTCTGAATTGGCCCCCAATAAAAAAGTTGGTTGTGGCATGCAGTGAGAGAGAGAGAGAGAGAGAGAGAGAGAGAGACTGAACTGTGTGAGAGTGAAAGTTACATTTATAGATGTGCCTCCTTTTTTCCTTTTTGAAATTCCTCCACATTATGACACGCGGCGCCCACGGCAGATGTGGCGGCTTGCTGGGGGTCACGCGTGGCAGGACGCTGTGGCTGTGTGGCAGCGGTGAGATGCAGGTCCCCTTCCTTTGTTAGCCCCTTAACTCTGCAGGCTTCCAAGAGCATCTGTCACCACAGGGGGTCAGCAGGGCCAAGATGAATGAGCCCCCGGTGGATTCCCTCCCTCCTTGGCAAATGGCACAGGACAGAGGAGGGCATAGGGGACTTGGGGGAGGGGTCTGTGTGTGTGTGTGTGTGTTTGTTTGCATGTGAGTGAGAGAGAGAGAGAGAGAGAGAGAGAGAGGGTCTCTGCTGTACTGAGGGAAAGAGTGGAATTCCCTTTTTCTTTCTATAGAGGATCATGACAAAGGTGTCTTGAGAAGAGTGAATCTCCATATGCTGCAGGGAAATCCACAAATTCCTCCGTAAAGGATTTATTACCTAACATGGACTCTATGTGAAAAAACAACAACAACAACAACCCTTCACATTTGGGATTTACCACTTTCGATTTGGATTGTAACACTTTTCCTAGACTGGTTGTGGAGTCATGGAAGGTACAGTAGAGGCAAGTTGGGTTTTTTTTTCTTTCTTTTTAAGCCACTTGTGTGTCACATGCAGCTCTGGTGTAGCATTAATGAGATGGGCTTTTAGCACCTAATTTAGAGAACATGGAAGATGTTTGTCTTTCTTTTTTTTTTTGCTCCCTCTTATTATTTCTTACACCCCCACCGCTCTCATGTCTGATGGGCAGTGTCTTCTTTTCACCTCAGCTTTGTTAAGTATTTGCTGAGCCCTTTCCCGCATTTCAACTGCTACTGTGGACTTTTAAATGTTGACGCATGACAATGAGGTGAAAATGAGTGAGAGGTATTGAGCAGATTTCCATTAACATCTTACCTGCTTTTCCACCAAAGACCGAAAATAACAAATACAGTCAATGGCGAGGTTAAGTATTGTGAGTTAATCAAATGTCAAGTTTATGTCTGTGGACTGTATCAACTGCAAAATGATTTATTCTCGTTTCTCCTGGATGAAATATCTGCCAATTCAGACTATTCAGACTTAAATTTAAGCCTCATCGTCCTCTATCTGTGCTGTTAACACTGCAGTGTTATTATGCAGTTTAGGGCAAAACAAAAGGCCGAGAGAGAATAAAAGGCAGTGGTTAAAGTAAAGACAGGCTTGAATTACCTAAGGTTGAGGGTAAATGCATTGAATTTGTAGTGGCTGAAAGAAATATGTAATTGTGACGTTAACTACACAAATCAATTCCAAACACTTTTGGGAATATGAACATTCTCCATTGGATTGAAGTATTAAGTATTAATGTGCCACTACAGCTTTAGATGAGGAAAACTCTCGTAAATGTAGACCTCATTTATTACAGACTTCAGTATTGAATCTATAGATGTTAATAATGCAAGTGGACTGGAGGGAAAAGAGTTATTAACATTTAATGTACATTCTGTTCCACTGTATTTAACGTTAGCGGCCGTAGCTGCATTTGCACTAACTTAGACTAAGTAAATGTATAAGAAGTGTGTTGGCGTTTTACTACTACTACTAATGCTTTCTGAAACATGTTGAAGCCAAAGCGGCACATCAGCCCCTTAACATTCCCTCAACAAAATGTCCTTAATGGAAAGACAGAACCTTGTCAGAAGTGCCTCGGGGCTGAGTGGCGTGTACATTTACGGCACCTCCGTCCTCAATCTCCGTCTCGCTCGGTGTCGTCTACTCCTTCGGGACAAGATAAGCATCAAAATATTCCAAGGATCTGCTCCCCGGCTAATTAGCAGAACATGAAGCCCTCAGTGGAGATTTATCTCCTCTGTGAACTTGTGCCGTGCAAAAACACAAACGCCGGAACAGTACATTTTACATTTGATGACACGTTTGCATTATGTCTCAGCTGCTCCAGAGGTAAAGCAGCACATGTTTGACATATTGACGTTTTAGACTCTTGGGTTTGATCAGTTCTATCACGCTGGCTAATCATTCACGCGATGAGCTGCAGTCGGTGAATGCAAGTTGAAAGCAGCTTGTGTACACTTGCTGTTTGAAGGACTTGGACCCCAGACCTGCCTCGCTCTTGCTGAATAAGTGATGACTGTGTAAATGTGCTGGCGGAACAGTCACTGCTGTACAGGGAACTTTGCTTCTGTTATATCAGAGGCTGAGTGGCTAAACAATACTTTGTCAAAGGGTCAAAGTAGCTGGCAAATCCATTCAGGTGGCGGCGGTGTGTGTAGTGACCGAGTGCAGCTACAAACTGAATCCACCCAATTGTGTTTTGTGAAAATAGCTCCAGGGTCATGGTATCACATAACGGATGTTTAGCCTTGTAATGTTTAGTTACAAAGTCTAAATGGTTCTTTGTGATTGCTGTGACCTCTTGTGCATTGTCAGCACGTCACAAATAATGTAAACTATACAGCATTATGCCACTCTCTTTGCTTAAAGTGTGTACACACTTTGACTACTATGAGCACTCACACCATTCTGCAGGCTAAATCATAAATTATCTATTCGTCTAATAGAGCTGAACAAAAAGGCTGCAGTTAAATGTTCTTTTTTTAAATTTTTTTTATTGATTTATGTTCAACGAAAGCGTCCATACCTTTGAGTTCTGGTGCTTGCATTTCAGTATCAGTCGTTCATGTTTTAATGCTATTCTTCCCCTTGTTTTAAATCGATAACACAGTAAATGTTGAGATGAAACTTTAAAAAGAGAAAAATCACAGTAAGACATTTTACCCAAATCCTCCAGCCCAATAATCTACTTCTTACTCGTAAAAGAGATTTAATGTGACCTCTTAGTATAATGAAGTGTACGTTAGATTGAGAGTTGACGTGGTCAAAAACATTGGATTTTAATAGCAGTTTTTAGTTGTATCTAATTCACATGAGGGGCCTAGACATGCATTGGTGTGTCATTGTGTCACATGGAGTGATGAACTGTGTGAGCTAATCAGAAATCTCCCTGCTCTCTCCCCTCCAGGTCTCGAAGCACTGAGTGAAATTTCTTTGCTGACCGTTTCCACCGAGTGGTAGTGACCCCAGCATGTAGCAGAGGTGAACAAGTCCCTTCACGCTTGGGAACAATCTGACAACGTAAGCCACCTTGTTTTTTTTTTTGTTTCCACAGAGCGTCTATGCTCTCATATTCTCTCTGTCGTGGTCGTCTCAAATCCACTGTGTGGAGATTAGTGTAGCTTATTCTGACCTGGGGTCGCATTCATGCAATCTGTTGATGCCACCCAGAAGGAGAGGAATGGCCTTGACTGACCATCTGACATTACACACACACACACACACACGGATAACCCCCTCCTTCCTTTAAGCCATTAGTCTTTGAACATTCAACTGCTTCTCTCCTGGGTGGAGCCCACTCATGTTTGACCATCTATCACGCAAACAACTGCTGCTGACTCACCTGAAATGCCCTGCCTGCCACTACAACTGACCCTAGCAACACCTGAGTCACACCTCAGGAACATCCGTTAGGCGACCTCTGTCACGGTCGCGCTTTGTTTTCAACCGCGCAGGTGATAAAAGGTCAAATCCCTGCGTTCACCTCCGGTCCGTGCGAGGTTAATGACAAACCTGTCCTCTGAGGCTTGAGGGTCAACCAGCCAAAGAGGCCTCCGGAGCCTACTTTGACTTCACAATCGAACAGGCATCGGCGGCTGCTGTAAAACGTCCTCAGGCACTCATTTGCCCCCCCCGCCCGTCTGTCATTGTTCCTCAATGTAGCCCGGCCAGCTTCCTCCATCAGTTAAGCAAGAAATACTGTAGCTTGATTCTGTTAAGCTGCTTATCTCCTCAACAGCACAGTCAGACACTGTTAATCTTGTCTTTTGTCTGGGCTGGTCAGATTCCTCCCCAGGATGGTTGTTAGGGAAACGCGGAGTGTGGAACCTGACTAGGCGTGGACACAGTGGCACCTGGGACAAGAAAAGCTACTCCACCTTGTTTCCCCCCCTGTGCTCATTTAAAAAATAAAATTAAAAAAAAGGCTCAGAAGGGAAAACACGTGTTGATGTTAATGAACTGATCGTTGCTGCTAAATGATTTCATTTTACGATGAAGAAGTTCTTTTGTTTATGTGTTTATTTTTCACTCCTGCGTCACCTGTGTTTTAAATGCGTCAGAGGAAGGAAAAATAAACACCCTCCAGTGTAGCACTAAGTGATAATGTCACAGTGGTTACTGTTGTGTATCTTATACTTTGGCTTGTCTTTGAGTGATCAAAAATAAATGATTTTGAGTGCTTTCCCACTGGACGTTAGCTAATGGTGTTGTCAACATCCAACGGCGCCTCGCTGGCAAATATAGAGCAAGACCAAGCGGAAATGAGTGTGTTTCACTCGGGGTCTTACGTTCCCAGTGATTCTGATCAGAGCCAAGGCCGAGAACAACCTCCGTGCAGCGAGGAGTCATTTGACCTGAGGGTGAACGCCAATTTCCACTTGTGAAAATCCCATTTTAACCCAAATGGGGTACGACTTTACGTGCGTTTTATGTAATTGTATGATATTGTGTTTTATAGTACTGTGTGTGCAGATTTCCTTATTTATTCTGTCTCTTCGACTCGAGGAGCCTGCACCAAAATTTACCAGTGTTGTAATTGTGCTTGTAAAAATGGCAAATTAAAACATTAATCTCCAAAAGACTTTCAGACATATTATAAGACATCCTGATGTCACAATGTGTCAAAATTCTCATCACAACTACAAAGATGGTTTAATCAATTGATTAAATACATTTTAAAGCAGAAATATAAGCTGGTTCTTAACCTTTTAAGGGAGTTATAATCTGTAATCTTGGGTGGACACGATATAGACCACTTTTTTTTCGTGTCTCATGTTTTCATTTGGTAAATATGCTGCTGTCACATGACACATTTAGCTGAAAGTATATGTATATAAAGGCTCCTTCGGTGGTAGCAAGGTGTAGAAAGGTGTGTCCGAGCTTCACTTTAAAACATCACTTGGTTCTGAGCTCAGGTCGAGGTCACTTATGTAATTATGTAACTTATGAATGCAGTTAAAAGATCATGTGTAACCTTGTCAGGGAGACACAGAGAGACACAAACACGGAGGAGTTAGAGCTCCTCCCAAACAGCTGAAGTCTGCATCCGGAGCTTCCCCTTGGCCGTTGTAATGTTTATGAACCACAACAACACTGACCTGCACCTGTCAAATGTATTTCAAGGACAAACGCTGGCCAAAGCAGAAGAACAAGCTGCCTTTTTTTTAAAACAACTTGGAATAGTCTTGATAATGAGCTTGGTATTAAAAACAGATCCAGTGACATGTTTTGACAAACTGAAAAATGTTCTAATGAATGGACACAATGAGAGCAGCATTGTCATTAACTGCTGCTGCTGCTGCTGCAGTGTCTCTCCGTGCCTCTCCTACTCCTTTCTCTCACTTCCCTCTTTGAGGGCACGAGCTTAGACTTCTGTCCAGCTGCCAGCTGTCGCCAGAGAGAGCCAGTCAAGCCCACACAGTCGACCCCAGCAGATGTCCCACAGTGGACACTGGGGTGGAGGGGGCACGTGGGGGCAGAGCAAAAAACAGACAGAAGGAGAAAGAGCCAAAAACAAAAAAACAATGAGGAAAAAGGCGCTGGCCTTAGCTGTTCTGTTTGGACTGACAGAGAAAATCTGCATAGTGTTCGGGGGAGTATTCCTATGTTGTTGTGACCAAAGACAAAAGTCAGTGTTGTTTGTCATCTGACCCATTGTTGATGAGTTGTGATCTTGATCGAACACCCTCCCTCCCTAAAAATAAAAGTTTTAAGGTCGAGTTGACCGTCTGTGTTAAAGAGAAACAGTCACTCACATTTGTGAAGCCAAAAAAGTACCGTTATTATTTCTGTGGAAAAATGCACACTAATCTATCAACAAATCCTGCTCCGCGCCCCGCGCTTACGATGGGGAAAACACAGCTGGTATCTCAGCGTTTTTTCTTGCATATTTTACATGTGACAGAGTTGCTCTTTTGGGTTTGGAAAAAGCCATTTCTAATGCAAATTCTTTCCTCAGTATGATTGCTGCTGTGTCACAGTCTATATCGGCCGCAGCACTTCTCATGACAGGATCCCACCTGAGATGAACAGCATCATTTTCTCCACAGATAATGGGGAACTCGTATGCCGGGCAGCTGAAGTCTGCTCGATTTGAAGAGGTTCTCCATAACTCTATCGAGGCGTCGTTGCGTTCGAGCAGCGGAGATCCACAGCCTATATTCACTCAGCTCTATCTCGAGCCAGAGCCGTTTCCCGGAAATATGGAAGGTAGGAAGGTCACCTCACCTCAAAGATTTTGGCCTTTTTTTCCTTCTTCCCAAAAATATGGCTTCACAGCAGAGGAGACTTGGGTTCATTGAACATATTGTCCTTGAAGATTATTTTTGTCCTGGTACAGGTGCATTTTATCTGTAAAATAATCTGTAACGCTTGATTTAGTGGTTCTGTACTTCCTGGTGGATTCAATGGAAGTGGAATTTATAGTGCATGATTTAAAGTGTGTTTTAATTTCCATTCAAGACCAAACAGCACCAAACTCACCTACGTATTATTTTAAATGTTAAAGCTCCAGTGTGTTTATTCACAGAAAGTACTGTACATGGACACTCCAGCCAGAGCTTGCATTTTAATGACACAAACACCGACAAATGACACAAACGTCTACAGAAACCCAACAAAGAATGTGCAAAATGGTATAAAAACAACAACGTGGATTTAAATTCTCCAGCAGACATAAAGCCCAAAGCCGAATTCCATGCCGTGGAGCCGCCAGGTCATGAGCTCATGAACGGCCACTCTTCCAACGATCTGGAGGAGCTGGAAGATGACGATGACTCCGACAGCAGCAGCCCTCCACTCCCCTACCTACAGGCTCCTGTACCTGACGGCTGTTGCACACTGGACGGTAATCCAGGCCCTTCATTTGACATACATCTATAATAAATGACAAAAATCTGTCACTATGCATCAGAGAAGATTGTTCAAATTAAAAGATTACATATGAGGCACTGATGCTGTTGTTGTCTAATGTAGTTTCCTCTCAAATGTCACATCTGCCTCTCCGTCCACTCTCAGGATTCTGTCAGGCCGGTAAGGACCTCCGCCTGGACTCCATGACAACAGAGCTCATCGAAGTCCCAGCAGGCTTCGAGCTGGTGGGTGCAAAGTCCCCCAGTGTCCCAGAGCACATCCTGGTGTGTGCTGTGGATCGACGCTTTTTGCCTGACGAGAACGGGAAAAATGCACTTTTAGGTCAGTCTGAGAGAAGAGTGCAAGGAAAAAATCTGTCTGTGATTTCTTTTTCTTTTTTCTCCTGGGGTTTAAAGACTGGCTCTATAATGACATTGAGACATTTGGTCAAATACTGTGTAAATGATATTATTATTGAGAAAAACACTCAAATAGCAGCTCTAATTATTCAGGCTGGTATTTGTTGATGATTGTTCATTGATCGGCCAATTATTACAAATATTTGGTTGATACATATATATCATATCATCATATTCATATCATCAACAGTTAAACTGTATCCGATGGAGGAAAAAAGAAAATCAGCCAAATATGTGGGCCATATTTCGCATTTCCTTTTTTCCAATTTCATTGTTTGTTGTATCAAAAATTTTTAAAGCCCAAGAAAATGATATATAACAACTGTATTTTTTATGTATGCACTGCAGATCACAAACAGCTGACTGTAGTTTTTTTTAAGACGATGATGATTTCATTTATTTACCTTACTGTGCTTTACAGTATTTCTCTTGTCACCGTCCTTTAAAAAAATCTCAGAGAAACAACTCATTCATGGGTCGTCGTGTAAAAGTATTAAGAGTTCACTGGCCGTGTAAACTTACGCAATCATTTTGGTTTCATTTCATTACCTCCAGGTTTTTCGGGAAACTGTGTGGGCTGTGGTGAGAAGGGTTTTAGATACTTCACCGAGTTTTCGAACCACATCAACCTGAAGTTATCCACCCAGCCCAAGAAGCAGAAGCACTTAAAATATTACCTGCTGAAGAATTCACAGGGTGCTCTGTGCAAAGGACCCCTCATCTGCTGGAAAGGTAAAAAAAACAACAACACGCATTTGCTCTGATTTACTCTCAGATGATATCTTTTTAAGTAAAGAGGGTTTTGTCTCTCCGCCCTGTTCCTCCTCAGACTGTAAATCCCGACAGTTCTCCAGCAATGCGTCCACCTCCAAGCCCAGCTCGTCCTCCTCTCTCAGCAGTAAAGAGAACTGTGGCACCAGTGGACAAAGCTCCTCTCCGTTTTCCCTCTCAGGTGAGACTTAAGCTAAAAAACTATCGATTGAATATGTCTTTTAAGTCTGGATTCTCACACCGATGCCAATCTGAAATAAACATTTCACCATAAATAGTTGGGCTGACTGGTTTGTGGTGTTGCCATAGTGATAGTACTTTGCAGTAGCTCCCTGTGTGTGGCTGATTCTGTTTACTGGTTATTTCTTTCTTTCTTATTATCCTGTTATGATTGTATGTTCATTATTGTGTTCACGCTTCGTGGTAGTTGTAGACCTGAACAGTTGCCGTCAATGGTGATAGTTTCCAACTAAAAAGACAATTTTATACATCGGAATAGCACAAATTACAGAAAAGAAGAACATTCATTTAATCATTTAATAATGACGTCTAAATTAGGCTTAAATCATCTGCTGAGGTGACACACAGTAATTATTAAATGTCATATGACGACGAGAAAAAGATTCCGTCTTTCTTGAAGGCGATGTTCTTTTCTGACAACAAGAACGCCTCCTCCCTCCGAGAGTGAAAGATAAGCTCTTGGGCTTGTGCTATTGATTTGTTCTGAACCTGGAAACTGGCCTGTCAGCGCATATCTCACACATAAATGTGTCAGATAGCTGAGCTGCAGGACTTGTTGTTAGGGTAACAGCTGCCTGGAATCGGGTACATATCCTCCTCCCCCAAGTCTGAGCCAAATGGGAGATGTTTATCCCGAAATGATTAATGAAGATGCAGAGTTATGGTCTGTTTGTGTTGTGTAAACAACGTTGGATACAGGGAATCTGCGAGTATTTGACATTTCACTGACACTAGTGTGAAGTCCAAAGGCAAGCGAGTGGCCAATCAGAGGACTGCAAGTGTGTTAGGACTTGTTGGCTTTGAGCTATTCGCGACCACTCCGGGACAAGGAATCACCTCTCTGTAATGTTGGTAACTGTAATTTATTGCATTTTATTATTTCCATTTTTTTTAGATTCTCCGCCCACCGCCAGAACGACGCAGGCATCTTCTGTCTTTTTTGGGAGTCAGGACATGAGCAGAGAGTGCAGTTTTATCAAACCTTTGACTTCCACACCTGGAAACAAGACTCTGCCAATAGGTGAAGTTTCTATTACACAGTGTCATTATTGTTTTCAGTTTTCATATACATATATATATATATATATATATATATATATATATATATATGGAGAGAGAGAGAGAGGCTGACAAGCCTTTGCCTTTACATGAGTGACACTTCAATGGCCTTGCCCTTATACTGAAAGGGGTTGCTTAGCTACAGGTTGTTTTCTCTTTTTTTCTTTTACGTGGTTCAGCATAAGGCAGATGGATCTGTGGCTGACCGTGGAGCCAAGATTAACCCCTGCTACGGCTTGTTTGGACACACACACACACAACATCATGCACAAATGTGTGTGTGTGTGTAAACACACCAATCAATACTGGAGGAAGGAATGCTGTAATGACTTTTTAAGGTCTTGCTATCCATTAGCCCCGTTACAAGGTTGTGATATTGACAAGTAAAGATTACACATACCAATCAATGTTTCAGTGTATTGCATACACAGTGAATATGAGATGGGGAAAAAAAACAAAAAACGTCCAGTTGGGTCAGCAACCATCATATATATGTATATATATATATATATATATATATATATATATATATATATATATATATATATATATATATATATATATATATATATACATGTGTATTTAGATATATATGTATGTATACATATATATATATACTTTGCAGAAGTCTTTCATGTCCAATTTGCAGTCTCACCAGTAGATGTCACTATTTCTTATACGCTGGACCCTTAAAGTACAACACAATTGGCACAAGCTTGACTCCATTTGACTCGGCACAGCACGGCCCTACATTATACCATGGTATACCATGCATGTTAAAAGTGACGTTAGCATTTATCGGTGCTATCAGCTGAGTCGTGGTTTTTATGCACTGGTTAAATACAACAGTCTATGTGTCTTTGAATGTGCAGTTTGAAGTGTCTCACTGTGGATCGTTAACGTGTGTGTTAGCAGTTCCCACAGCTCTGAGGGTGAACGGGCCGACGAATGGTCTGAGCGTTGATGCGCGTCCTCCTTCACTGAGTCCCTCTCAGGTTGCCATACCGCCTCCAGGTCGGGGCTATCGCTCATCCGATTTAGGAGACAGTCCATGTAAGACTTTCTTTCTTCCTTTTGACAAAAAAGACAAATATCTGTACAGGAGCACAGCAATTAATACGTTCATTTGGGTTTTCCAGTGGCTTCTGCCATGACCTCGGGCCCTCCAAAGAAGCGCCACCGGAGCTGGCATCCCAACACGTTGGTGCCGGTTCCACCCACGGCTGTACCTGTTCCCGCCATCCGACCCATTGTCTGTCCCCCAGGTACCTTGAACTAAAGCATTCTACTTGAGTTTGGGTCAAAATATGTTGGAAAATGTTGATCAGTGTTTTTTCAAAGATTTCTTTGTCATATGGAGCAAAGAAACCAGAAAATATTCACATTTAAGAAGCTGAAAAGTCAGAGAATTGTAATTAATTAAAAATAATTGTAAGCTGACGATTAATTTCGTAATTGATTAATAATCAACCCCCCGCGGTAGAAGATGGATGGATAATTATTCAAGGAATTAAACCTATGTAACAGGCCTTAATGTGTCTACATTCATTTCTATACACACCTGAAATAATGGTTCCACATGGTCTTCTGCGTACCTTGTTGTAATGAGTAGTTATTTGAGTTACCGTTGCCTTTGGTGGTCTCAAAATGAGTGAGGCATCAACAATGTTCCATAGAGCGGCCACCCACTGGATATTTTCTCTTTTCCAGACCATTCCCTGTAAACCATAGAGATGGCTGTGAGTGTGAGTGAAAATCTCGTCAGTTTCTGAAATACTGTCCTCAGCTCAGCCTGTCGGGGCTGTGCACGTTCAAATGAAGTTAAAGTACATTTCTCCTCCGTTTCAAGGCTCAATATGAACTCCATCAGGTCATCTTGACCATGTCTACATGCGTGAAGGCAATGAGTTGCTGCCATGTGATCGCCGTGTTCGATATAACCACTAATGAACAGTTGAAGTGTACCTAATGAATTGGCTCGTGTGTGCGTGTGTTGTTGTTGGAACATAGACTGTGTTTTTTTTATAAGCCTCACTCGTCTTCCTCCTCATTTGGGGACAGAGAAAAGCCACCTCTCTGGCTCTCCTCTGGCTGATAGAGATGATTCACCAAACATCTCCATGGAGACAGAGGTGGAGAGTTTGTAGCAGGAATTATTTTTCGAAAGAAAAAAAAACGATTGAAGAGGATTATTTGCCGCTACATATATATATATATATATATATATATATATATATATATATATGTATATATATATATATATATATATATATATATATATATATATATATATATATATACTGTACCGCGCACATGTGCAGTGTTCTCTGGTTTATGTAAAAACAATAGCAACAGATCGGCTGAATGTGACTTATCCTTGTGCTGACGTGTCATTCCTACTTTTCCATCCAGGGTCGGTGTTAGCAGTGACTTCTCCTCAGCCACAGGTAGCTGGAGTCATTCAGCCGCAGCCCATTACTGCTGGAGAAACAGTCATAGTTCCTGACAACCTGCTTACCTCAGCGGGTGTTCGGCCCGTCATCCTCATCGGTATGAGATCTTTTCTTTTTTAGGAAATCCAAAATCTTGAAGATTCTTAAATGAATTCACAACTGGTTTCACTGATAAAATGTGACTTTTAAACGCTCAAAGGTTGTTGTTTTGTTCTTCACCATAAAAGGGGTTCAACTCTATTTCAGAAAATGTCAACTAAATGTCAACATTCATCTTGTTAAATATCACACTCTTTGGATATGGACATAATGGATATAACTTAATTCCATATATATGTTGTTTTTTTTCCCTCACATTTTGAATAAATATATTTTATTGACTTAAATTAGAGACAAGATAAGAATGTAAATAGTGCATCATGTTGTGTTTCATGTTTGTCTAATGATGACTCCTCTTTCCAGGGCATGGCACTTTACCTTATTTCTATGGAAACGTTGGGGACATAGTGGTGAGCCCCCTGCTGGTCAACTGCTATAAGACCAGCCATCTGACAGAGAAAACCCTGGAGACTTTGGGCCTCAACAGAAATCAACTTCTCAGCGTGGAAACAATGATCCTGCTCACTCTTCAGTATCTTGCACGTTTAGGTAAACACACACACGAGCACAAAGAAGTGAACTGGCTTTGCTGAAGTGTTTTATGTGAGCTGTTATCACAACACGAGGGAGGCGGGATGTGAGGTGGATGACCGTGGAGCTGGTGTCTTATTCAAACACTGAAAAAGATAAAAATCGAACTGTGACATGAACTAAGGTGCACTTTTCTGATTCATCTGTGGTTTTTAAGTTGACGTTTTTCCAATTTTCCCCTTCAGGTTCTGACCAGATTCCACTGAGGGAGGAGCTGGAACAGATCGTTCTGAAGGCCATGCTGTGCTGTCCTGGTGGTCCCGCCATCTCCCTGACCCAGCTGCCGTGGCTGGCTCGGCTGGAAGCCAGCGTCTCCGGGGGCAGCGTCCAAGTCGTGGTTACCCATAACTCTTTGGGAGAGGGCATTTCTGAGTCGCTGCGTACGCTCAGTGAGGGTCCTCACCACCAGCAGTGCCTGCCCACCTATGTGGTCATCATATGCGCCTCGAAAATGAGCAGCAACGAGTTCTGCGTGCTTGTTTTGGGTGAGTTTTGCAGCCTAGCTATGCCATTTCAGTGTTATTACGTAAACCTGGCACCCATCTTATTATATTACGTAGCCTGTAAGTACAAATTTCAAACATTTAAGTCTAAATGTGCTGGTTGTACACAGGAAAGTACCAAGCACGGGCCTTAGCTGAAGGAATGCTGACGACCAACGAGTTTCTGAAGGAAATCAGCTACGAGCTCATCACGGGGAAGGTCACCATCTTGGCATCTCACTTTAAAACAACCTCATTAGGTGAGTCCTGCGTTGATTCATGTTCATGGTCACTGTGTCTAAATGCACACAGTAAGTGAATGGAAAGCAGGGTATTCGGCTGCAGCTGTGTCTTGTACGTAAGTCTGTGTCTTTGTTGTGACTGTGATGCCTGGTTGTTATCAGGGGACAATCTGGACAAGCAGCTGGTGCGATACCAGCGCCGGCGGAGAGGCCAGGTCATCCAGCCCTTTCAGGGGGATGTCACTGACCACATCCACTCCCAGGAGGCTGCCAGCATGTCACCACCCTCAGACAGAGGTTAGACTCCTCTCATCGTCACTGTTGTGTAAACTGAAACGGTTGGGCCAAGGACAGTTTAAACCAAAAATTTAAACTGTTGGATCAATTTAAACCAAACTGATCCAACCTGCATTATAAATACTATACTATAAAAACTATTTTTACTACCTTTTCAGTAACACTTAATATTTTTTTGTGTAGTATATGTAATATGTAATTTAACCCTTCTGTGAACATCCTGTCTTGTAACTCCTAGACCGTTTGTGATATCTAGAAAATTGAAAAAACAATGGACTGGCGATCTGTCCAGGGTGTGACCCCGACTCACCAGCGCGTCATACGTTTATGACGTCAGCTTCTCAGTACCGTAATTCCTAAACGGTTGAATATCGACTCTCACTCACTTTTTTTGACGATTCTACAGCCTTAAAGTCAATATAAATACAGGCAGCCTGATTATCATGATGGTTGTGAGAGGGTTAAAACAAATACACATTCATCTCACGTTAAAAGCCAGGTAAAAAAAACACATGCAAATGGCCAAGAGGAGAGGAATTGGGCTTGCAACCAAAGGGTTGTTGGTTTCAATCCAGGGATCGACACCCAATTCCCCTGTGCCTGGCTTGTGAGTGTTCACTACTGTCTGTAATCAGGATAGGTTAAATGCAGAGGTCAAATTCACTATCACTAATTGGTGTGTGTGCAAAAATAACTCATTTTAATTCTAAAAAAATCTCCTGTGAGTCCAACCACAGTCTCTGAAAATCATTGACCAAAACAACCAAATTAACAGTACATGACCTTTATCTAAATTCAGTATATCTATATAAAAAACAGCACTAGAGGAAAAACTATAAGTTTCACTGGTACTAATGTACTGGCATCTAAATATTAAATATAATTGTTGGCTGCATATGATTGCGCCTGTCATGACAGGTATGGTGTTACATTAAATTGAGTACAGAGTATATTTGTGCTATAAACCCTTATGTTTTCCTGTTGCAGAGCTCTTAACGAAGGTGTTCCAGATCCATCCCACCCAGCTGAGAGTGGCTCGCAGCCTCCTCTCTCAAGTCTGCTCCATCGCAGACTCTGGGACCCAGAACCTCGACTTGGGTCGCTTTTGTAAAGTGGACTTTCTCGTGTTGGTCCCGCCCTCTCACGTACTGGTGCACCAGACGGCGCAGCGCATACGACAATCAGGTGTGTGTTCAACCGCAATAGATCTGTAACAAACGGTTATTTTCTCTATTGATCGAGGACTTGTTCGGTGCACGGAATGTCATGACGGTGTTTCTTCTTATGTTATCCACAAACCTAAATGAGTCACTTTTAAGGACGTCTTTGTCACGTGGAGCAAATAAACCAGAACATATCCTAATATTTGCAGCTTGTCTTTCATTAGATGGTGAAAACACCATATTTCAAAGTAACTCTCTTTTAGTCTTGGCTCATGCAAATCACAGTGAATGAATAGACGAGCTGTAGAATCTGAGGATCAGTTGCAGTTTAATAAATCAACAAAATATTCACATTTAAGGAAGATATTCACACTTAAAGAAGCTGAAAACACTGAAAGCAACGAATCGATGATCAAAATAGTTGACGGTAAATTTAGATTATTAATCGATTAATCGTTGCTGCCCGCAACTTTTAATGATTCAGGGTAGAGCTGAACAAATTGGGTAAAAAACTGGGTTAATAATAAGTTAACAAATAAACACGATGGAACATTGTCACATGAGATACTGTCAAAATAGTCACTTCTGTACTTTAATGCAAAGATGAAAACCAAAAGATATTAATTGTTTCTAACTTTCATGTAATTGCATTGATTTAAAATGCAATTTCAATTTGAAAATGATTCATTATTCATCCGTAATTTAAGGATCAATGTACCGTCTGTTGCGATCTTCAGAATTTCCTTTTCCTGATTCTTGGTACACGATCAAACGTGTTTTTGTTTTTAGGAGTGCTCGTGGACCTGGGAATTGAAGACGTCTGCTCAGCTCACCAGAAACCGGACAAGTACGTGGTGCGTCTGGACAACGACGTTCACGCCAAGATGGAGGCCTTCATGAGGAAAGTCAAACAGAATCCCTACACTCTGTTCATCCTCATTCACGACAACTCGCATGTCGACCTCACAAGGTACGCCGACCCCCGGGACACAGGGACAGCCACAGTCAGACCTTATGGCAGCAGACATAGTTTTGATAAAGGGGAATTAGTTGTGGCTGCAAATGCAGACTCGTCCTTTAATACCTACATGACTTTGGAAAGAGTGAAAACAAATACAGAACGTTGTCAACCTTGTGTTGCACTAGAATGTAGGCCAGATCATTTGAGATATCCTTTTTGCTTTTTTAAATTTCCTTTTGTGTTGATGAAGTTTGACGTTCTCAAGCCTCTTTGGTCTGCCAAGATTCTTTTTTGTTTATTCTCAGCAAACTGCTTTTCTCTGCCAGAAGCACAAAATAGATCACTTCCTCTTTTCCAGAGAATTTTCCTTGGGGAAAAAAAAAACCTAGGCCTTCCTGGGCTCTTCCCTGAACCATGTCTCAAATCAAGTTTTCTTAAAGTATTATAAACAAGTGGATGGTTGTGGATAAGAAAACTTGACCCTCTCCTCTCTCCAGTGCTCTGTCTGGCTCTGTGTGCCATGGCGAGCTGCAGGGTCTGGCTGACCGAGTGGTGAACTGCCAGGAAGTCCTAGATGCCATGAACCTGCTGGTCCTGCAGGTCAGCTGCTTCCCATACACACTGCAGACGCGCCAATCGCGCATCAGCGTCCACAACGAGGTTTACTGGCCCTCCAACAACGGTCTGGTGAGCATTTTCATCTCCCATCCTTTTAGTTTCTTAAGAAGCCTTGTGAATTATCAAGCCCTATTTTTAATTAACCGTTGTCAAACCATAACGTGTTCCATACAGAGGATGTTTCTTGGGAGGAGTTGTGTAGCTCTGCCCCCTGGTGGATTGAAATGTACTCACTTTAACAACCATGGCTTTAAAGGGCCGTTGTGTAAGAATGAGTGACATCTAATGGTTAAACTGAGGACTCCTCTTTCCCTTTCATAAAGCATGTCAGGGAGCTAGAGTGGCCTTCACATACAGAGAAGACTCTGTCCTTCTTTTCCTTCCTGGGTAGTCAGCCTCCCCCGTGAACACCCCGTAAACACACATAATGCACACTGTGTCTGGTTGATCTGCTCGGGTTGCTGTAGATACATGCCAGCACGAGATCATAGACTCTGCAAACCTTGTCTAACGGAGACATAAAAGGACACATGTGTTTACACATAACAAAATCAATAATAAACAATAAAAAAAAAGATTATTTTTAATTTAAATAATAAAGAAAATACATCTGAGACATACTGACATTTAAGAGTGTGTTAAATTCTTCCAGGATGTACTACTGTTATCTGCAAAGCACTCATAGCCTTGTACACATTTTCTCCAGCAGGGGGAGCAGTCTCCTAAGGAACTGGTCTACTTTGGCCTGAGGGACTACAGCAGCTCCCTGCAGTGGGGCATGGCCAGCCCCATACTGCGATGTGATGATGCGTTTGAGAAGATGGTCCACACTCTGCTGGACAGGTCAGCCTGAGCTCATCGCCGACAAATCAGCACAGCAGATGGCTGTTTGTTGTGACTTCAGACCTGCAGCTTGTCTTTTGTCAGATGGGGGGGAAAACTGAACTGAACAGCCTTATGTTATGTGATATTGTCAACAATGAGCTGTAGAATCTGACAATCAGGAAAGAGCACATTGAAACATGCAAGGAACCAGAGATATAGACATTAAATAAAACATTTGTTATAATGAAATCTTCACCAAGACAAGGATTTGGCAACACAGGAGTGACAATACTTGTACAGAAATGGTGCTATAGTGAGCTACTACAAGCAAGGTGATATATTCCAATTTATCCTATTATATATAAACTCTCAGTGTAAAAGTAAAATTGTTAAACAATGAAAAGAATTGGAAAGAAGAGCCTTAAAGCACCACTTCATCCAAAAAAGGGTTAGATTAATTTCCAGAGATAAATGTGTTATTGGATCTGAGACACGTCTCACAACAACTGAGGACGTTGGGATTGAGAAAAACAAATATTTGTGACAAAAAGTTGACGTCAAAGTCAAAATAAAATCCCTATACTGCTCTTTACTGTGATTCTGTCAAGTTTGATGAGTATAATATCTGAAAAAATTCAAACATTCAAAATAAATCGAATAAAAACGGCACAAATTTGGTCGAATTAAACAAATACAGCAGCATCATAATGATTTTAAGTTTATTCTTCATTTGACCAAGTGGGTAAAAAATGGGTGCAACCACCCTTTAAGCTTGCTGCCCTTCCATATCAATACAGTGTTAAAAAGAATCCATACAGTATCACATCATGAAACATTATGATATTTTAGTTTATTGACATTTTCTTACATCCCTAGCAAAGAGAGATCTATGAGGGTTTTTTTCAAAATCAATGTCAGACTGTCTTTCAAAAGCTTTTTCCAATCCTTTTCTCATGTATATGTAGCGTAATAGTAGATTTTATATATATATATATATTAGCCTGAGAGACCACAATAAAAACTTAATTTTCTTTTTTCTGTTACGTGTGTTATCCTAGACATCCACACCTACACAGCATGGTCATCCGCAGCTACCTGCTCATTCAGCAGTACACTGAGGCCATGATGGCCTTGACCTCTTCCCCGTCCCTGAGGGACCACATCACCCCGGAGACTCTGGCCATGGTGGAGGACCTGATCAATGCCCCGAGCAGAGAGGGCTCCCAGGGCCGGGGCCACATGCTGCTGGTCCGCGTCCCCTCGCTGCAGCTCGCCATGCTGGCCAGGGAGCGACTGGAGGACGTGAGGGACAAGCTGGGCCTGCAGCTGTGCTTTGCTGTTCTGCTGGGAAGTCCCGCCTCCGAACTCAACCTGCACAGAAACTTCATCAGTCGCCTCAGGGTGAGCGTCATCGCTAACTAAACGTGTTTAATATTAGTTGTGTGACACATCGATATGGAAAATAGTATAACATTTTAAATGTTTGGCAATAACTATAGATATTTTATACATTGTATAATGAAATGATTGTAGTTTTCTTAGATTATACGTAATTTTTTGACATTTGTATCAAAATAATAATGTTGCACTACTGCCTTCTTCTTTCATTAACTTTTTAGTGAAGACAACATTTCCCCAAACTTCTCAATTTTTAGGCCCCTAGCAAAATAGCCGAGGACACGATTTACATGTACATCAGCAAGAAATGTAATACAATAATCATTGTGGACCTAACTCAGAAGCCCCTATGTTCCATTTACAAATAACCATATAAGATTCAGAGTGAGGCATCATATTCTATGAGACACATTTAATATTCCTTTAATTTTGTTTGTTTTTACTCAAGAACAAATAATAGTTGACAATTAATTTACTCATTGCTCACCTGCAATACCTCAAAAACCCACCAGAGGGCAAGAACCGGTGTCGACTATAAACTACAATTTAAAGTTTTACTGAAAAAATATGAATTTAGTTATATGTGAACATCAGAGTTAGTACAATATGAATTACTGGTGCAGTTTGTATCGAATAAACAGCAACAATCATGTGTTGTGTTGCAGGCATGGCGAGGCTGTGACAATGAAGACTGGGTACCGCACACGTATGAGGATCTGGAGGGGCTGCCCTGCATCGTCATCCTCACCGGGAAAGATCCTCTCGGAGAGACTTTTCCCAGGTAGGGTCAGATTTCACAGTATTCCCTGACCCAGTAGACACGCCAGACAACTGTAGTCATTCATAAATAACGTATTACATATTCCTTACGCTCATATTTAATCCACACATTGACACAGTGTGTTATCGTCTGTACAAGAAAGATTGTGTAACTGTGAGTGGAACATGATAAAATATACAGGAACAAAAAATATCTTCTTCTTCCACACTAGGTCTCTCAAATACAGCGACCTACGTCTGATCGACTCCAGCTACTTGACTCGCACAGCTCTGGAGCAGGAGGTGGGTCTGGCCTGCACCTACGTGTCCAGGGATGTCGTACAGGAGCCCAAGAGGGCCATGGCCACACGGGAACCAGACCCAGAGAAGACGGCCAGCAGCATGAACGATGGCGACGAGCTGGAAAGACCTCAGAGCAACGGCAGCGCGGCAACCAGAACTTCTGGTGAGTTTCCTGTAACCTCACTGAGGTAGTGACGAAGAGGATTGCTACACATACAGTCCTAGTGATTTGTTTTGAAGTGCCACAGGTTGCGTCTTTGGAATCATTCCAGCACCTCATGATTTCTAATGACTCTCTTCTCTTAAGATTCCTGTCATTCCGCTAAACATAGAGATCTTATCTGCAATGTTTCTCAGTTTGGTTTTAGACATTTGAAGAATTTAAAGCAGTAATATCTTCATCTATATGTTCATCTATATTTGTGCACATCTTCTTAAGCTTATGGGTAGGAAATAAATGTATATAAATATTAACTTAAAGGTTGGGAAAATTATGAAAATATGTTTGGGGACAAAACAAAAATCTGTGCGTCTTGACTCAGAGGTTTACTTACATTTATGCACTTTTCTAATGTCTAATTATCATAATAATAATATTGTGAATCACAATTGTTATTTTGGTCAGGATCATAGCAACACTGACTTTTCATTTGTATTTTACAACAAGTAAACATGGTGTAATTTCTTTTTTCATACGTCATCATCCAGGTTCTTTGGCAGAGAACGGAGTCAGTTCATCTGATGTTGCAGACTCTTTCCAGAAGCCCTCCACTTCCTCCTGCTTCCCCGAAGGTGCCGCCATCTCAGACATGGCAACGATGACACATGCGTTCAAGCAAGAGTGTGATTCCTTGGGAAGCCAGTTCACCACCAACACCCCCAAAGCCTCCAAGGCTCCTCCTTCCCTCTACTCCAGCTCCTCATCCTCCTCCCCTTCCCCGTCGTCCTCCTCCACCCAGAGACCCAGCCAGTCCACGCAGTGCAGCCGAGACCACAAACCTGCTCGAGTGTCGCCGCGGACAGTCATCCTGTCCAGAGCGGCGTACAACCTGTTGGCGGGGGAGTCGGGGAGTCAGCTGAGCTCCTTCTCCCTGCTGCCGCATGCAGATGTGTCCTGGAGCAGCCCGCTGAGGCCTCTCATCACCCACAACCTGCAGGGGGCAGAGCAGAGCACGCACTACCGCCAGTGGACCGTCGCCAAACAGCATCATGCTGATTATGAAGCGCCATCTGTGCAGCATCCACGGCGCTTGCTACTCAGCGGACCGCCACAGGTCAAAATTTGTTGAAATTGTTAAAATGTGCCAAATAAATAATTGTGTCCGTTAACATGTGAACATGTGATGTTTGTGTCCTTTATTAGGTTGGGAAAACGGGTGCCTACCTGGAGTTCCTCCGCATCATGTTTCGAATGCTCATCCGGCTGTTGGAGGTTGATGTGTATGACGAGGAAGAGGAGGAGGAGGGTGAGGATGATTTGATTTAGCGTGACAAGCATCAGATAATCAGATAATGGAAGAATTAAAGGAAGTGGAATCTAATGCCACACTTGTTGTATCCTGTAAATTAGTAAGTGTTCAAATTAGTTTCGGTTGAACTCGTACAACGTGTGTACATAATCCTGTAAGCATGTCAGGAAGTATCCTGGTGTAAAATACAAATTTTTCTTTTCTTTTTTTTTTTTACAGCAGCCATTTAAAAAGTAGGACAAACACAGGTGTTACCAATGACATTAATTAGGACTTCACTCCAGCAACAGTGCTGCTCTTTGACAAATCACAGGTGCAAATAATCAGCCACTGTGACCTAATTTACACAAAGTGAACAGAGACGTCGTTAATGTGATGAGCAACACCTGTGCCTTTCCTGCCAAGACAAGTCAAAATTGCTGCTGTGCAAAGGACTCTTTTTTTTTTAAGTGTAAGATGGAGGTAACGTTAAATATTTGACACTTTGACCTTTAAATCTGAAAATTATAATCCTGTATTCATATTCTCTGTATTCTCTGGTTGTATTATATCAAGGAGATTGAGAAATAAATGGTTTATGGTCTATTCAATAAATAAATCCAATGTTCTCGTCATTTAATGTTCTACTATTTTTCAGAAACGTCCGAAGTTACAACTCCAGAAAATACCCACCAGTGGCCCGACATTGAGGAGATTCGAAAGCTGCCCTTTGACCCTTACCCCCGAGACCCTAAGTTCAAGAAGGCCAGCCCTGTTTTCTCTGATAAGATGCCAAAGGTCTTCAAAGGTCAGCGGAAAATATGCAAACAGCAGCACTCCTGAGTTAAACATTGCTACGTGCCAGTGAACATATGTGATTGTGATCTTGATTTAATTTAAACACATGGATTTTTACATTAATTTTGTACACCTGCAGACTTCAATCACGAAGGAGAGGGCCATGCTGCAGCTAAACGACAGACCAAGTCAATACGTCTGAGCAGGTTCGCCGCGCACAACGCCTTTCATCACTGTGAACAGTGTCACCACTACTGTGAAGCCGGCCCTGCCCCGCAGGTGAGGACAGTTTACAGGCTTAACTGCTTCCTGAAAGAACGCTTAGATGCTGAGAAGAAGCCTGTTTTTAAACTAAGGTGCTTGCAGCGCTGCCCTTTTGTTGTGTCTGTAAGCAATCAAAACCTGGGAGCTGCTGAGACGACTGGAGTTCCACAAAGTAATCAGTGCATTAAACAAAAAAAAGAATCCAAAAAAGACCATAGATTACCACTCACTCGACCCCTGCTTTGCCATATGTGTGGAGAAAATAAAGAAGAAGAAGGAAAAACAATGGATTAAGGAGCTTCTTCTATATAATGGAGGCTTCCGAACTTATTTCACACTGGACTAAAACAAGTTTGACCTATTCCTGTAATTCTTCTGAGTATCAAATGATGCATTAAAAGCGCTTTAAAAAATTGATTAAAAAAAAGAAAAGAAGTAGAGATATTTTCATCTCAGTGTGACGCACACGTGGCCAGAAAAACAGGTGCACCACCACAGATGCGTCACCATTGAGAATAATGCATCCATTCACACAAAGGACAGTGCATAGATAGACGGATAGATGCACATTCACGCCGAGCTGCCAAAATACTTTGATACTCAAGAGCTCTACACTCCCTGGAGTCCTGAACATGAATCCCTCTGTGTTAATAATGCATGCATGTGTGTGTTGTAGCTGTCGGAGTGCACCTTTCATGCTTTCACCTTCTGCTCGTCCATGCTGGGCGAAGAGGTCCAGCTCCAGTTTGTCATTCCCAAAGCCAAAGAGCAGCACTTTGTCTTCAGCCAGCAGGGCAGCCACCTCGAGAGCATGCGCCTGCCTCTGGTCACCAACAAGGTGAGATTATACTCCCACGTATAAGCACACAGACGTTTTATTTAGGTAACATATGTATGTCACAGTTTGTCACATTGTTTATTTTTTTATCTCTCCTTGTCCGTCGCTGCCTTTTAGGATCCGGATTTATTGAAGAGTCCGATCTTCACCCCAACTACGGGACACCAAGAGCAAGGACTGCTCAACATATTTCACGCCACGGAGGGCGCGTATCACGTGCACATCCTGGTGGTGAAACAATGCGAGATGCCCCTCTACAGGAAGTACTGGCCCAACCACATCCTCCTCGTCCTGCCGGCCATGTTCAACAGTGCTGGAGTTGGTGAGCTGCTCACTGAAATATCATAGATCCTTTCCCTTCAGCATTTCACTACAAACAACAAACTAGGCAGTTTCCGTCACACTTATTTCCATTATTGAACTGTCAACTGGAATACACTGTAGGGTCAACAATGTTCTTTTTATGGTCTTTCAAGCTTCTCACCAAAATGTATTATACAGCGTATAATGGTGGGTGGTGAGTATTAAGCACCCACCTGCGTCCTCGTTTTCTTGCACGATGTCCATGTCACTATGCAACTTATCTCTGCTGATAATGATTGATTTATTACAGTCACATTTGACACTCTGAGCCAGCGTGTGTGGGGTAATAGTCTGATAGTCTGAAGTCAGCCAATCAGGTGCATTAAACTAAACAGCTGTAAGACAGGATGGATAGCATAGCTTTGTCTATGAATGACCATCAGTGTCAATATGGCCACATCTGGTCAGAAAGGATCAACACACACGCACACAGACACACACAAACTCGTTCTTGTCGCTTAGTGAGGACACATCATAGAGATAATCTATTCCCTCGCCCCATACCCTAACCTTAACCATCACAACTAAATGCCTAACCCTAACACACACACATATATGTACCAATTCTAACCATCTAATACCAATTTAACACCAATACCAATTTTGTGTAATTATAAGTGAAACACTTGTGTTTTTAAGGTGCCGCACGATTTATGATCAAAGAGCTGTCGTATCATAACCTGGAGCTGGAGAGGAACCGACTGGAGGAGCAGGGTGTCAAGCGGCAAGACGTGTGGCCGTTCATCGTCATGATGGACGACTCCTGTGTCCTGTGGAACCTCCAACAATCAGCAGACAGCAGGTAGGTGTCCGTCCATCCATCCATTGTCTACTGCTTTATCCTCCACATGAGGGTCACGGGGCAGGTAGATGTCTTCTATGAAGAGGGGCTTCTGTCCAAATGCTCATGTTTGTGTATCCTGTCCTCTTCATGCTCCCTCTCTTAGCGAGACATCAGATGGAATTTCCACCCTAATCAACGTGTCTCTGAAGACAGTGCTGCAGCACATGGAGTCCACGCCGAAGATCTCTCTCTACGCCATGTGCGGCACACGCAAGTGGAGCAGCGGCCTGAGCCGCCGCTCTACCAGCAACCCCTTCAGTCGGTGTCATCTCCACGACTTTGTCATGCTTAACGTGGACCTAACTCAAAATGTTCAGTATGACCTAAATCGGTAAGATAGAGGAAGAGAGCAAGCATCAGTTGTGCGTTTAGCGATGAGTGCAGTGTCTTGATGTTTGTGGCGTTGCGGTTCCATGCAGGTACAGCTGTGAAGAGGTGGACTTCAACCTGAGGGTGAACAGCAGTGGGCTTCTGCTGTGTCGCCTCAACTACTTCAGTCTGATGAAGAAACACATTCCAGCAGGAAACAACGACTTCCTGGTCAAACCTAAACTCATGGTCGGTGCCTCATTCGTACATTATATAGAGGATTTATTTTGTCTTCAGACAATGTGAAATGCTGAACTTCTTGCTTCTGTCTCCAGGAAATGGAAAACCCGGCTCCAATCAGCCCGTCCCAGTATGTTTGTGCCCCAGACAGCGAGCAAACCCTCCTCGATGCCCCGGCCCAGTTCCTGCTGGAAAGGTTCCTGCAGAGCTGCAGCCACAGATTATTTCCCAAGGCTGTTCAAAACAGAAACAACCCAGTTCTGTCCATCGACAGCTACCTCAACATCAGCCCAGAGGTGAGAAATCCCCAGGACGCTGCTGTTAAAAACAAGAGAGGAAACCCCCAGTGTCATCCTTAAACTTACTTCATAGTCAGATTTTTGTGAAAACCTCCTCTGGCATAAACTCACATATTATATATATATTTATACATATACATACATACATACATGTCTGTATGTAAATGTATATATATATATATATATATATATATATGTATATGTATATATATATATATATATACATATATATATATATATATATATATATATATATATATATATATATATATATATACATACATATATATGTGTATGTATAACTGATCATAATATTTCAAGGAAATCAGAAAACAAAAAACAGCTGATGTATGTGGACAGGGGACAGTGTGAACTGCATCCATGCACATGTGCTTACAGTGAGTGCCAGCAATGCATCTTTTGTACTGTATATTTTGTGCAGATGAGGTGTTTACACTCTGCACACCTCAGCATATTTAGTGTTTCTCTAGTAAAAGAAATAAATCATGAGACACAGTTGCACGCCATGCAGCCTACAGTATAACTGAGCTTGTAAAGTTGCCATTAATAGCTCCACACAGGAATCATTGAGGTTTCAAAAGGTGGCTGCAGTGTGTCACTTTTGGTGTTTTTTCCTAGTTGTTGATGTAATCATTCTGCCTCTCTGGTCTTTGTGAACAGAGATTATCTAACTATGTAGATTATGGAAGGATTTCTATGCTGCATCCTCCATCTGAAATCTGGCTCTGTCAAGCAATACTATGAGATTTGAGTACAGTAGAGTGGCATTGCGGGACAGGCAGGGACAAGAAGTGTTTATTCCATCAAACCTCTTAACAACAGAGTTTTTGAGCAGTAGAATTCACCTCTGAAACTTTTCGTGGGCACTTCTTTTATGTCTTCAGTCTCTTGGCTTGCACAAGGTCTCTGTTGCCTCCGTCCGTCTTGATATGAAACAAGTCAAATATGACATATTTAAAAGTTACATATGTACAGGATATGCACTCTATGTTTTCTTTATCTTGCTTGAGTGGGATTGTAAAGTTTGTTGTTTCCGTTTTATATTTCTTGTCACAGATCTCTGTGTGCTACTTCAACTCTCGTCCACACTCCACCAACCTGAGCCATCAGGGCCTGGTGTTCAGTGGCCTCCTGCTGTACCTCTGCGACTCCTTCGTCGTCCCGGGACTCCTCAGGAAATTCCGCTTCCTCAAAGGTGAACACCCCCCTCAGCATACCCGTCCTTCATGTTTTAGTGTGTACCTCATCTAACCTGTTGTAGGGAATCTGTGTAAACACTCACTGCACTGCAGTGTATTGCACACACACACCACTACATTACCTAGCATGCACTATAGGAGTGCATGGTCTAATTAGGTTTCACTGTCTTCATGACAAAGCATATGTTTGCCTGACATACACTCCCAGTTCTTTTAACTTTATTATGGCCTGTGAAGGTTTAGTGGAGGATGTGGTTCTAACACATGCATCAGTGAACATATTAGATCTAAACAATTTATTCTATTCAAATTAAACTCAATTAGCAAAGCACTAAGGCTTCAATGTAGGAAATCTGTTATGAAGAATCGCTTATATTTTACTGGTTATATTTACATAGAGTATTTTTGCAACTAAAGCTTGAGATAAAAAAAAAGATTGCAAATCAAATGGCAATCATAATATCTGTCATGTAAATTGTAATTGGATTGTTCAGCCCTAGTACATAGTAATAAATGCTTGGCGTTATGAATAAAAACCTTTTTTTTTTATTTGATAATCATGTCAAGGCAGAGTCAATTCAATCATTTTTATTATTTAATCAGCCAGAGAAAGAGAGGGCAAACCTCCACCAAGGTCATTCGGCTTCCTACAGCTCTTATTCATTTATTTTTTTTACACGGCAGCCATTTAGACATGTTTTAGCGGGAAAAGCACATGTGTTACTGAGCACATGAACGATGGCCTTTCTCATTTCATACACGCGAGTTCAGCGACTGTGACGCTTTCTACATTACGTTAATCAATGAGTGTGACGGGGAGCGTGCAGCTAGCCATCATTAACACCATTGTACTATACTCTTGTGATTTTGGCTGAACACAAGTTGTTATGAAACACTCCTGAATCTGCACATGTTTTCATACCACTGCCAAACATCTAATACATCATTTTTATAACCTAAATGTTATCCAAATTTGTCCGTAGGTGCCACCCTTTGTGTGATCTGCCAAGACCGAAGTTCCCTGCGTCAGACCATAGTCCGACTAGAGCTGGAGGACGAGTGGCAGTTCCGGCTGCGGGACGAGTTTCAGACGGCCAACTGCAGCGAGGACCGACCCCTCTACTTTCTGACCGGCCGCCACGTTTGAACCCCGTCACCGCAGTTGGGGGAGGTTCCGCCGCTCCGCTGCAGAAGCACAATCAGAAACGAGGAAAGATTTGATTCCAGACCAGCCAGCTATCGTGATTCTTGCCACCACCGCCCCCCCTCCCCCCCATACGAGGTCAGATAGGACATGTTGGAGCAGAAGACTTGAAGGTGAAGACACATGTGGCTTGTCTTCACCTGTATCACCACAGTGCTCTATGCCTGGCTCTGCACAGGGACAGCACATGTTTTTAAGCCTTGCTCATAGCCGAGCCTGCGTTCCACCGAAGAAGACTTTGCTGTGTGGGAAAACAGCACAGCGGAAAAACTGACACTCTTCGATGGATAACGTGACTATTTGAAGATTGTATGTGTACATGGAGTGTGACTACAGTGTGTCCCAACCAGGACATGAAGTCTGTGTTTATCTCAGGGTTTTTAAGGGAGATTACAAGGTGGTTGCTCAAAGGGGGTCAAGCCTGTCTCCCTGTTTACTGCGTATTTTTGTCATTACCATATGTCGGCACCAAAGAAGTCCTCGGCTGCACCTTGCTTTTTCCCTCCACTTTTCCTTTCTCACCTGCTCTCACTCTCAGATTCCATGAAGTTCATCACCTATATAATTCAACTCCTTTCATAAAAAATGTAAAGGTTGGCCCGTGTTTGGATCTCTATCGCGTTTAGGATCGAGTTCTACTTAAAACATCGGTGGCATTCTAAACATTGGATGTCTTGTTTAGGCCTGCACACTTAAACTACAAATTGGGGGTCTATTCCTCGTGTGCCTCTAAGGTATTTATGTGGCATTGATAATCCGTCTGACAAGGAGTGAGTGTGATAATAGTTTCCACATGTCGTTCACGTTAATTTAACCAAAGAAAATGTTCACAGCTAAAGGAAAGGACATGTGTGTCAAACTCATCCGCTCATGTTTCGTGCCAATCAGATGCACGTGCAAAATGAAAGTGTATTAGTAATTAGATATATATTGTAATAAGGCATTTTCATCGTAATCGCATAAAGTCAAGGAATCATCTTCACAGTTCACTGGCTAATAACCTGCTACTGTGCCTGTGATCTGAGGATGACTATACATCGAAGATCTTGGCTGTATCTTAAAACTATTTCCCCCCCCTCCAGTTTGAAAAACAAACTGTAATCATAATCACCCGAGCAGGTCAATTTATATACTTGAAAGTTGAATGTTTTTCTATATTTTCTGCACAGGGTTGTCCAAAGAATATGCCTTAAGTGACGCTTCATACAAGTCACTGCTCAAGTCATGCATCTTTTCGGACCTATATGAGAATGAAGAATCCAGTCTACTGTGAGAGGGAGAAGTATTGTGTGTCAGAGTAAAACAAGATGAAAGTTTGGATTTCAGACTTCAGTACTGTTTAAAGCTTTGTTTACATTATTAATATATTGTATTGTCCCTTCACCACTGAGGGTTACTGATGTTTTGTGTAACTTTTGCCAGTATTTTCTTTTCGGTCAAAAATGTTTTTTCTGCATTTTGTGTTATGTTGCAAAAGCAAGAAGAATCTACCTAGATGTGTCCTTAATAACATGTCTCTGTCCCGCGCTGTGCTTGCGTTGGACTTTTATTGAAAAAGAAAATCAAGTCCATGAGGGGATTTCTATTTATTTGACAAATATTTTTTTGGGACTGATAATCATATTGAAGTGTATATTTGATTTGCATGCTGCGCTCACTTAAACTAAGGGCGCGCGTCCTCCATCCGTGAAGGCTTTTGCACGAGACCCAGGCGACGCTTCATTAAACTGAATGTCTTGGAGGTAGAAATGTGAACTTGCACTATACAAGTTGCCAAAACAAAAAACAAGAATCCATACAAGCAAATCAATTAAATTAAGTTCTCCAATCACTCAGAATTGCTCCCAAGTATGAGACTGGTGTTAAGAAAAAAAAGGAAAAAAAAAGCTTTTTGTCAAACTGCGGTGGTCCATAGAATGTGTCTTTGTTTTTTGATAATTTAACTCTTAATATGCAACTTGCTCTCACAATCTTCACTGAAGTGTGCTTGATAACCATGTGCAGCCCATTAGTAGCTTTGGTGTTTGGGTGATCTACCTCATGTTGACTATTGTTGTTGTGGGTTGTGAACATTATGACATAAGAGCCATGCCACAGTTGTTGGAAAATTTATAAATGTAATAAAATAACTTCTAAATTCTTTTGCGTGTCTAATATCAACTCCATGGCTTCCACTCCCCTCCTTCTTTCCTTATCTCGTTTAGGGCTGAAACTAACGATTATTTTCATAATCGAGTCATCTGTCGATTCATTTCTCGATTAAACGAGTAATCGTTTGGTCCATAATATGGATGAATTATTGTATTATTATAAGGGTTCATTATTATTATTAGTTATGCTGTTTTGTTTATGTGTGTTTTTAGTCTGTTATACTTTTTACCTGGCACACTAACTGCATCCATCCTCAGCACCATGATACACATTTTACACTTGGGCTAGTTTCTTGTAGGATGATGGATGGTTGATTCTTAAAATGGCATCTTTTGCTGGGTTTTTATGGCACAGTATTTATTATGACCTGATACTCTATATCACTAAAAACTAAAGAAAAAAAAGATAAAAAGTTAGCAAACCTGCTCTAAAAACTAGTTTAATATTGAAAAATCAAAACTAAATAAAAACTAACACGAATGAAAAATCCAAAACGATGATGAACTTGATCACTGTCATGACCCTCTAGTTTCTCTCCTCCTTTAAGAGTGTGTCTGTGGGTGTGTCTCTGTGGTCTCAGTCAATCTCTCAGGTTGGAGCTCAGCAGCCAGGTGTCACACTGTGAGCGGCTAATTGGAAGAAGATTGGCTCACCATGAGTGGTTGAAGAGAAGAGGCCAGGACTACAAAAACCCTCCCTAACCTGCACTCAAGGCTTCCTCCTCACCTTTCCAAACGAATCCTGTGTCTTAGCTGTAATGTGTGTATTTGGATGCGTTGCTAGTGGGTATGATGTTGTGGTGTTCAGTTCATTCTGAAAACCGAAGTAAATAGATTCTTTGCTTTTGAGTTTTTTTGTGTGATAATTGTTCATTTTTAAGTTAAAAGGTAGCAGTAGTGCAGCCATCTTTGTTCCATCTCCCTTTTCCCCTGTTTCGAGTCAGGAGATGAGGTACGTTTTGGTGTCGTTTATTTATTTTCTGTTTTCTTTTTTGCAGATAAAATTAGGTTTGTGAAAGAGAAGTTTTGGTGTTTTATGTTATTTTTTGGCATTGATCCTCTCTGAAGTTAAATAAAACTGCTGCACTTTCCAGCAGACGTTGGATTTATGATGGCTTTCTTTGGAAAGATGAGGTCTAAGACACACACACACACACATTACCCTTGGTTTTCAGAGTCGTCACACTCACGGGTTGAGCAATGTTCCTTGTGATACGTCATTGACCGCAATGACCCTTTAATGTCTATGTTATTTCAGTGTTCTCTCCATGTTCTGTATACACTCAGTACTTTAAAGTCTTGCTAAAGTGTTATCATAGTAAGCCAGTGTTGCTGAAATAAATGCAAGTGCTGACCTGTCTCTAGCTCATGATTAATAATCCCCTCACTCTCTCCTCTGCGTTCAATCCCAGGTGTTTTTATTCTGCTGTGGAGTAAATCCCTTGCTCATTTGTTCCATCGCTCCTCCTCCTCCTCCTCCTCCTCTCGACGCCCCTGTAAGTCCACTGTGACCATATTCAACTACCCTTATCACTATCAAGAGCAGAAATGGCTTCATAATGGATGCCGGGGTTCTTCTGTGGTTTCACTATAAGGGCACAGGGGCATTGCTGGTCCAGGGGGCCGCCTGATTTCAACCCCTGTAAAGTAATATTAGAGCATGACTTTCCATCAACCTACAGCCCCCGCGTGATATAACACAAGGCTATTTTCAGCCAGCGGTGGCAGTCAGGATAGGATGAGGTGTAGAGGGCAAAGTTGCTGCATTCAGATTCATGCACGGCGTAATTGCTCTTGTGGTAGGAGCAGAAGGAAGCGGCGAGAACCAGAACAAGAGAGGCTTGTCTCTGAACAATGTACATTTGAAGATTTACAGACATCCGATTGTCCAGCCAAAAGAGTTCATTTACTGTTTCCAACGACTGGCTTCTCTTGATTGTGTAATTAGGGTCCAAGTGCGGAAGGACCCTATTGAAACTGAAGGAGTTATTTAAAATCTGATGCTAAACTTCCAGCCTTTTTTTTTAGTGCACACATCTTGGTCGTCTGCACTCTGACTGATCCTCACATATGAAGCCGCATCTGCAGCATTCATGATTGACAGATTCCTCCAACATTATATCCATTTTCAGACGATAACAAGGAGCATGTCGTTCCTCCCTCTTGGCAAACCCACTCTAATCACTCTCGGGCCTTCCCATAAAGCTCCACTGTCGGTATGTGAGGAGGAGGGGGTTGGGTTGGGGTGAAGGTAAAGTGCACTGCTAGAGGATTACAGTTGTCTGTGCTGCTGCAGCAATGCACATCCTATCACTGGCTAAGCCTGTTGAGTGTGGAGTGAGTCAATCCTATGGACCAAAACCCATTACTGTGATGTGAGAGGACGGGGACAGTTTGACCCTGTGTGTCATACAGTAAGCCACACCCAGTGGTTATCTCTCCCTCTCTCTCTCTGTCGCGACTCTGCAAACATGAGTGACAAATGTTTATAATTCTAGACGTAAATCCCAGAGAAAGGACGTGGTAATAATGTTGACAATATTGAGGTAATATTATGGCATTACTGTCTTTTTTCTAATACTTTTTCTTATATCATTTTCAGATAATGTAGAAATAAGGAGATATTACAGTAATCATTATACCTCTTGATGCTTTGGTTTTACAATGAAACCAAACACAAACACACTGATTCCACAGAAACTGCCACAGCTGTTTTATAGATCACGAGTCCCTGCATTAAACATAAAATAAACTGGAAAACTTCAATCTAAAGAATATGTGAATTTATTTCATATTCAACACAGTTGTTAAGATAAGAGAAAAGATAAGATAGTCCTTTATTTGTCCCGCAGAGTGGGGACATTTACATTGTTAGAGCAGCAAAGACAGTAAAGATAAAGATAATAAATAATAAACATGCATTACCAAAAAATGTACATTATATAAAGATATTAACACTAACACTATAAAAAGTTAAAATAGAATGTAGACTGTACATTATAGACTGTTTGCAATATTTTCAGTATGGAGTTGATATTTACAGTATAAATAAAGGTTGAACATGGGAAATGATATAAGTATATTGCACTTGTGTAAATTTACAATATATATTTAAATCATATTATACGTGGATAATTCACTGAAACATTATTTCCGAATTAAGTAAATAAATGAATAATAATAGTAATACATAGGCAAAGGACAAATGGAATCTGTTTAATAATTTATTAAATTCACCGTATTACACTTGTGTTGATAATGTGCATACAGTAGTACCTGCTCGTCCTACAGAGACACACGCTTATTGCTACACATGTCAAACAGAATGTTCTTTTCTTTTTATTTAGTTAAGTATTCTACACGCAGTATGTAGTGTACAAAATGAAATGACGAAAGAAACACGAACGTGCCCTCGGTGCTACATACTACGATGGGATGAGACAGAGAGACATGCTACTGAATGGACACTTGGCAGAACAAATAGACACCACAATTCCACTGAGAGCCGGCCACCAGTGGGATCAGTGCTTGTTTCATTCAACGCCAACTCATACACGGTGTAGCCAGCCAAAAGGCCGTCAATCGATGCATCTCGTAAAGCAACATCCACCACTTTGAACAGACATGACATCCTCTCTGTGCCTTACTTCATTTACATCCCCGTTATCTACGGCAGCTGCATGAAAACATGAATTCATGCCAGTTTCTGGGGAAATACTCTCATGTAATCACATGAAACAGAGTGTCTTGCATTAAGGAATTAGAGGCTATTTGGTAAAAGGTAGAATGTGTGAAAGTGAAAGTGCATGAGAAGCAGCTGGTTAGCTTAGCATAAAGAGCAGAAGCAGTTGGGAAACTCAAAATCTCAACTATATTGTGTCAAAGAAGAGAAACAACAGTCATTAAATGACAGTAAATGCAGACAAAAGGGGAGCGTCTGACAACATATGACACAGGAATAAAACACGGAAAATATGAATAAATAAAAATAAATCCCTGAGGGCTAAAAATCCTACTCACAAATAACTTTAATTGCTTTGTGATTAAAGATGATTAAAGTCTTGTGTACAGTACTTAAAGTTCAAAAGGAAATGATTGCACAAGGTAATTGCAGTTTTTGTTCATCTAGCTAATGCAACTGAGCCAAATGGGAACAGGTTCAGCTTTTCAACAGTGGAAATAAGCGTAGCATTGAGAGCACGGCTACGTACAATCGCTTGTTAACTACACGGAATAAATAAATGGATGTTGAATGCGACGTGAATGCTGCATTCAATAAGATGTGACCTTCAGATAAGAAAAGAGTAATTTTTTTTTGTTCGCTTGTCGAGCAAGAATGAGACAAAGACGGAGACGTCAGTGGAGGGAAGGTAAAAGGCAGAATTGGTTTAGTTAGGGACGAGCGAACAAAGGATGGAATGCAGTACGTGGGGATGGAGGCGAGAATGGAAGAGGAAACGGGTGGAAAGAAGGGACAAAATAATGTTAGATGGAGTTTGAAACAGGAAGGAATGAAGGATACACTGCAACAGAGATCTTTAAAAAAAAAAAAGGAAATAAAAGAAAAAGGCATTAAGGAAAACGATATGTGGAAGTAGAGCAAAAGGAAAAGTTCTCCTCAATCAGGAGAGGTCGTTGAGCCGGTTGCCGTGTTCGATGACTGCCTTAGCAAACTGCTTGAAGACTCGGTCCATGTAAGTGCTCCGCCGAGGCCAAAGGCCCTCGAGGAAGCCAATGTGGCCGCCATGACAGGTAATAAGTAGGGCGAGGTTGGGATTCTGCTTCACTGCCTCCACCGGAATGGCTGAAAAGGAGCAAAAGCATTCAGTTACTTCTTTAAAATGACTATTTCATGACATAGACAAGACATGATGAATATAAATGAACGGCTGTTATATTCCCACATGAGTGAACGATTCTGTGTTTCTCAGCAAAGCAGCGTTTAGCTCTCATGTTGCCCAGTGATATTCCAGCACTGCACACAGGAAGTGACTCGTTTTAGGGAAGACCAGATCATGGCAACAAAAACATTGTGCTAGTAAAGTGAGACGGCACCAGGTACCAGGTACTAACCCTAATGGAGAGCTGAGCTAAGTCAAGTCGTGCTAGAACTGTGCTTCTAGTACCCCACCCACCCCTGCACTGCTGCTGTATACACACAAACACTCCCTCAGTCAGGTCTGATAATATTATATTATATATATATTATATTATATTATATATATTATATATATATTATAATATTATATTATACTGGAGCTTTAAGACTCATATTACATTGGCAGCACATGGGTGGAACTCACCGTGAGACGGAGAGAAGACATCATCAGCAGCGTTCAGACACAGCATTGGCACTTGCACAGATTTCAGCCCGTGGATAGGACTGGCGTCGCGGTAGTAGTCGTCGTTGGTGGGATAACCGAACATTATGGAGGTGAACCTCTCGTCAAACTCGCGGATGGTCTTTGCCTGCGGGAGCCGAGTAATGTGATTAACCTCTTGGCCATCCCGTTTAATCAGATTAGCATTTACAGCCGAGTGTCACTGAGAATAATTACCAACCTTCATTATATGATCAATGTCGTAGCATTTTTCAAGCACCGGTCTGTGTCTGTAGGGAAGAATGAAAAAAACTAAAATGCTGACATTTGAGTTCCAAATATTCAATTAAATTGTACAACAAAACCATGACCATGCATTATACTTATAATTATAACTAATTATGTCCATGTTATATTATATTATATTATATCATACATATAACGCATATTATTCACTGTTGCCATGGTTTTTACAAATAATAAATCCAGCACCAGTGAAGTGCATTTGCAAAAACTGTAAAAAAATCAAACTATTTCCAATCATGTTATTAAAGCTCATGAAATGTTAAGCCCCGAGCACAAGAGGTGAGTTAGTGGCCACGTTAATCCCACTCCAAGCCTTGGCTGACCTGTGCACGGAGGCTTGCAGACAGCTAGTGAGGTAGGAGTTGAAGAGGAATCGATCCAAGGGTTTTTCCAGCGAGGCGGTGCACTCAAACACATCCCAGCCCGCTGAGAAGACTGCGACACCTTTCAGGCAGGTTTTCCGGCCCTTACGCCCCAAATAATTGGCCAACATCATCCTAGGAAAGGTCGGGAGACAAGAGGAAAATTGGGGCATGTGACATGCTTCATTACCTATTTTTCTCTAAGTGAGAACATCATTTACAATTGAAAAAGAAATGAAGCTAGCAATTGAGACCCTTAACTTGCCAGGAAAATGTTTACAGATGTTATACATCGAGTGAGAAGCTCATTTTGAAGCCCATTGACTTCCATTGAATGGTCTCTATTCAATAATGAGACTGGAAGACCTCTGAGTTTTGCTCATAATGCAGCGTTAGTTGCAGTCTCATTATCCACAGACCGAGTCATCACCAAATTTGTCTTGTCAGCAATATTGTGTCTGAATGGCCCAGTCAGCTGTTAGTGAGTGGCTTCATTACCCGCCCATGGACACTCCTGCAGCCATGATTGGAGCAGCTTCATTGGTCCTCTGGACGTGCTCAATAACAGTCTCCAGGTCCTCTGTATTGGCTGCACAGTAGGTCCTCGGGGTCTAGGTGGGATAAACGGGACAAAACTCATGCTGTTTACTGATGACTATACGTTATTTTTATGTATATTCAATTACTTTATAATTGAATGGGTTAATTCCTCTTGTCAGGTATGGACCAAACTGAACTTCTTAACAAATATTCAAGAATTAAACAGTGATGTGAAAATATGTGAACTGCTGACATAGCCCCAGTGGCCTAATGGATAAGGCACTGGCCTCCTAAGCCAGGGATTGTGGGTTCAAGTCCCATCTGGGGTGAGACATGTCATGTCTATAATGTTGATGGTAATGAATCTGTTGCTCTTTGTCTCATTAAATTACCAGTTGTGGCAGCCCGTGGCCAAGTGGAAAGGGAACTTGACTTGTAACCAGAGGGTTGCCGGTTCAAATCCCCACCCGGCCAGCATTGGGGGTTGGGTACCCCAATGCTCCCCCGGCGCCACTCAGTGAGGCAGCCCACTGCTCCTAATACTAGGATGGGTCAAAATGCAGAGGAATACTTTCCCTAAGGGGATTAATAAAAAAAACTAACTTTAAATAGTAGCTAATTAATGTAATGCTATTTTGAGTCTTCTTCCTAAATATTACATGAAATTGTTGTTGGATTAATGTTTAACTCCGTTGTCTGCTGAATGCTAATGCTAATATTACCAAGGACATGATATTATTAAGGTGTTTATAGTGAATAAGAGCTGTGAGGTAAAATAACCTGAGACTTGAGCTGGAATTCTCAGGAGACTATTGATTCGTGGCTTATCAATCCTGGTCCTCTGGGCAGTCTGCCCTGCATGTTTTAGATGTTTCCCTGCTCCAGCACACCTAATTCAAATTGTCAGCTCGTCATTGAGCTCCGCAGATGCCTGATAACAATCCATTCAAGGTTCCAGATAAACGTTATTGTCTCAGAGGGGAATTTGTCCTGGACAGCAGTGCCACTGCGGACGACGCTCCAATGAAAAACAAAATCAAATCAGGTGTGTTGGAGCAGGGGAACATCGAGAACATGCAGGGCAGCAGTTCACTGGGGAAGTACCGGATTCACGCAGAAACTCAGGTAAAACTCCGTCAAACTCCTGCTTTTCTTGCTCTGTTATGATTCTTAGGCCATAGAAGAGCAGAAATCACAACACAGGAAGTAAGACACCGATAGTTATGCTGAGCAACTCCACAGGAAAGTGTTTTTAAAGAGACTGAGAAGTCGGGGCGTACTCGCACTCAGAACAGCTTTTGAGGCAGGGAGCATCTTAGACGCGGTGTTTCAGTGTAAAGTGCTTTCTCATTTTAACCTTGGACAGTGGACACTGCAGAGAAAACACTCACAGGAGCGTTTATTTACTAGATCACTGGTATGGATTAGAATTCCAGCTCAAATAAGGGAGAACATTTCCTCCTAAGCACTAAGGTTTCATGGAATTCCCCACTGTTCTCACTACAATGATGCTGGGAGACACAAGAGAGACATGATTTTCATTGGTATTTATTCATTTAATTAGCACTGACTGGTAAACTACAATCAATAGAGTACCTATTGATATTACTGCACCGATCAAACTCTCTGACTTCATCAGTCGTGCTCATCCGACTGTCTTCTTTCACATGGAAAAGCTGCTTTCTCTTTTAGTTTAGCTGACTCATGAAACAATATACAGCACACTCGTATATTCAGTACACATCCTCCCTTTGGACATTTTAGAAATATGATCGTGAAGTCTTCCAGCTTCCATTTGCAACTGTTAAGTGTAATCTGTTTTAATGCCCTCTATTACATTCTGGGCATTCAGCTCTGCCAAACTGTTGCGATTCAAATATCTGTACTGCATTTATTTATGCGTGTCTCTGGTGTTATTGCTTGTACTCTCTCTCTTCATCATTGTACATTCTCAGTCATTTGTTGAGTTGAATGTACAGATATGCCCAAAGCAGGCTGCGTGACAGTGGAAACTTCACTGCAGCGGAGACAGAATAAGACAAAGACAACAGCGGGACACAGATCAGCCGCTGATTCAGATTTATGCCCACTGAGAGGAACATTAGATGGACTGTGGACAATCCCCCGCCGGCGATGAGACAACATTTGTGTGTTGGATGAGCTCTCGGTGTGGCAGAGTCGTGATGATATGATTAGATCACTATCCGATGCTGTATTTCAACGCCCCGTCCTTACAAAGGCTTTTACTGTAAATAACAAAAAACGTGATCCAATGAATCAAGCTGATTTGTGAGGACATCAACATTTTTCAAAATAAAACACAGAGAGCACCGTATTTGCGAGTGATCATTTTTGAGTGGGGGGAAAACTAATGGAAATCCTCGCAGCTAAGTTTCATAGACCTCATGTGAGCAACTGTATAAAGAGAGTTCTCTAAAAGTTGTATTCAGCACATTGATATCTACTCGTGTATTGGATATCAGACATTTTCACTGTGCAGTTTTAAAGAAAACTATTGAATCAAAACCAGTTCTGACCAGGACTGATTAGGTTGTGTCCAGGAAATCTATGGCTACTACCATACTGCCAATCAGTCATTTTTACTGTACAGTTTTTGAGAAATGTCAAGGTAAATGTACGTTTCAAAGTTGATATTTTGATTTAAAACGTGCGAATATGAGACTCTTAACTCAAAATCTCTGTCTGATATCCAGTGCACTAGTAGATATCGGTGTACAGTTGCTCAAAGTCCAGTTATTAGGTCTCTAAAGCATAGATTTTCACAATACTCGTGCACTCGAAGACACGGTGCTCTCAGTGTTTTTATTTTGAAAGCCGGATCTCTTACAAATCAGCCTTAGTCATTGGATCACAGGCTTTTTACTGTACAAGCCTTTGTAAGGAGGGCTTTAAAATTCAGAGTCAGATAGTTTGACCACGGAGAGAGAGAGAGAGTGTCAGATAGCTTGACCGCAGTACGATTAGATCAGGGGGAGACAGCCGTGTGCATAAAGGACGTGCCTCTGTTCCAATAGTGCAGCGATCGGGAGCTCAGGCCCATTTTGTTGGCTAAATATACCCGGGTGTAAAAGGACAGATTAAGCCAGGTGTCGGAACAGCACGTGCATGACGAGGTCATATTTCAGCGGGCTATGGATTAAAATACAGTATCTGCCTGAAATGTAATCCCCGCTGTCCGACAACATTGTCTGTGCGGCATCTCACTCGGCTCCCTGTGTGCTCCATGACACGAGTGCAACAAACAGATGCTGTGTGGATGGACAGAAGGACAACTTGACTTGGGAAGCTGTCAATATGTCCTTAACGGTCCTTTTCATATACCGTGTACACGTGTATGTCTGCGTCTCCGAAAAACACATGACAAAATGGACGAACGCGAGGCGAAAGGTTGAAGAGGCTGAGGCTCTTACCAGCAATGTTTCACCGGAAACGCCTCTGTTGTTGAACACCACACATCTGAAACAAACAAAACAGTTTATTCTAATTATTCTAAGTCTCAGTGTTGGCTCCATTATTCACTATATCTATTCATTATAACTGAAACAAGCTCATTGAGAGCTAAAGCAAAAAGTCCATTGATCCATCCGTTTGGTGGACTGAAAATTAAGCATTTTTTTGAAATGTTAAAAGTCCAGTATGAAAGAATTAGTGACACTAAAAGGTGAGACTACAGTGAAAACATTCTTTCATAACAACAACCCCCCCACCCTTTCTGCTGTTTCTTAGCTCTTCTTTCTTCATTTGCATCGTAAGATTCTGCTTTTTTTTCCAGTGCAAGATGGTGGCCTCCATAAAGCAAGGCCCTTGCCTAGGTACATATAAAAACATCCAATAATACACCTATGTGAACATAGTTATGTGTAGCACATTCAAAAAGATTCTTAAATGTTACACACTGGACCATTTAAGTGTTCTTTTAAAGCAAAAGGGAAGTAAAGGTGAGGTAAGTACCTGTGAGTTTTGGACTGCTGTCATGAAGATATCACCTTGGGTTTTAAGAGCATATAATTAGCATTTTTCTTCACTATTTTTGCGGTGTGATAATATTCATCAGGCCTATGAAAGTTAGACGGTTAAAAAGCAATGAAAATATCGAACATGTCATTTTAAACTGTAATTCCAGCAAAATTGATTGGATTACCCAGATTGTCAGATCGTCATTTTCGCAGGTCCTGATGTGCACATAATCAGAGTTCTCGTGCATGGCAAGGCCCTCAAATAGAAAGTGAAAGAGGAGGGGGAAAAAAGAATGATCGCAGTTGTGATCGCTAAGTAGAGGCACAGCTGTGTGAAGATCACTGCGTTAGAGCAGAGGCCTCAGCATCTCTCCTTGGCCCATGTTGTTTTTTTATCTGATGGGAGTCAGACTTGCTGTTTCCATCCGTGTTACTCAGCAGTGGGGAGGGGCCAAGAGGAGAAGGGTGGTGGGGTCTGACAGACAGACACACACATACACAAACTGCAGCATAGACCAGGATGCTGTTCTATGCTAAGCTGCAAAGCTTGTACAAGGATAAGCTGTAATTCATTAAGCTACACCAACAGGGGCGAGCGGTGGATGATGCTGAGTTTGCCAACTCTCTTCCCTTCCCTCCCCAAATCTGGGTGAAAGAGTGAATGCAGAGAATGCAGAAAGGACCACTTGGAGATGGAGAAAGAAACTGCCTCCCTTTGCAACTCTTCAAACTCGTGCTACGTTTGTCCTTTTGCAGAAGTAGCTCGTCACACAAAGCTTAGCAATACTTCATGTGTGCAACTGACTGCAAATCAACAGCGAGCAGCCATCATCCGTGCACTTCTGTAAAGTTAGAATCAACCCCGGTGCGACAGTGGCGTTATTATCAAAAGAAGATCAATTGGTACACAAGGCACAGTAATGTCAGGGTTTTTTTGTGATTCAGTGCCCTGAGTGTGTGCTCAGTGCTGGACCTCAGCCAGGACCACCCACCTATAGCCCAGATCCCGGCTCTGTTGGACCATGTGCAGGATGTAGGACTCTCGGCTGGTACCGGTCAGACCGGGGAGAAGGAGGACTGTGGGCCTGGTCGCAGGGTTGGGATGAGAGAGGCTGTCATCATTGTCAAACCAGTCCAAAGAGATCTGTCCTCCATCTGCTGCCTTAATAAGCTCACTGTATAGAGACGAGCGGGACATGCAAGTCAGCAATGCGGACATTTCTGTACATTATCATCAGTCTGTGTGAGTTCAGTCAAATGTGTTCATGTATGCACACCAGCGCGGGCAAAGACTGATCAGATTAAAGCACTCATACATTTAGGGCTAACTGCACATCTGCTCACTAAATGATCATAAAAAAAGTCAATGATATTCTGCTTCCATCCTTTGTGCATTTGATTCTCTCTGTTCAGGTTCAGAGCGTTCTCCAACAGCTGCCTCATTTCCCTCGTGATCAGCAACGCACAGCAAGTAGAGGAGGAGGAAGGCACTGCACCAGTGGGTTCTCATGCTCAATCACTTTCTGTACAACTGCAGCCCGGCTGGCAGATGAGGTAATTCATCCCCAGCACCAGTGCATTTTAAAAACCTGCACTGCACACAAACACAGGCAGCGGCGCATGAGCCAACTTGGCAGCACCGGTGGTAAAGACATCAGCGTGAAATTACAGAACCGCCATGGATTATGCACCTGCCTTTAAAGTCGGTGTGGGGGGAGGGGAGGAGGAGGAGGAGGGGGCGTCCCGAGTGTCCGTTGCATAAAGCTGGAGGCGAACTGCAGCCAGTCGTCAGCTCGGACGACAGGGAGAGTGAAATTTCACCCAGACTGCGTATATAAGACAAATCAGGACAGTTTGCACAGTGTCTGTCATTGAGTTGACCTGATGTAACTCCATTATGTGGGGATGCCCTAATGTCCCCGAGGGATATGTGATAATAACTTGGGCAAATGTGACTATTAATTATATTTAATACCAAAGACTGTAGTTGGACTATAGGATGGATACTGTCGGAATAATGCGTAGAGCTAAATGTATACCATGGCAATAATAGTTAAAGAGAGGAAATAAAAACTGCAACAAACAACATGAAACATGCACTATTATTAGTAGTAGTAGTAGTAGTATTACGTGGAACAATTTTGATTAATACCAAAATGCTTAGTCTTAAGTGACTTCATATAAATTAATGTTAAGGTTGAGGTATACAAGTTATGTTCAAGTTGAATAAAACAAAACATTTACATGATGTGACTTTTTTCTCTCTTTTAATTCAACTCTAACTAACTGCAACAGCACTTGACTTCATCACATATTAAATATACATTTTGTTCTGTGTACACACGCACGTACACAAGCCAAGTATGTAACGGAACACGTGAACCGAACTGTGTGAGAATCTTAACAGTAATGATTAAAAAAAAAAAAAATCAGGTTCTGTTCATTCCTTTTAATCTCCTTTACACCCAGGAGCCAAGACACAGTGGCACTTACAGTAATCTTTAACAGAATGTACATTATCAAGCAGCGGGGAAGAGCGATCAAAGCCTGGGATTTGTTTCCAGCTGTGAAACTGGAAACAAAGAAATCAAAGACGCAGTACAGTTCATGTACGGACGAACTTGTTTGATATAATTATCAGTGACACTGTGAGTGAGTTACAGTGCACATCAGAAACACACACAAAATGCCATCTGCTTGCAAATACAAACACATTTAGTGTGTAAACAGGAACAACTCAAAGTTTGATAATCGGTACATCAGTTACGGTGATAACTTACTTTCTGTAAACAACCCGAGGTTTCGCTGTGAGAAAAGGTCTCAGCAGAGTCTGGATGCGGCTTTCCCAGCACCAAAAGGTGGGGTAGTAGGTTTCTGACACCACCGGACAATGGTCCCTCAGGAACTGGCAGAAGTTCTTACCCCCCGAGATAAGCTGCGGTTTCTGGAAAACACATGTGTGAGGCAGTTTGAGTCAAAATCATGACACTTTTGTATACAGTACATGCAGATGGATTCCTCCAATATGCATTTTAGATTTGACCTTATTGATACCACACTCGGGCACGTGAGTTTTCCTCCTACATGACCAAAAACTTGCAGAAGTTTATTTGGACACTCTAAGTTGCCCCTAGTTGTAAGTGAATGGGTACAAATGTACAGATAATGTGTTATGAGTAGTCACAGGAGTAGTTTAACTCTATTTCTTTGTAGCATTAAGGTAACGTCGATGTTAATTAGATTAGATAACTCGAGCAAGGTTTTTCTAAGCACTTCAGAACTTTCTGGTGCAGAGTGTCTTTATTGGTGGAATAGCAGATCATTGACCAAAGGGTATAAAAAAGACCTGCAACCTCTACTTTCACAATGGATGAGGATGGACTATGATAGTGATAAGGTTATTCATTTAACAGTTGCTTCACACTAAATACGAACGTGGTTCAGTGAGAGACAAAGGGCAAATTAGCAGAACAGCAGCAAAAAAAGTCAGAGGGTAATAAAATAAAGTTATATAATAAGAACGCAGCAGGACACTGCGGCAGTTTCAGCTGTTTAATCTGAGGTGGTGTGAGGCGTCTGTCTAACTTTGCAAGTTTTTTTTTTTTATGCAGTTTTGAAACACATCACAGTGACTCTCACATCTCATCACATGATGAGGTATGAAGTGACGAGTTAAGAGCGCAATTCAGACTGGGAAAGCACTACGTCAGTGAATTTAATAAACCTCAGCATTTGGAATTATTTGGATAGATAGATAGACAGACAGACAGATGGATGGGTTTTTTTCTATGGCAGGTGCCATTTAACAAAATGATACAGTAAGTACACATTTATTAAATAACGTGTTCTAATGTTCTAATAATGAATATAATAATGTAAACCTACTCTATCTGCCAATTAGGTACATGATAATAATATATAATATGTAAGATAGATATTAAATAACAGATGTGGGTCCTTCTATGGTAAAAGTCAGTTTAACAATAACATGAATGACACAGTAAGTATACATTAATTAAATAAATAACACATATGGTGTAATAATAACTAATAATAGATCATATTATAACTAAATGAGAAAAGTAATTTTTGTCAAAGTTTTGAATGAGATTTTGACATTCAAAGTTTTTCTGACTAATCAGCCTTCAAGTCTCTGAGAAGGACATTTGTAAACCTACACTGTCTGCTGATTAGGTAAATAATATCATATCTAATATTTATAATAATAATAATAATAATGATAGATACATTTGTTGCCAACGATGCAGTAAATTCTTCCCTCTTTTCCCCACAGTCAATGTCGGTGTGGTTTGTGTTTAAACCTGACCGCAGCCTCCGGTGTGACTTTGTGCCCAACACGCCATCTTACTGTCCAGCATCCCATAACCGGCGCCGCTAATTGTATCGCTATGCATTCATTTAATGCAGTTATAAGTGTTATTGCTCATGGATGGAGGAGAATACTCATGATCCAAAGCAAGTTTTCCTCTGCCTGACATCATCAGCATCATCGCCTCTCTTCCACATGTGCAGCTAACGGCTGCGGAATCGGCGAACCGGTTCAGGAGCGAAACGTCCATCTATGACGTGCCTCACACCTCTGTTTCACCAGCTGTGTGTGTGTGTGTGTGTGTGTGTGTGTGTGTTAGACGGCTTCGCCTCATTAAATCTTGTTTGCGGAGCGACTCACCTTCGCTACTGAGATCAAGTAGTAGCAGGTGTAGGCTGCGCTAAAGCCCAGCACCAGGGACAGCCCCACTCCCGAGCCGAAGAGTCCAACTTTCACCTGATTCTCCAGATAATGCGACAGGTCCCGGGTCAAAATGTTGAAATTGAAGTCCAGCGAGATCATCGCAAAGGTCCCGGTTGTTGTTGTTTCGCCTCCGGTGTGCAGCAAGGACAGCGGCCAGCTCTGTGGATGTTCAGCTCAGCTGTGTGTCAGTCTGCGAGCCTTCAGTGAAGGAGACAGTCAAGGACCTCATGTAACTGAACCGGCGAGTGGTGGCGCTCTCTGACCACCTATCACTGCGCACAGTCCAGCACACAGTCGCCCCCTGCAGGCCACAGGCCACATGTGCATGCTCGGTGCGGTCAGGCACTGGGACAGTGGGGATCATGTGGAAACCAAGCCTTTTCAAATGGCGGCCTGGGGGCCACATTTGGCCGTAGAGCAACCCCTGAGTGGCCCAGTCTGTGGTCCCACCAGAAACACTGAGAGAAAAAAACTAGACAAACATGTGTCACTGTCTCTACATAAATGCCCACAGCAGCACTGACCATGAATGCAGCACTAAGAGGTTTGATAGCACTGACAGTTATTTTATATTCTGCACTCTCACATCATATCTTATGTTATTTCAAAGATAAACAAATACTGTTGCTTACATTTAGATTCTATGGGTGAGGGTTCATTCCTTCGAGTTGCAAATGTGCGTCAAATATGACAAACACATTTATATATGTGTAATGTGTGTATACTTGTGCGATTTATTTAAATGGTTTTCAGTTTTTTATACTGTAGTAAAGGGAGTAATTCGGCCTTTTCTTAAATCTTAGAATGAGTTGATGACATTATTTTGTCCGTGGATCAGTGGTAGACCAGGTCGTCTTTCAACTGAAAGGTCAAGGGTACAGTCCAAAGCTCCTGTAGTCACATCGTCACAAATTAATTGGTGTGAATGCGTCTACACACCCAAAATAATCAATTTTTGATGTATTTATTTATAATAATAAAGCTCCAGTGTGTATCTTCTGTCACCAAAACACTTCCCTCCCAGGCTCCATGCCACAGGTGATCCTGCACAGATTTCTCTCGGTCCATATTCCGACAGTTCTCTTTCAACATTTGATTCAACTCGCATGTTTTCAGGAAACCATAGATAATAATAATTCCTGAACCTGAAGTTCACTGCCATCTCAGTTTAATTTCAAAGGCAAAAGTCCAGGACAATCAAGCCATTCTGATGAGGCATTCCAAAATATGGCAGAATTGACCTCTATTGTAACACAATTTAGACCCGTTTCCACAAGCAAATGCCTCTTCTTAAAGCAGTTTTCATGCAAAGCAAATAAAGAGAAGCAAGAAAATGCAGTTCGCTATACATGTAGGGCTGAAACAATTACTCCAATAATCGATTACTAAATGAATCGTCAGTTATTTTGATAATCAGTTTATCATTATTAAAAACAAGATTTCTGACTGTTTTAGCTTCTTAAAATAAATTAAATACAATTTCATGGAGGGCCACACGGTGGTGTAGTGGTTAGCACTCTCGCCAGTGCTAACCACTACAGCAAGAAGACCCGGTTCGAGCCCCAGTTGGAACAAGAGCCTTTCTGCATAGAGTTTGCATGTTCTCCCCGTGTGTGCGTGGGTTCTCTCCGGGTTCTCCGGCTTCCTCCCACAGTCCAAAAACATGCAATGTGGGGATTAGGTAAATTGGACACTCTAAACTGACCGTAGGAGTGAGTGTGAGAGTGAATGGTTGTTTGTCTCTTGCTGTGTGTGGCCCTGCGATGGACTGGCGAACTGTCCAGGGTGTACCCCGCCTATCACCCGATGTAGCTGAGATTGGCCCAGCATTGAAGTATTTTCAATGTTTGATCTCTGTGTTTATGTTTGTGAGAGCACTTTAGTTCCATTTGAATGTGACACCCTTGCTTTGTTCATTTTTATTTATTTATTTATTTATTTATTTATTTATTTATTTATCAAGTACTTTTTGCTCACGTGTGTTTATATAGTTGGTCAAAATTTCATCAGACTGCCTAGGTTGTGCTGAAAAAAAGGGATATAAGAAGACTATATTGCACATTATTATAGCCTCTGTCTGTACGTTTTAATATAGTCATGGAAAAACTAATCCAAAATGCTCTGAGTTCTAAGAAATTTAGCTTCTTGTTTGCGTTTAAGAATGTGAAATTTGGCGAGAGTTTTTTTTCTGTGGTCTCCTTTACCTTGCCTGTACAGTAATTGTGTGTGTACATTTAGTACTTTTAAGTCATTTAAAGTACATTTGTCAAGAAGACATTCTGTTAGAGTGGCAAGTAGATATAGTCATGATTTGAACATCAAATTATTTTGCCAAATAGTGAAACTAGATATCACAAGTGAAAAAATATTTGTTCTAAACTCCTGCTGTGAGATGCACATGGTCCAATTTTTCGTTTACAAACAGGTGAAAATACATTTGTTCTGTCCACTAGGGGCAGACTAACGTTTGGCTGCCAATAAGCATATTTAAATATGGCAGCAAAGCATGCAGACATGGTCAAGACAACCTGCTGAAGTTCACATTAAGCATCAGAATGGGGAGAAAGGTGACTATAGTGAACATGTCATAGTTGCTGGTCGGAGTATTTCAGCAATTTCTAATCTACTGAGATTTTCCTGCCTCACCATTTCTGTGGTTTACAGAGAACTATTGAAAACAGAGAAAAATATCCAGTGAGTGTCAGTTATCTGGGAGGCTGGAGGAGAATGACCAAACTGGTTACAAGGATGTTAGCTAGGTAGATATTGTAATGGTGGTTGTACATGGAAATCCCAATCCCAGTTTTTCTTGACAATGTCTGCATGCCTAAATGCACAGAGTTTCTGCTATGTGATTGCTGGTTTAGGTATTCATGTTATATACATATTTGTTTATACAATGCCATGCAAAGGTATTGGAACAGTGAGTTCAATTCCTTTATTTTTTGCCATAGACTAAAAACATTTGGGTTTGACATCCAAAGGTGAACGATTCAGCTTTTACTTCCAGGTATTTACATCTGGATCTGATACACAACATAGAAGATAGCACCTTTTGTTTGAACCCAGCCATTTTTCATGAGTAGTGGAACGTGTGACTGATGGGTGTGTTGTGTTACCCAGGTGTGTCCTATTACATTGTTTATTCAAACAATAAAAAGCATTGAATGGCTACGCTCAGTTGTAACCAGAAGACTGTGTCCTTTTTAGTCGATGGTGTCCTGTGACCACATGACTACAACTTAATTGCTGTATGTGGGCTGACTAGTGCGTAAAAAACTCTAATTTCACAGTGAAACTGCAGGTTAGGAGGCAATCTGTGTGTGTGTGTATGTGTGTGTGTGTGTGTGTGTGTGCTGTGTTTGGATCTGAGGACAAATTCAGAATGCACTGGGTGCTTTCAGACCTGTAGTTTGTGCTGTCTTTGTTTGAAAAGATCAGTCAGGTTGGATGCTAATACTAGGTCTGATTTGGGTTCAAATGCTTTCTGGGGGCCCCTTTATAATGCTGGGCCCTGGGAATCGTTTCCACAGACGCAACAACCCTGTTTAAGTGTCCACGCCATTGAGTGGTAAATTAAATATGAATATGAGTCGCTGAACACACTCAGCATCTGAAATGAATACACTCTACAGCAGCGGAACAGTGAACAGCCCCAGGAGCTACACAAACCCACAGAGACACAACCTTCTCCTGGTTCACAGTGTGTCAATTGGTAATTGAATTAACGGTTATTTTTTTCAATAGTATATGCAGTGCATTTTTAAAGCATGCAATAAAGCAACAGCTGCATTGTTAAATAATCTTTGGGCTTTTTACTGAGACTTTTAAATGTTTTAGATGTGCTTTCTATAATTTGTTTGAACTTATCATGCAAAGTTTAGATGTGACTGAGATTCAAACTGTGCCATAAATGTTTTGTAAATGTTTCCCAAAACATTGCTCTTAATGTGATTTCATTTGTTTTTATTTTAAAAATGTCACAGTTCATTTTGTAATTCTGCATATTAATTAATGTGCATACTTTTAGACCGAGGTCTCAAATTTGCAATGGCAAACTTATCTTCCTTGTAAACACAGCAGAAGTGATAGACAAAATACTAAATATGTAATGTAAGCAATATTTTTTTTAGAAAATAATACATTTGGTTATCACGTCATTAAATCATACAACCTTGTTTAGTGTTTTAATTACAGTTGTCCATGTTTTCATTTACTTATTTTTTTATTCAGTTTTATTTATGACTGGTTTTGTAATTAGCATCATACATTGTTTGGGTTATACATGTTTTATTGTGCAGTATACATCATTGTTATTGCAGTATAATGATGAAACAGTGTGAATACTATCTTGACTAAACTAGACAAGTGTTTTTTTTTTGTTTTTTTTTTATTGTCCTGAGAGTAAAATTTTTTAATCAATTTTTAAACGAGAGTGACGCAGGGACGCACGTGCGCCGTGGGCCGAACCGTTGCTTGTTTTCCCAGCCTCTCTCGTCTCGTCTTCGGGCTTTTCCGTTTTCCTCCGTAGCTAGTTGTTGCTCGTCTGAGATCTGAACGATGATTGACAATAATGGCGACGCGTTCATCCTAAGTTGACTCCAGGGAACCTTCTCTGGCTGACAAAGTGAACGTCTTGGATGGATCGTTCGTGCCACACACAACACCATTAAGGATAAACAGCCACAAACGGATTACTTTGATCTCAGCGACAAAGACTTGCTAGCCCAGATAGGTTTATCCTGCTAGCACTGCGATAGTTAGCAACTCGTATTGCTAGCCTGCTAAGTTGAGGAGGTAGGAGGTATTCCTCTGTGTGGGGTGGAGGAGAGGGACAGGGAGCTTGCTAAGTAGCACGGTCTAGCTAACCCATATATGTAACAACTAAATGGGTGTTTGTGACAATTTAGTTTCGTATTATCGAAGGCAACACCGATGTGGCACTGGCTTGCAACGTTAACGTTAGCTTGTGGGAGAAGTTGAGTTGTCCAACAGTCTCCTTAGGTTGCTAACTAAGCCAGCAGCAGGCTAGCTTTGTGGATTGTTCCAGTCTCTTTCCTGTCTGGACTTGCTGCTACCACTTGCGTTTGGAAACTGTCCACCGTCGCACCGTTAACTAAGCTGGCTAGCAAACACTGCTAGCTCGCTACTTTTGTAAGAATAACTGTGGCATTGTCGAGATCTCTTCGTAAATGACCACCGGCAGGAATAACCGGGCGATGATGGAAGGAGTCGGGGCGAGAGTGGTGCGCGGACCGGACTGGAAGTGGGGGAAGCAGGACGGAGGAGAGGGACATGTTGGCACCGTCAGGAGTTTTGAAAGTCCAGAAGAGGTGGTTGTTGTCTGGGATAATGGGACGGCTGCTAACTACCGTTGTTCTGGAGCATACGACGTGAGGATATTAGACAGTGCACCAACAGGTAACTTTACACTAACTGATTTTGTTTCTTTGAATAATTTGAGACTCGCTTCCTCCGATGCTAGCCCAGTCTTTTGTTGGCTATAATTAGGGGGCTACCGTCGCTTCGTTGAAACTGGGTGGACGACGAGACTTAACTTTTGCTGTAATTACAAGATTAAATTACTGTCGTGACGCAAGCCGTCTCGCCATATTAGTTTTGTTTAAGAAACTTTAAGTGTCTAAACTCATTAGAGGCAGCAAATTAGTTGTGGTTGATGAAAACATATGTGATAAACGCAGGCATGACTTCCCAGACTATTTGCACAACATCAAGTCGACTGTGTTAATGATAATAATTAGAGCTGCAAACCTGGAAATCATGATTTTTCCAAATGTCTTGTTTTTGTCATCAAACCAAACTGACTGAGTTTTAATTTTTTCTTTGTTATATGGAGCAAATAAAGTAAATATGCACAGCAGCCGAACAATCAGAATACTTGTCCTAATGACTATGAAACGCACTGAAACTGTAATTGTTTCAGCCCTAATAATAATAATGATGTGTGTGCGTGTATAGATGATAATTGTTACTATTTCTGTATTCTGTATTTAATTACTTAGGCAGCATATTATATGCTTCTCTTTTTTATTTATTTGTTCTGCACATATGGCCCCACTTCTTGCAATACTTAAATACAGTTTAAATTGGAAATACTATCTGAAAAGATACCAGACCACTCTGAGTAAAAGATAATGCTTATAATCTGTGTTAAACATCCAATGTTTACATGGTCAAAGTCGGTTTTCTGTCAACATACTTGCTACTCTAGACTCTAGAAAACAATCTCCCTGTTCATTATAATAAAAAATGTACATAGTATGTCCATGTGTGCATCAGCATACACATACACTGATCACTCATTTCATGACTTGTGATTAACAAGTCATGAAATTAGAAGTTGGATTTTCTGTAGTTCCTTTTCTCATTGTGATGTATCATTCCTTCCTCTTTTTTCCCCCAGTTGGTATCTGTGATGTTGCATTATTGCCCTCTCCTCTTTCCTCTTTTGCTTCTTTCTCACTTTTGTGATCTCCCGTTCATATCATTCCTGTATAGAAAGGTGACAGTGGGTATGTCAAATTAGGGCGTAACAATTAGGGTTAAATATCGAATTGCATTCTTTTATGGTCAAATGATTGCAATTTGATTTGTGTCAATGAAGATTTAGCACAAGGCGGAGCCTTACCACATGGGCGATACATCAAAATATTATCCACACTACTAAATCAACGATATGCATGGTTATGTATTCCATTGTCAAAAAACGGCATAGAACAGTCATATATACAACAATTGCAGTCTTTGTGATACCTTTGTTCCGCCCCAAGCCAAATGCATTGTTATGACTTCTTATAGATTAAATGTAATTGTTTACACACATTGTGTTGATTTCACAATGTTGTGAAGTATGTGTTATTATTTGTGTAATGTACATGTACTATTACATGATTACTAAAGTTGGATAATACTGGCTCCCCCCCCAGGCATCAAGCACGATGGAACCATGTGTGACACCTGCCGTCAACAGCCCATCATTGGTATTCGCTGGAAATGTGCTGAGTGCACCAATTACGACCTTTGCACAACCTGTTACCATGGAGACAAGCATCACCTGAGACATCGGTTCTACAGGATCACCACCCCTGGCAGTGAGAGGTTAGTTAACCCAACATCATTTGACATTATTATGCCTCACTGTACACTCATCAATGATGAAGTCAACACAAGGAAGCTCAGTAAACTCTGCTCTTCATAGGGATTGGTCGGTCTGCCCTTTTTACTCCCATAGTTTAGCTTTATGCGGCTTTACGTGTCTGACATTTGTGAAGTCTTTTTGTGCACTCTCTCTTTCAAGCAGACAGAATCTACTGTATCTCTGCTCTCAGGCTTCAGTTGCCCGGCAACAACAATTTTGTATTAATGCAGTGCTCTCTATTTATTAATTTATTTCAGCTAATATCCCCACCAAAGTAAAGGTGTTGCTGAATTGTCCCACCTAATATATTTTTTACACTTTATTTTCCTTCAGTAAGATCGATGCAGCTGTTATGAGTTGCCAGTTATGATAAGGAGGGAAATCAACACTCTTAAACTTTGGAGAATCTAAAACAAAACTGCTTGAATGTTACAGATGTCAGACATGTGATAGAAAATAATTAACTGGACAAAATATGATGTTGATATTCTATTTAAATACACACCTGTTGTTAAGTATGTTTACTAATTTGTAATTTTAGTAATTGAGACACAGGAACCAAATTGTAATAGCTGAGCTTAGCTAAGAGAACGTTCATTAGGAAGCTTTTTTTATGTGGGCCATTTTGATGTGAACAATTTGAGTAAGTTTGTCCAACAGATGTTTATCAGTGTTATTATTATAATAACTTCAGTAGGTCATTTAGAAAAATAAGACAAACACAGATATACCGAGCATCACTGTTGCTCTATCATGAAATTCTTAACATGCAACAATATGAGGAAAGGACATAATTGTAATCTCAGCTGAGATTATAAAGTGGCTCACAGCAGAGAGTTGGTAAAAACTGGTTCTGCACCACTCTGCCGTGTATATGTTGTTCTTTTTTATAGAAGGATCTCCTTTAAAATTCTATAAAATAAATTAAAAAAAGTTTAAAATTTAAGCTAAATATGCGAACAATCCAATTTAAGTGAAATGGACTCATAAAACTTCTATACGACTACTGAAGAGTATTGGGGGGAAGGGGGGGTTACATGTGATGCATATATGTATGTTTAAGGCTCCTGTAATTGGCAGCCTTTTAGCCTCCCAATTATGGCGCATTTCCACTGGCTCTACTCGCCTCGGCACGGCACGATTAGGTTGCATCTCCACTACAAAAAAGTACCTACTTAACATGGGCGGGGTCATCACTGCACGGCTGAGTGAAACTGTGGTGACTTGTTTTATGCGGTGACTTCGTTTTATACGCGACACACACACAAGTGACTAGTGACTTTACACCAGACTTCTGTAGTTGTTGGCGATTAACCCACGTTTTTAGGATTGTTAAGTAGTTTTAATTTATCTACAATTCGGCACTGTTTGGCTTGATATCAGCCTCCTACTCCACAGACTACAGCGGCAGCGGTCTGTGGCTCGCGATCAGCAGCGATGTCCCTAAATACACCACACCACTTTAAAAGACTCCTCTGTTAGATATAGAAATTTCCCTGGTAGTTGTTGGAGATTAACCCACGTTTTTAGGATTGTTAACTAGTTTTAAGTGATCTACAGTTTGGCGCTGTTCGGGTTGATTTCTGCATGGGACGGGACTCTGGCCAGTCAGCGGCCGGCAGTCTGACCAATCATTACATAGTACCTACTTAAGCACGCTTGGAACCTCACCAGAGCAGGTACTAAAAATAATACCTGGTACCAGAGTCACTCTTTGATATTTTAGAATTAGAGGAGGAATCACACTTGGGTCTCCATGCACAATGTGATGTTGCACAGGTGTCTATGGGTCATTTTCAGTTGCACTTGTCAATTGATATAGACTTTTTTTTATCCACCCTTCAAGTTCAGTGTCAAAGTTTTAAGAAAGCACCTCCTCCTCACCACTCTTGAAAGATTTTTTTTTGTGGAAATGATGATTCAGGCATATTATTATTTGGAAAGACAGACACATGTACAGACAGATCAAATGTTTGAGGGCAGCAGCTTTAGCTTTCATTTACATACACACACACGCACACACACACACACACAAGCAGTCAGATCATCACTGATTTGATTTATGTACTTGGAGTATATTATTTGGGTTTGTGTTTGTTTGCACATAACCACTGAATTCCATGACTTCCCTTTGATTCCGTTGCCCCGGAGACTGTTGATATTATGATGACACTTCACATCCATTGCAGACCTATTTCACCCAACAACATATTTTAGTAAATGAACACATGGCCCAACAGCTGGCTGCCTTTTCAACTAAGTACGACTTCATTTCCCCTGAGACAGGCGTTACATAATACACAATGGGTGGCGGAGGTCTCCTCTGCTCGCTCTGCTCCAACAGCATGGAGGGCTGTTTTGTTACACCACATTAGATTCTTTCACTAACTGCCGAAGAGGGAGTGGTTGGAAGCTGCAAGCTGTTTGCACTGGTTAGACCTGGACTGTCCAGCTGCCACGTCTAGCATCACATCACATTGTTCTTTGATGGTTAGTGCTCAGCTGGATGTTTTATGTGCTATTACCTTCTTTTCACTGGTTAATCCTGCAGCCATGCTGCAGTTGAGACAGGAACTTAAGGCATTCTAGTGTCATTAGAATGCCTTAAGTGAATTAAAAATGACCCCAGTCTAGTTGTGAAATTGTGGTGTTATGGAAAGGAAACAAAACTATTTTTAAATCACAGTCTATTTCTTCTATTTTTGATTGTTCAAGCTTCTATGGAAAATGTGTAAATGTAACCCATGCATGCTTGAAAGGATTCATATGCTTTTGTTTTCATTTCTGTATCAGTATATAGAGAATTAGTGTTATGTGGTACAGAGCCGCAACAATTAATCAGTTTGAGTGTTTTTTTGTTTAAATAATTAAAACAAGCATCACCTTCTCAATTGTGTACCAAACGACAAATCAATTAATTAAGAAAATAATATTATTTGATTATTAATTCATTATTACTCCTTCATTTGTTTTCAATCTATTACACATTGAATATTGAATTGAGGCGTTACTGTAAAAAACAAAATTGCAATTGCAACATCTGTCAGAAAAAATGTCTAGAACTTTGGCTCAATGAAAGTAACTGTATCTAAACTTTTCATCTGTGCAGAGTACTTTTGGAGTCACGGCGCAAGTCGAAGAAAATCACTGCCCGAGGGATCTTCACTGGTGGCCGGGTGGTGAGAGGAGTGGACTGGCAGTGGGAGGACCAGGACGGAGGCAATGGGAGGAGGGGAAAGGTAAGCTACAACCCACTTAAGACTCAATTTAATTGTTCCACAAGATAATACTTGTGTCAGTGACAGTCAATATGTTGTAAGGGCAAAAATAAGATGTAGACTTAAATATTTGAATGAATAATTTGACACACACTTTACAAATTACTTTTTCATTTTTCCCAAGAGCTTATCTGTGACCTAGTGACTTATGGGTACCTGTATTAGACAAGGTAACAGGTTGTGTTCAGTGAAAGTTGAAGGTCATGTGTGTAAAATTTAGGTGAAATAAATGTTTTTCAGATTTAGGTTCATTACCACAGAGTAAGCTTTTTATATTTATATCAGGAGCAGGGTCAGCCCTACAGAGGCTGCCATTTTGGACCACCATGTTTTTATAATAGCCCACAATGGACAAACTAACTGAGTTTTGATGTTAACTGAAGGCTACACACATACAACTTTATCAATAAAGATCAGGGGCACTGATCTTTATTGATAATAAAGGGGCTAATCTCTTTTTATGAGCGTTTAGCGTGCAGATAGATTCCTAAATGTATCTGAATGAACAATGCTCTTTAAAGGTACCGGCTAAAAATATGATAAACTTGTTTTTACTTCGCTGAACACTTAAATAGTTGATAAATCCCTGAAGATGGGCCAGGCTTTATGAACTCTCCAGAGGCTCATAGAACCATTTCATTAATGTAAAAAAAACCCAAAACATTCCCTTGGCCTTAACTGTCTAACAAAGGAAAAAAACAAACTAGCATCGTAGGGTATGATTTGATTTGAAATGTGCTTGAGCGTCAGTGAAAACAGGAAGGGCACTGCCTGACCCAACATGTTTGTAGTACATACTCATATATTAGGCATTAGTGCACACAAAGACTTAATTATTCTGATGTTCAGCTAGGTGTGCTGCATTATACTGTAGTGAGGTGTTAATCACTACAGTATTAACTTTAACTTAAAACCCACGCGCACACAGGGAGAATATGCAAACTCCATGCAGAAAGGCCCTTGTTCTGTCCGGGTTGTGAACCTGGGTCTTTTTGCTACAAGACAACATCACTAACCACTACGTGGCTGTGTGGCCCCAATATCAATGTCAGTCTCCTTTATATTTAAAATTAAACTCTATCCCAGTAAAAGGTTCAGAGTAAATATTTGAATTATTTTAAATGTGGTAAAAAAAAAACCCTCTAAAGACAAAAGGCTTGTTGCAGCTATAGGAGATAATCCTGTTCTAGCTTGTTATGTGTTGAGTCATTTCTAACTTCATATTTTAATAATCTCATTAGGATCTAATTGTGTTTGTGCATTCATTCCAAATATTGTGTGTAAAAATGATCATGTACAAACGATAATTGGAACTGTTGACCTGTTCATGGTGAACCCCGCCTCTCGCCAAACACTTGCTTTGTTTCATTTTACTGATTCCTCTTCATCTTAACTGAAGCTATAAACAGATTTGCCTGCCGCAGGTTATTCCTGGAATAAATACCTCATTAGAAAGTAATATGTCTGACAAGGTTGCATTTATTTAGCACACTCTATTTAGATTTATACTGTAACTGTGCTGTAAAGTGCTTCTATTTAGACTCTGGTCCAGACCCCAGAATTTTCAATTTAAGAGTCCCCCCAGGCAATTTAAGACTTCATTTTGCTGTGTTATTTAATGGCGTATCTCATTATTGTTTTATGATGCTCGAAGCAATATGCTCTCCAGAAAACTGCTATTACATGTCCTGCAGCTCAGATGTTGTGTTAGTTTAGCATGAATATTATTTCCTAAGGCCCATTAATCAATTACCTTTAGAAAGTGCCCAGAAAACAATTTAACTATTTGATTTCTGTATTTACTTAGGGCACATCTTTTAATCAAAGAATGAATTAGCTGTGCTATAGCTCCTCTACTCTCTCAGTGCTATGAAACTGCTGTGCTGCCTGCAGTGGAGAGAGAAATGTCCATCGGAAAAAAATCCCAACTTAATTTGAATGGATTTTGCAGCCCCTCATTAATAGCTTATTTGTGTCTGTAACACATAAAGCTTACCATGTCCTTTAAAGGTTTTATAGGGAAAGAGCTGTGAAGTGGTCCTTACCACAAATGTCAAAAATAGCACTAGCCATAAGGCAGTACAAGCACTAACTCCCAAAAAAACCTGTGGAAAATGTTTTTGTTGGGTTGTTATGAATAATTGTAATAATGCACATGCACATGGGGTACAATAGAGTCAAAGTGAGAACTGTGGTTCAGCTTTAATGGTCCAACCCCCCATAAAAATGACAAAGGAGAATAAATAACTATAGCTGCTTGTTGCCCTTTTCTTTAGTCTTTCCCCTTGGGTTGAGTTGTGCATAGGTTGTTAATAATTTAAAGGTAAAGGTTATGTTTGCTTATTTGGATGAAGAAGGTTAATGACATTGTTTGATTTTTTGTTTGTTTTTTTGTTTTCATGATTATTATGGGGTTGTTTTCCTAATCATCTTTTAATCGTTTGTCTCAAAACTGGGCACTGACCACAGAGATGTAGAGAAGAGGCTTTGTAGACTTAGTCATTCTTACCACTGTATTCAACTCTTCAGTATAATTGCTGAAAAAGTACATGGATTCTAATGATGGGAACAAAAGATGATTGGAAGCCTGTTTTGGGTATTAATTACACAGCAAGGGAAAACACATGCATCTAATTCTCTTATGATGTTCATTTATTCTCCAACTGGTTACCCAGAGGCCATTTTGTAGCTTCAACTTTAAATCTTAGAAAACATCTTCTGTTTTGTTTTTTATACCTTCCATGACTTTGTGTTTGCAGTTCTGTAGTTCAACCTTCACTCGACCCTCTATTTGAAGGCAAGCAAGAGATAAAAGATGGTTTCCAACTGGGATCAATAAAATATCATATTTCACTTCATTATGAGGTTTGAAGACAGAAAATACCTGCTAAAAAATCACCCCCTTTGGTTCAGTATTTTATTTTCCACATACAGTATTCCAAAGCCTTGCCTTTCATGTAATGTTAATGATATGTCAACTCAGATCTCTATGCTTTGTCCTTTTTATACGGTATACTGTCGGGGGTATACTGACTGGGGTTGTCTGTCAATAAGCATTTCTCTTCTGGAACAAAATTTAAGAACCTTGTGGAATAATTTATTGATATTTTAGGACATTATATTTTCTTTATTTTGTGGCATTTGAGTTTGACCAGCTTTGATGTATTCCCTCAATAAGCAACCAAAAGGATTGTGGATCATTGTGGATGGATGGAAGTTTGGATATTAGGGATGATATACAGTATCAGTATCGGTCTGATACGACTCAATATCAACAAAACGTATATGGGAAGAGGAGGAAGTGACACCAATATGATTTTAGAACTGTCAATGCAGTAAATAAAGTAAAACGGAGCAACAACATTTGAACTGAATCATGGTCTTTTTTGAAATGGCTACATTTCAAACAAGGAGCTACTCTTTTTGTCACTGATGGAAATATGACTTTGGGTGAGTTTATAGGTTGCTGGCAGAGATATGCCATCTCCTGGTGACTCTTGTTGAGTTTCTCATCTCATCTCATTTCTCCTACTCAACAGGTGACAGAGATCCAGGACTGGAGTGCAGCCAGTCCTCACAGTGCTGCCTACGTTCTGTGGGACAATGGGGCCAAGAACCTGTACCGTGTTGGCTTTGAGGGAATGGTGAGCAAACTTTCAATCACACACAATCAGGTTTACCAGCTATTCTTCTTGAGAAATCGCATTGACTTCCATTCATTTTGTCAGCATAAACAAAGTGGGATCCCTAACTGTAACCATATCAACTTAATACCTAACTCTAACCATAACCTAGCCAGTCATGAACTTCACCAGATCATAAATGAGGTTCTGCATTACTAGGACCAGGTTTTGGACTACTGGTCCTGACAAGATCAGTGTTTATGCCAGAAAAGGTCCTAAAGAGGTAACAAATACAAGTGCACACACTCACACCGACACTCACTATCTCACAAAAGATCAGCTGTCAGGAGCCTTTTGTGTTGGGCCGTAGCGCTGTGGCTCTTTCTTTTGCTGCCAGGCCTTTGTCAGCATGAGCGAGGCACCATTGTACAGGCAGCTGGAAGAGGAAGGTATCTGCATGATAAAGGCAATCTGTTCGTCCTGCCTTTCAGGGGGAGAGAGTGAACATGGAGGTCAACTTCAGAGCAGGGTGCAGACGTTGGCACACGCGCCTCTCAAATGAAAAGCATCCTCCCCATTGGTGCAGACTGCCCTCGCCTTTTTTTTGAAAGAGGCCAATCGGCTTTCTTGGTTGCACAACAGATTTGTCTGTTGTTATTCTAATAGGTTGAAAGGAAGGTAGATGGCATCTGCCTCTGGATCAAATAAATCAAGGATTGACCCCCCATCTCGGCTGTTTGAATACATATAGGTAGTCAAGCTTTTCGCACTGTTTATTCCAAATGCAGCATGGGAGGTCAACACCCCGTTTATTTGTAATCTCTGCTCTTTGTTTAAATCATCTTAAGATATGGCAACTGCTGTCCTGCTAGTGGAATTTATACATTTTATTTGTTGAGAGTAAATTTTCCCGCAGTTCGCAGAGATGCTTGTGCCACCTCATGTTCATCTCTGCCCTCCAATTCTGCTAGAGTGGCTGCATATCTGAGTCATCACAAATGATATGACGCGATCCCTCTGTAGTAGTGTTGTGATTCATTGTCCTGCATTACCCTCAGGGCACTGATATTGTTTCTAGACAACTACACTGTTGCCTGGAATAAATTCTCAGTTTCATTATTCTCGATGGTGCTTCTCTTGGAATGGAATCACTCAGGGCAATTATCTAACCCCCCACCATCATTTCTCATTTCAGTCGGATCTGAAATGTGTCCAAGACGCCAAAGGAGGCTCGTTTTACAGAGACCACTGTCCTGTTTTAGGTAAGTAAGACACTGTCATTGTTGCAGCAATTCTCTCACCTACCATTCTGGTGCAGTGAATTCAAGGACATTGGGGGGAGTTTCAATTGTAATTAATAACGTCTTACCACTAGATGGCAGCACTGCCTAGTTACCTGCCCACAGAACCCAGTCTCATGCTCAGGTCATGCAGTTATGGTATTCCAGAAATTCCAAGAATTAATTGTGTCTCTGTGGAGTCAGCACTGCAGTGGAATCCTTTCATTCTGTATGTTACTGTCATTATTTATAAATTGCAGCACTTTTAATAGGATGTCCAATTAGTGATGCGTTGTGGTTTTGTTGTTACGAATTTAGTACAGTTTGTAATACTGACTACATTTTGACAATAGCAAAAGTAGTAGCAAAATAGCAATAGTATTTCTAACTAATGGACTTGACTTGGACTTAATCTCCCAGGTGAGCAGAATGGCAACAGAAATCCTGGAGGTCTACAGATTGGAGATCTGGTCAACATTGACTTAGACCTTGAGATTGTCCAGTCCCTCCAACATGGCCACGGTGGGTGGACTGACGGCATGTTTGAGACTCTCACGACCACCGGCACAGTATGTGGCATCGATGAGGATCACGATATTGTGGTTCAGTACCCCAGTGGGAACAGGTACGTCCCTATATGAAATAACACAGTTTTAGTTGCTCCAACTAACTGTGACATAAACATCCATTTTCACCCCACTCAAAAGCTACAAATAAATCTTTATCTTTATCTTTATAGATATTTACCACAAGATCAATTTATAATTTGCACCACTTGACAGAAGACACATTTGAAGCATTTACAGCTTGCAAAATTTGATTCAACTGGTGCATTTTGTGACCATGTTTTGATTTGATTTTTCTTGTCTTTTCAGTCCTATACGACCTAATCCACTTCACCATAGATTCATGCATATATTACATAGTCCTGCTCAAAGTCTATACACCAGTCAACTATTACATTAACACCATGTATTTATTTGTTTTAATGTTGTGGCTAATCAGTGTTTTTCTTTCAGTTAATACAAAATTGTTTGTATTAACTTCTTGTTTTCTACATAGAATATTTTACAACCAGATAAATAGGCAATAACCCCTTTACTCTGTCTTGTTTGTAGTTTTTTAACCAGTTACAATCACTCTGGATGGCTAGGCTACTGCAAAGGTGCAAAAATTATATCTAATGAAGACGTATTCTTTGTAGAGCTCAACACCAATTCCCTAATTTCCCGTTTTATTGCGCTTAAAAAAAACAAAACCTTGCCATTTTCAGTATACAGTTTGCTAACCCAGAGATGTTTGCTGTTTCCTAAGCAAAGGGGATTTTAAGAACAATAACCAATGGACAACAGAAGAGGAGCAAAATGCTGTGTGAGACACACAGCCAGTCTGGCGGTCTTCTGTACACAGTCTACATTCACAAGACATTAATGTATTGATTTCTTTATGCTCAGATGGACGTTCAATCCAGCCGTGCTGACAAAGGCCAACGTAGTGCGCAGCGGGGAAGTTGCGGCCGGTGCAGAGGGAGGCACTTCCCAGTTCCTAGTGGGAGACCTGGTCCAGATTTGCTACGACATCGACCGCATCAAGCTGCTGCAGAGAGGCCACGGAGAGTGGGCTGAAGCCATGCTGCCTGTAAGAGTTTGAGACATATTCCCATTGATTTGTGCATCCCCATTGGGTCTTAAATATTTAAATGTAAATGTGAAACTCATATAAAACATGTACAATGTTCAGAAGAACCAGTAAATAGTTTGATTTGAACGGTATCAATTCCATTTCATCCTTTCCCCCTATGACTTACTCCTTCCCCTCCATTTTGCACATTCGCATGTTGGCGTAGTGTGTTCAGATGCTTGTTGAGGTTGAAGGGTGAAATTTAAAGGCTAACTAGCCCTTCAAACTGATTTTGTAGCTATGCTAATCACAATAACACTTGATTGCCATCTCTTGGGCGCACTAAACACTAGTTTTCCTAGACATTGAACACATTTTCTTACATGTCTCTGCTTGCTGCAAACAAGTGCTTAATAATGCCCCTGTGCCATGATAGTGATTATAAAATCAGCCTATTTTTGGACAACAGCATTGTTGAATCTCTGACAAATACGTGACACATCTGCTTACGTGATGACGCATCATGTTGTCCTATTTTGTAGGCGGAGATTTTAACCACTGCCCCTTGTATTGTAGTTCTAAGGGGTTGGGAAAGGGTAAAAATGAGAAATGGGATTCCGCCCAACATTTTATATGCAGAACAAACAATAAATGAGGCTGAAGTTCTCTGTGTAATTCCCTATGTTCCCTTCATACTTGGCAGTGCTGGTCCCTCACTTCCTTCTCCGGTGTTAACACAAAGAGACGTAATTTTGCCCTCTGAGCAGTCTATGGCTGCCACTTTTATTTCTATCTCAACAAGACGTTATTCTTCTCTTATTATGCAGTTTATTCATTGCTGCCTAGCGCGCCCTAGGTTATGTCATGCCAGTGTTCTCCAATATGCCACTTGTCCCTGCCAAACTGCCCCCCTCAGTAGCTAATGAGCCTTAAAACCCTGAGATGGGTTGTGGCTTTGATCACTAACCACGGCTGTTTGCCGCCTGCTGTTGCTTCTACTGCAGCAGTCCCCGTTATTGATGGCATCCTCCAGGACAGCCCCAGACCCAGCTCGACAGACAAAAGTGCCTCGTTCTCCCATAGCCAGGATCAAGATGATATGATTCAGAATTGGAAAGCGTTTTGCTCTGTCCTTTTTGTGTTCCCTGTGTAGATGAGAAATGGTAGCAGCAAGTTTCCCTTCATTTATATCCATCTTCCTTCTCATGCAAGTGAATCTTATTTGAATAATGGGAACACAGCTTTGATTTATATTTTATCTATATTTATATATTTCCTTATTTCTGTCAGCTTTTATTTTCACACATATTTTCTTGAGGAAGTATTTCTTCCTCTTTATTCCTTCCTCCCACTTTTATGTATTTATTTTTTTCTTGCTCTATCCGACAGTCACAATATCCCTCTGCTCCTCATAATTTCACTTACACAAAACATAGCCAGAAGGCTACAGCCCTTCATATACAAATCAATTTGTTGCCATATTTGTCCACAGACCTTAGGCAAGGTGGGTCGTGTGCAGCAAATCTACTCTGATAGTGACCTGAAGGTCGAGGTTTGTGGAACTTCTTGGACGTACAATCCTGCTGCTGTCACTAAGATCGCCCCCTCTGGCTCAGCTGTCAGCAACGCCTCTGGAGGTTTGTATGAAAACGCGTGAATGACAGAGGCTTGCCTTTGTTGTTTTGTCTTCACTGTCATCTCCTTTCTGACTCTCACACACAAACACTTGTCTGATGTTGTCTCCCTTGTTTGGTCAGAGCGTCTGTCTCAGTTGCTGAAGAAACTGTTTGAGACGCAAGAGTCTGGAGACATCAATGAGGAGCTTGTCAAGGCGGCAGCCAATGGAGACCTGGCCAAGGTGGAAGACATTCTTAAGAGACCGGATGTGGATGTAAGTGCTCAAACATTTCAGTATTTTCTTATGAGAAGTGGCTGGATTTTCAGATGTATGCAGAGGACATGTCTTCAGTATCAACAAGACCAATTTATACCAATTTTATATTTATTTAACCAAAACCATTACATTACAACTGTTACATAGAGATTAACAGGAGGCAAACATTACTAAAACCATGAGCACTTACACATTACCTGGTTACTTTTGGGAAAAAACATCCCAGGAACACAAAGGAGGCATTCAAGGCACCGGAGAAGCGATTGTGAGAGGAAAAGTAGTTTGGCTGCAGACCTTGCAGATGCAAAAAGTACAAAGGGCTCTGAGGGCATTTACCTGAGAAAACACTAAAATCCTGTACCTAGCCCCTTAATTGGATAGGCTCCAGAATTTAACGAGTTATTTTTGAGTCATGCACCACCTTCTGCAATGTTTTATGGAAATGGTGTGGTAGTGTTTTTGCGTAATCCTTCAGACTGCAGACAGACTGAAAACATAACCGTCCTGGTGGATGAGGAAAAGCTATAAAAGTTATGCGATACACTAAATAAAAAGTAAAAACCAGAGAAGCATAAAATGAACGCTTAAAGGTTTTTTTCCTGCATGCCTCTACAACATATTTGTGTTGCCAATCATCAGCATTAGTAGATCTTGGTACGTTTATAATGCATGATTACTGAGGCTGCTGAGATTTACTTCTTTGGTATTGAACTGTGATAGCAAATCACATTGTAGTAGTGACGTTCAGTATCCAGCCCTTGGTACAGTCCTGGTTGTGCTTTGGCCTGCTCACAGTATACTGAGGAGGATGGTAGTCTCCCAGGAAAGGATTGCAAGATCCTCCCACTCCTGCACCTCTCTCAATCTGAAAAGCATTAAAGCTGGACCCAGAGGAGGCACCTATGGCCATTGGTGTGCACTGCAGCACAGACTCAATTCACTCTCTGAATGAAGTGGAGATCCACAATCCCTCGTATGTTTGGACACTGTGTTCTGTCACACGCTTTAGGTAGGCCGGGGAAAACACTCTTTTAAGTTATGAGATATGTCTGCAATATTGTTCTCACTCAGACTGAAGTGTGTGCGTGCGTGTGTTTGTGTGGAAAAGGCTGGCCAGATGCCCTACTGCCTTTCAGTGGAATTATTTGCTTAAAGCTGAGCACACTGAGTCTGGCCAAGTGATCCGCCTGCCAGGACAAGAGATGTCTCGAGACTCCCAAAGGAGTCCACATTAATATTTATGCTCTGAGTTTTTGCAGCGCTGCACTTGGTGATGAAACATGCACACACAGCCGTACATGCACATCCACTCACATGCATACTAAAAGCTTAAACATACCCTCACCAACCCTGAACGCCCCTTAGGTGATCAGCCTAGTCAGTAGATGCAGATCGAAACATGAAGCCTGACATTGTTATGCACCTGTTTACTCACCCTGACTCTCGGTCTGTTTGCAGGTGAATGGACAGTGTGCTGGACACACTGCTATGCAGGCAGCCAGTCAGAACGGTCACGTGGATGTCCTAAAGTTGCTGCTTAAACACAGTGTGGACCTGGAAGCTGAGGTTTGTTTAATCTGCCCTCCTGTCTGTGCTCATCCTACTCACAAATGCATCTCTTATTTTATTGAATGTCACACAATATGGCAAAAGGTGAAAACCCACACTCACAGACACAATACGTAATCATTATGCGGGTGCATTGTGTACTCAGGACAAAGACGGAGACCGTGCGGTGCACCACGCAGCCTTTGGTGATGAGGGCTCTGTCATTGAGGTGCTGCAGAGGGGCGGTGCCGACTTGAATGCCAGGAACAAGCGAAGGCAGACTCCGTTACACATAGCTGTCAACAAAGGCCACTTGCAGGTGGTCAAAACCCTGCTGGACTTTGGATGCCACCCCAGCCTCCAGGTACCTATCACCATGTCTTATTTTCCTTTCAAAGGAACAGTTTTGACACAAAAATTGTGACACCTCAAGAGCAGTAACAAAACACACAATAGCACTGCCAAGGGACAGTCTGTTCAGCCAACAATGACTATTGTGCACTTTATTGTTTCTTGTAAATATCATTTTGCCCATTTACACAGAGTTTAGGTCATAGATCAGTTAAAGAGTTGTTGTGACGCAGAGTTTTCCATTCAGGATTCAGAGGGAGACACGCCCCTGCATGATGCCATAAGCAAGAAGAGAGATGACATGCTGTCGGTGCTGCTCGAGGCCGGTGCTGACGTCACCATCACTAACAATAACGGGTTCAATGCCTTGCATCACGCAGCACTACGTGGGAACCCCAGGTATGAGATGCTCAACTTTCCACTTTCACGCAGTGAATCCTTGTCACGCTAGTTTGTTGTCTACATGAGACCAGGACCAGAGAATATTTGATCTGTAATAACTCAAATATCTGCTTTCACAGACATTCTGAATTCTAAAAAAACTAATTTTGTCTTAAAAGCTATGAACACACTAAATTCCTATTTATGTTTGTATTATATGTTACAGTAACTACTATAAGTATGTTAATCAAAAAGCTTCGATATCAGTTCATCAATTAATTGTATTTGTATAGCTCATATTCACAATCACAATTTGCTTCATTGGGGCTGATGACATACAATTTATATAAATTGACATCTTCATTACGCGTGTCGATTGGCTTTTTAGCATTGAATATACATTATAATCGACCCTTTACACTTTATTTTTTTCCCGTCAGAACCACAACAACTAGGCTTTATTTATTTTCAGCTTCTTAGCAGCTTAACTTTGGAGGCCGTGGTCGAAGCACTAATCTGCTACTACTAATCCAACACTTAATCATCCTCTGTTGGAATGAAAGATGTATGTTCACCACCTACAGGTCGAAACCTTATAAGAGACGAGAGACTGTGTTCAGTCAGTTTTGTCACCGAACAAAAATAGAACATTTTAAATAACTGACACGGGATAAAATGGACCGACCACCTGATGCAGATAATTCTTCCACAGATTCCACTTAAATTTAAATGTAGCTTAAAGTCATTAAAACTAGAATAAGAATAATTCCACTACCTCACTGAGCCCATTTCATGCAGCTGTAGGCTTTACTCTGGTATCTTAATTGAGTCGACACTGATGAAAGTCTGAAACAGGCCTATAGGCTCCATCTCCCCACCAGATGGTATGGTCTCAAACATACATTGGACTACCTTTGAGGCCCTGAAAGCATCTGTCTTCTGCTGACTTTTTTATTAGTGTAGCTAATAGTCCTTGCAGTTCATTTGATGTTTCTTTTTACTGTTATGTTTGTCCATCACTGCGTGTTGTGAGCAGAGGCTGGCCTGCAGCGGCTGGCCCATGCTCTAGCAGCAGCAGCAGCAGCAGCAACAGCAGCATGTCTTGTCCATGGTAATTTCTATTTCTGGCTGCAGCAGCATGTTGCTCTGCTCTTTAAATGTTTTATTTTTGTCACTCAGAGAAAATGCCTGTCCATATCAGGTTGATCATCCAGCACTGTCTCCTAAAGTGATGAACGTTGACGTTACAGGGTCAGTCTTTGTAGCGATTTTCTAGAAAAGTAAACAGCTGCTTTCCTTGCTGATTGATTTGGGCGCGTACGCGTATGTTTGCACATGAACTTGGTTATCCCAGGCTAAATGTCATTCCCCTTCACCGGCTTTCATTCTATTGCACAATGACAAATGGAATTGAGGTCAGAGTGCTCTGGAACACCTGCCACAAGTCGCTCCAGACCTGGCCCTTCATTTCAGGCTCATTGCAGGCACTGGTCAAATGTTTTTGCACACTGTAGAAACAAAAAAACAACTCGTAGGAACCAAAAATATTTTTTATTAATTACTAAAACCAATTTTTCTAACAGTTAATCTAGTTTGTAATGTAAATGCAAATAGTAGCATATTTATGAGCGTGGGTCGTTTTCTTGAACAAGCAAATTTATCACACAGATGGTATCACGTAGAGTAATTAATTAGGACTCATCATTATCAAATTAAAGAGCAGTTAAAGATTTGTTGGAATACAGTGTAAATGATATTAGCAACACAGAGTATGAAAAAGAACACATGGCAAAATAATAATGACAAATGTGCACGCATATGTAGAACATAAAATGGATAAAACATTTTCATATGTAGTTCGTCTAATCCCTTTAGCAGCTATATATACATATATGTGTATATATATATACATATATATATATATATGTATATATACATATATATATATATATATATATATACATACATATATATATATATACATATATATATACATACACATATGTATGATTAAAATCCACTTGTTGAATAATTTAAATAATACCCATTGAATTATATAAATAAAACACACACACTCAGGGTACTGTGTTGTTTTTGTTACACAGCTTTTAACTTTATTATATGTTTTTTAGAGTTTAAACAGAATGGTTTTCTCTGCACACATTTGACAAACACATGCAAAAGACGTGCACTTGGGGTGTGTTTGTGCATGCGTCCGTGCCCCTCGGACATACTCTCACAGCAAGATATCGCTCTGCTTTTGATTTATTTTATGCCGACATTGCAAGTTCTAAGAACTGTATTTAATTTAAAAAAAATTCTAGTAAAGCAAAAAAAAAGAAAAGAAAAAAGAAAACCCAAACATAATCATTTAGCACTAAGGCCTGTTTAGTACCGGGTTCCAGTATCCATCTCCACCTCATGCACAGTATTTTATCAGGGCCTCTGTCATGTTGTGCGTGCGTTGCTTTCTTCGGTCCATGCTCCGTCCCCTTTGCCTTCACAGAAACCAAGATATATGTCACCATCTCCAGTCTGCCCATTTACTTTTATTTCACGCTCGAGCTCCCGCAATATCAGGGCGACAGTCCACAGTCCTAAAGCCCTCGAAAATCTCTCCCTGGGTTGAAGTGAAAGTACCTCACCTGGTGTATTTTTAGTAGAGAGGCAGTTGTTTCGATTGAGTGCTAAGGAGGAATTCCTACTCTATTTCTAAAAATGTGCGCTCGATGACTGTCATGAAAAAAATGCCTGGAGCTGGAGACTAATCAGGTGAAGAATATGACATGAAGCCTCTGTTTAATTATTGATGTTACTCTTGTTTCCTGATGGTAGCTTTAACAATGAGGTCTGCTCTGTCTCCTCTTGTTTAGATTGAACACCAGCGCAGAATGTTACGACTTAAAGAAGTCTAATCTATATATATTTTGTCCTTGACACTATACAATACGAATAGAACCAGGATAAAATTGCCTCCACTTTTTGGGCTTTTATGCTTTCTTTTTGTGAGCGTTGCAAGTCAGTTCTACTTTTAGGTTCAAGGAGAGAGTGTGTCAAAGTTCCTGGTGCCTGTGTTGTGTGTGTATGTAATGTGCCTCGGTGTTTAAAGAGTGCTGGTGGGTCTTCCAGCAGTGGAGAGAAGATTGAGGAAGATGCACAGGAATAACCCTGTGGGTGACAGATGAATCTTTCAACTCGGAGTCCCGTATACTGAGACAAATCAACTCTACCAACAGGGGTGCGGCAGGAACTGGGGAGTTTTACTGTTTCACCTTGTTCATTACTCACACACTCACCCACTACAGAGTGTAAAAGGCATTCCCTTATAAATTAGACCTAGTTGTTAAGTTTTACAATTGCTAGTAAATTGAAAGTGTCTGTATCACCAGCAGTAACGTGTTCGGTGAAGGGTTTTCTTGGGCGTCCACTTTTTGTGTTTACTGTAACCCCAACCTGCAAGGACTGAGCCTGGCTCTTCTCTGTGTCTTTCCCTCGGGCTGCTAGAAGCCAGTAGCTGCTACAGTACTGTAAACAGTACGATTAATAGCCCATGACTCATAAACGATCTCCAAACAAGCCCTGCAGCGGCAGTCTGTGCCCTCTTGTGTGTCTCCTACCTGTATTATTTGCCCCTCTCTGTCCCTTACATAGTGCTCAGCTTACTTTTAATATGCTAACGTGTGGGCAAGCCTAATATGCAAATTGACACACCTAAGGAGACAGGCGGCTCTGCAGACAATCACACTGTACTCCAAAATGCAGTTAAGTATTCCCAGTACACTGTCAGAACTAATAGATGGAACCATTTTGAAAGTACTGTAAAAAGGGGCGACTGTTCAACAGAGAACAGCATTGTAAGTGCATGGAGATAAATCTACCAAACTGGCAAAATCTGTACATTTCTAGTGGCTTGCTGCTATATTCACAATAAATTAGGACTTTTCCCACCCTGTCTCTTGCTCATTTCAGATGAGGCTAATCAAGTCAGACTGCGATGATTTAGTATGCTACTGCTTCTGACACTGCCCGAATAGATTTCATGCTTATTGGTCCAATGAAAGCACTTTAGAAACACAGAATTGTAGAAAACAGCGCTATTTACAACGTATTTGAAAGTCAATCTTTCTGTGTTCTGCCCACCGCTTGAAAATCAGTTTGAGCTATTAGACAAATTAAATAAGCTCAAAGCTTCTAGATCAATTTTGGCCAAATGACTGAGGAGGGTTTTTGTGGTTTATGAGATCATGTCAGTTTGACGTAGTATTAAGCACCAAATTAGGAGAGCATAAAAAGTGATAGAGAGTGGAGTGTGTGTGTGTGGGGGGGGAGAGATTGGAGGGGAGTGAGAGACGGTGTGAAGGAATTTTTGTTGGTTTCATTTGCCTGCTGGTTCTGCAGTGACGATGACTGAATGTGTAAGTGTAAGTAGCGGGTTTGAATGTCTGCTGCTGTGATTTGTGCAATCAGCTCTCATCCTCTAGAGCATCTGGCTCTCATATACCCCACCTTATCCATCACCATTGCAGGACAGTTTCTGTGCATTGTATGCTCTAAAAAAAAAATGGCCCCTTCTTTATTTCTTCCACTATTGGTGCCATTGTTATTGTTTTAGAGCCATTTGCAGTGTCACCGTACCCATGCCAAGCTACATTAGCTCCCTCCTTTATGTTTTTGAACCTTTTCCCACCCACAGTGTAATTGACTGATGGCATCTAGTGACAGTCAGCTCAGGAGGTGTCTTAGCAAGACAGCCGCACATTCTCACACAGACATGTGAGCGGTGTGTGTCTGAAATAGCACACTCAGTCTACCCCCTGCTATTTTTGAAACAGCCATTGATAGTGTGGTCAGAATATCAATCCCTCCAGAGGCAGAGAGGCAACACTTAGAAGTCAGGAAAAGGGACCATACCAAGTTTTAAAGCTGGGATAGGTTTCTTTATTAGTCGGGAAAAAAAGAGAGACAGGTTTAACATTGTACATTACACCTCACATAATTGTAGTCGAAGACAGAGGAAAGAGGTGTCTTGCTTTTGTAGATGTGATTGTGTTGAAGGCGTCTCGACAAGAAAGAGCTTCTGTAGTCATCAAAGCATAGCTACAGCTGGTTGAAGGGGACCAAATCCATTCAAGAGGTGATTTGGTTCCATTTTACCAGCTTTAGCAAAGCATTTTGGAATCGGTGTTTCAGAGAGAGAATATAAAATGGCTGAAGTCAAGTGACCTGTCTGGACAGCCGGAGCAACAATTAACGAGAAAATCCATGTTACGTGTGAACATCTTATTTCAACCCATGAGTTAAAGTGGTTCGTGCTGTGTCTCTTTCTCTCTACTGCTAATTCGCTCACCTAGTTTACCTTCACCCTCTCTGTGTGACACACGTGTACAATTAGTGCACTACACCCCATTTACCATCACACCAGTAACACACAGGTACAACCTTACCCCAGCTTTCCTGCTTTGCTGTCTTGCATACACCCTATTTATCCTCCATGCTATCTTTTTAAGTTTTATTTCCTCCCCCCTCCCAGAGAGTGAGAAAAATTGTTCCTGGAGAAAAGGATAATAATAATCTGTGGCAGTGCACTTGAGTCAAATGTCCTGGAGTCATGAAGCAATTACAGGCTCTGACAGATGGGCCCTGCTGCAAGCACGCCGCCACTCCGGTCACCGAGACGGCCAACAGACAAATGCAGAGGCATAACCACGTACACAGGCGCTCTTACTCATACCTCTACTGTATCACTCTGGGGCATCAAGTCACAACATTAATTTAAACCAGTCATTTAAGTCTTAGTGAGACTGATTTGTAGTGTAGAGCGAGAAGTGTTTGAACAGTGACTGAGGGCAGATTATATTATGTCTTTTTTCCAGGGCACTGCAGCCGTACAGTGTTGTAACATATAAAAAAAAATCCATTCTGTGATATTACAAAAATGATCACAGTAACACCCACATAAAGAACATAGTGATTATGTTCGCGTTTGTGTCCCTAAGTTATGGTACTTGTAGTCATTTATGAGATCGATAAACTGTCTTACTATTAAGTTAACATCGAGACACATTTGTCAAATTTTAACCATGCATGGGATAGATATTTATGTATTTTATTGCTTTAGTTATTTATTTGTGCCTCACTCATCCTCCGAGCACCTTCTCTGTCCTTGATCGCTGAATTAAGATACAATAAAGTAACATTCCTTTGGTCTATTTTAGGCCATCCATCATTATTACTTTCTTATTATTTTAATAAATTTAGTTTCAACATTACTATTCAGAGGAATTTGAAACAAGGACAGAACTTTTTTCTCTCGCTGCCATAGCACAAAAGAGGTTCTTGAAAAGGGCCAGCAACAGCTGAAGCATATATGGTGTAGTAGGCCTAGGTTGATATGACACACCAGAGGCAGGTCTATTTGTAACAAACACATGCACATTCATGCTAGCTCACTTACACACACACACACACACACACACACACACACACACACACACACACACTCGCCCACAGTCTCAGTCACTCAGAGTCAGGTGGCCGCACAGCTCACCTCGTCTAAGGGCCATAACAGGGCAAAAGCCGGGGGGACGACAGGCACTGAGCATTTGATAATGTCAGCATCTGCTGTGTTTGTCACTCACACAGCAGGTCATTGCTATTGAGGGCCTGGGTGAAACATGCAGTGCAAGCCATTCACTCCTACACGCCTCTTATGTCTTAACAGATGGAAACTCACGTGGATGAATCTGAATAGTTGAAAGAACTGATGCCTAAAAATGTATCTTCATTTTGTTTTTCCTCTTGCAAAAGGAAAAAAAAAATCTTTTTGAAGTGGATTTGGGTGACTGTTAGGTTCTGTTTTCCCTTTTTAATGTTGAATTAATGGCTATTAAAAGGTTTATTTAAAGTATTTTATTTTTTGTAGATCAAATGATTAATATAGATATAAAGATAAATACTTTAGGATTCCTAGACTACATGCTGTTAGTGTCACAGATGTCACCTCACGTCCGATATTTCTTTTATTGTGGCAAATGCAGTTAATCAGTTCACAGGGACGTTTCTTGTTTTTTTAATAGTGAAGAGCTGTTATTAAAGAACGGCATGTATACACTCTGCAAATTTTAAAAGTATCAACTAATTCCACCCGCCAGCGACCTACAACATTCAACTAAAAGAAAAAGTCTAATTTGACGAAGGTGCACTTGATAAATTCAGGCACCGTGTGTGACTTAATTTCACAGTATCATCCCCATAGTAAGTTTATATTTATATATCACTGATTCGTTTCTTTGTTAAAATCTAAATGCAACAGTCTTGTTTGATCTTTTTATTTCTTCCCTGTGTATCTTCAAAAACGCAGCGGATAAATTAACTTACAGTTAACAGTACATTTAAAAGGTTTTAAGTGAGGTAAACCTGAGCTAAATCTGGTAAAGGTTTTGCGAGTGATCCAAACGTGGGCCAGAGGGAGGATCATAATAGGTGAAAGTGCTAGATATGAATAGCTCGCCACGCAAACTCCTCCCCATGTCCCCCTGACTTCATGTCTCTGTGTGCCTCTGTCCATATTCTGTTGCAGTCAACAATTGGAATCAGCTGACGGGCCAGAGTTGACTCTGATCCTGCATTGTCACTTTTTGATGGTCTAATCTGACTGCCATGCAGTCCAGCAAAGCATTTGGCAAGCATAGCAAACGTGAACAATGGGAGCAGGAATCGGGGGCAGAGAGGGGAGCATGGGGCAGCTGGGTTTATATGGGGTGGTGGGGGGCGCAGATAAGGGCAATGGCATAAAGGGAAGACAGTCATAGTTAAACACACAGGATTGTTAACACTGAAGCCATATGATACAGCAGTAGGCTAGAGCCAGTTTGTGGCAGCGGCGCAGTGCCTACTCAGCAACTTTTCCCTGCTCTTTCAGTAGCATGTTAAAAAATACATCAACATTTGAATTTTGGTCCTCTTCACCTCACTGTCCATGTAGAAGTTACTGGAAAAGATTATGGTATTAATGGTCAGGAACAGTCTCAGCATGCCAATCACTGCCTGCTGAAGTTGGTGCTAAGTTGCCACTGGCTGAATTTCAAGCGCTCTGATGCAGTAAAATAACCTCATAATGAAAGGAGACCTTATACGTATGGCGACGACACAAGGCAACTGCATGCCCATAGTTAGTAAAGGTGGCTAAATTAATGCAGCTCAAACCATCCTCAAAACCTGATTGCTATGTAACTTACATAACTGTTTAATGAAATGTTGGATTCAATTGTTCGTGTATCTTGGATGGGAGATTTTTATTGGCTAAGTCAGCCAAATTGAGAAAGCAGTAAGTTCCCTACAGCGATTATTGCTGCAGTGAGACTGCCCAGAGACAGTATAGCTAATGTATGAGCCTCACCACTCACATTCATGCTCTCTTTCTCTCTCTCTCTCCCTCCCTCCCTCATTCTCTCACTCTCCTTTTACCCTGCCTTCTGTTTTCCCCTCACGCTACGATCACAGCAATATTAACACAAACATGCCCTTAGACAGTGCTGTCCAACATCATTTTCCCAAAACGAGGACTCGCACCTCACCAAGAATACATACTTCTTTACATTCCATAGCTATCATATGTTCATATGGGTACATAAAGAAGTATGTACACCAAGGAGGTAATCTTAGGTATGAAATTTGCTCACCTTTCGCCAAGGTCAGGAAGTTTATGAGCATTTTTCCTCACCGTTCTCTCTCCCAAGTATGGTAGCATGCACTGTAAGGTGACTTTGAGTGTAAATTCAGTTCAACACTCAAGGCTTTCCTCTGGTTGCCATGTAAGGCTGAGCAGCCAGTCCCCCCGCCCCTGAACATAACAGAAGTTTTGCAGTCCATACCATAATCAACCATTACAGTGACCCCTCACTGTCCTCCAAGCAAATGGGAGAAAGCAGGAGGGCTGGGGGAAAGATGTACAGCTTCCTCTTGTTTTCTGCAGTTAGGAAGTGATCTTTTAGTCTCTCCAGAAAAAATGTTGAGGAGGTCTATTACGGAGTTTGGTTAAAAAAAAAAATAGCAGCAAAGAAGAGAAGAGATTTCCCCTTGATAGGAAGTCCTTTCCTGTGCCTCTGTGTGTGCCTCGTCGTGTTAGACGATCATTTGCTGTGTCCTGGGAGCAGAGTTGCACCTATAAGCTGCATGGCCCCGCTGACATACTGAACATTTTCACTTCTCTCCTCCCACTTCTGTTTCAGTCCGTCGCCCTCACTGCCACCTCGTTCTCTTATTTCACCCTTTTACCCCCCTCACTTGTGTGTCCTCTCTTCTTCCCTATTTCCCACTTCTACCAATACATACCCTTCTCTGGCCTGTCTCACTTGTGTCAGCGGCGTCCCCAGTGGCTGGCTGGAGTGGTTGCTGATGTTTGAAAATGAGGGTGATCCAAGTGGAACAGGAAGCTATTGTGAGCAGGATTTGGGCTTTAGGCGCAGAGGCAGGCCATAGGTCACATGAAGGCGCTAATGCCCACTCAGCACTTGTGGATTGGTCCTGGTTATACTCTACATCCACCAACACCCCTCCCTCCCTGCCAGACCTTGTTTCTACTGCCCTGTATTGCTTCCCCCTCTCTCCCCCCCACACTCTTTTTTTTTAATGCTCATCTTTCTTTTTCTTCTGATCAAACCTCACCTTTCTGTGTTCACAGGGAAATCAGCTGTTCTGTTGCGGGGTGGGCGGAACAGATCAATAACCATTTGCTTGGTAGTGTGAATTGTTCAGCAAGCCTCTAATGAATCTTTGCCCCGGACCAACACATTCCACAAGTCCACACTGCCTCCGTCCAGGCTGAACGTTGAGGCAATGGGTGTAAATCGTAAAATGGATTAGGCGAGAACCAGCTTAAGTTTGAGTTTGAAGACTGGGTGAAAGAGAACTGAATAAATGGGGAGTGGTGCAATGTTTCGCAGTGGAAGGTTTTGGAATAGTAATGAAGGGAGGTTGAACAAGCAGTGACAGTTGTTCTTGGCTCAAAGATAGGGCTGGGCAGGTGGGTGAGCCTGGTACTAAAGGTGTGACGTCCTGTTTAGGAAATGTCACAGCCACCCGAGAGGATGAGCACATAGGAGAGAGAGCGGGTGAAATTCCTTCCTACACTCAGTATGGTGGAGGTTGGGGAACATGAACCAGCAAATTAGCCCTGTGGTTGTTGAGTCTGTTCTGGTTTGGGCGATAACACTGCAGCACTGTGTGCCCTGCATGCCCTACCTCACCGATTGCAATCCTTTACAGATAGAAAGGAAGAAGAAAGTGGGTTACCACCTTAAGTGCTGTGGGTTCAGACTTTGACACACATCTATCCAGCCAACCATTGCTGCAAATTTCCCCTCCCACCTACCTATCCTCATACTCCCCCCCACATCTGTGTTAATACGCTTCTCACAGCTGTGTGCCGCCAATCCGCTTTTCTCCCGTTCAGACCTCCCAACCTGCCCAGTGTTCATAATTCTGATGCTTCGTCATCCCTCTGGTTGGCACATTCCATCCTTTCTGCCCCAATCAACCAGCCTTTGGTCAAAAAGTGCGACGTATCCTCCAACTTACCTCCCATCAATTAAAAACGGCAGTGATATCCCCTGCCCCTCAGTTTAGGTAAAAAGTAGTCTGGTCGCACCAAGAAAAAAGATAAAAAGATAAATATATTTTTAAAAAGTCAAAAATAACACATTAAAAGTCCCAATAATGATAGTATCCTCAGTCATGGTGATAAAAACATCTTGGAAGATGTCAGACGAAGAGGGCAAATTGTGCAATGGGGAATTTTGCTCCACACCAGTGCAGGTCTGAGTTAACGAGTCCGTCATTAGATAGCGGCAGGGCTGCAACCATGAAGCCTAATGAGCCAAAGAGCTCTGCTGCAGCAGCATGTCCGGCCAGTGCCAGGAACACAACAGAGAGACGGAGGAAAAGCGAGCAATTCAAGAGAGGGAGGGAGGGAGGGAGAAAGAACAAGATGAGAGAGATAGAGTGGGGAGTGCAAAAATCGGGGCTAAAATCCATGTGGACCATATCAACTCTTCAGCCTCCCTTTCCCCAGTTTCACCTCCTCCTGCATCCTCTTCCTCTCCATACTTTTTTCTTTTTATATAACATTTATTTCTTCCCTTCTTCTAAGATGAAAAGAAAAGAGAAAGAGGGGGGAAAAAACCCCAAGGTGTTCTCTGGTTAAGTTCTGTCCCAGTGCTGCTGCTGCTGCTGCTGCTGCAGAACAGTACGTTCCACTCCCCCTTCCGACTACGCGACTCACAGACAAGCCATGCAGTTAATAACAGATCACATCCGAATAAGAGAGAGGGAAGACACGGGACAGGAGACGTCAAGGCCTGTCGGGGGTTAACTCCGTCCAAAATCGAAAGATGGGCACATATTACCTGTCGGATCAGTTTCTTATCTGAGCTGCTTCTCTTCTCTTCCCCTCCTCTCCTCCTCTTCCCGTAGTGAAGAGAGCCATAATGACCTAGAGAGCGCTCCAGCTGCTGCAGCCATCGTGTGTGCCGGGTGCACGCCTGACTCGCTGAATCAGCTTCTGTGATTGGGGGGAGGAGGGGTGGTGACGGGCAGGTTGAGTGCCAGAGTCAGGGGGGAGGGGGAAGGAGAGAAAGTGGGCATACACACGCACGCACGCACGTTCTCTCACACACACACACACACACATTCCCACATAGTCCCACACAAATACAAGTCATACCTTTAGAAGAGGAAGACATAGAGCTAGCATGAAGGGAGAAAGAAAGGAGAAAGGAGGGGGAGCACAGAGACAGAAGAGGGAGAGAAGGAGGGGAGAAATTCTGCAGTACTCTCCTCTCCATCATGTGCATTCTGAGGGGGGAGAGCTGGGAGGATGCCCTGGTCGTTGGAGGAGGCAGAAAGTGTAGCAGGCATCCTCCCACCCTGCTTTTTTCTTATTCTATTGACTCACGCGTGCAGCTCCAGAGCTTTATCCTGCTCCTCAGAAGCACTTTTGTTATACAGTGGAACTTTATACAGTCAGTTGGGAGAGGGAGTTTAGTGAATGCTTGAAAGCAGAATTGTGATTGAAAAAAAGATATATGTGGCTCTGCGGTGGAAGACAGCAGTACTTTCAATAGTACCTAGTGGTCCATGCTAATTTGATTATTATTGTCACAGACTGGACACGGTGGATATTGCAATATCTTTTTGGTACATTTTTTTTTTGTACTTGGAAAGTCATGAATATGCATTTTATGCATTCCTTTACGCATGCACTGCAAGGGTCACCTTTCCACTGGGAAGAGATTAAGCAGAGATGCTACCACAGTTGGGAGGGCAGAGTGCACAGGAACAACACAAGGGCAACAAATTACGGACAAGAGGCCGACCAGCCAGCGGCTTCCTAGCCCACAGTGTGAGGACTGAGCTAAATGGTTAGTGCTTTGTGGGAAGTCAGGCATGTGAAACATGCCTCGGCCCCTGTTGCCGGGGTGCTCCTGTGTCTTGTCTCACCACCTACCTGACCATATTTAGTCAAGCAGTGCAAAAAATAGTTCCCACTTCACTCCACTCCACTCTGCTCTTCTCCTTGTCTCAACTCCGTCACCCCTAACCCCGCCCTCTCCCCCACAGCAACTGTTGGCTACAGGCTCCGGGAAGCCTTCCTACAGCTCCCTGCCTATTGATTCCACTAGCCTGGAAGGAGAGAGGAGCTTTAGGCCAGCTAGCCACTGCTACCATTTGCTGCGCTATTTTTAGTAGCTCCAAATAAAGTGGTCTCCCGTGCTCCCACTTGTATATTCTTGATTCTTCCCCCCTCCCCTGTTTTACATCCTTCACCACCATTTCTAGTGCCTCCTCTGATACCATCCCCTCACTGTGTGTCCTTTTAACGCCGCAGTCTATGTCATTCTTCTGTTTAAATAGAGCTGAAACGCACTGCTTATGGTAGAGCTTCCATCTGCTCACCTCTATACTTAAAATAACTGTATATTCGAGCAATGGAGGAGAGAGCAAGGCTGAATGTGTTGTGCAGAGAGGCATGGAGGGTTGTAGACAGCAGGAGATTTTTTTGTGTGATCTCATTTATTTGTTTTCTATACACTCTCGAGCAGTGCAGGGGGAAAAGAGGCAGCCGCACCTCTGAGGCACTGAAAAGTTTGGGCTGCTTTCTCTCTTTTTCAAGCTCTCATTAATTTCCAAGTGTCTTTTTCAAGCTTTCCCGAGGCACAGCCACTGAAGAATCTGTTTAATTAGTTGGTCTCATCACGGGGCACATCTATACTGTATAGAAGCAATGTCCTCTATGCCCTCCTCTTTTTTCCTCTCTCTTCTTTCCTCTTTTACCTCTTCTACCTCAGTGACAGCAGCACACAAGTTCTCTTACTTACCCCACCTGCATTTCAACTGCACAGTGCCCCGGGTTGTGTAAGACCATGGTTTTGCACACCAAATACTCTCTTCAATGCGTTAATCACGTGGAAAGCAGAGTGTGACATTTCACTTGCAATGAAGGAGACAGTGAACACTCACAAACACCCTGAATAAACCATGAACATTTATCAAAGCATATCGTCACGAGCCAGAAAAATGTCACGCAGTTGTCTGCCCCTCGATTTGATAAGCCTTTTACGAAGCTTACAGACATTCTGCCCTTTCATTCTCAAGCCTTCATGGTTGAGATAATTCCGCATAGATTTAAGTCTGCTATTTAATTAATATCGTCGCCGCAATTTACAGCATTTCGATTACGTTATCTTTACAGCTGTTAAGAGCATTGACCATTTGCAAGGTAAAATGGATTCCCGACTAATGTGTCGGCTCAAAACTTGACCTTACACGGCCAATCAAAGTGCAGAATTGGAAGCTGCATAAATGTCCACCTGTAATTGCACTACAGTTACACACTGAAGTGGCGTCATTTCGTGTTCTAACTGTATATTAACACGCTCACTATACATGCGTTAGTTTTATTCTTAGTTTTGTGCTTTGCGTATCCCCCTCTGTGGGTCTCCACCCTCACTGTTCCAGCCACCCGACCTACCAGTTTAATCTCAGTTACAAACGCGACATCCCATCTTCCCCTGAACCTCGGCAGCATGGCTCGCATCTTCCCTCCATGATGAATAGCGTGGAGCTGAATGTTTAGCTGAGCAGTCAATCGATCAATAAGAAAAGGGTCTACTAATGGATGTGCTTTGTTTCTATGCATGAAGGCATGGATTGGGTGTTTCTCCCCCATGGGTACTGCATAGATGCATCTCCATTCAAAATTAAACATACCTTAATACATGTTGCTGTAGGCTTTAATATTGGGTATATATAAGTGTAATATGATATTTAGACACAGAAAAAGGCAAGAAGATCACTTTAATTAATCTGAACTTAGTATAAATATAAAACACCTGATTACAAAAGTATTCAGCCTGGTTGTGTGTGTGTCTACAATAGTGTCTATAATTGCCGCCAGAGGGGCAGCTCTACAAAATACAGACTCAAGAATAATGTAATTATTTTTTTATTTGTACTTAATTTAAATGCATTTGTATTTATTTGTTTACACCGTGATTGTCTTTTCTTCTTGCTTCCACGGCAGTTTTAAAGTTGTAAAACAAGGGTGTGTCCAGGAGTGACAGGGTGGTGAATGTCTTTTTTTGGGAAGCCATTACATATTCTCGGTTCTGCGATGGGCAAACTCAAACGAGAGCTTGTTCTGTTGAGTCTCCTGGAGTAAGGCAGACGAAAAAAGTTTTGTTCATGGAAGCTGAGCTTCAAGCTCCTTCAGTTTAACTTAACTTCTGCTTTCGGTGTACCATCCTGCCAGTCATCGCGATACAGGGATTATCACGACTTCCAACTCAAGTTTGTGCTTTTTTGATCAAATCTTTGCTCCCCTCTTCCATCAGCATGTGTACATGATTGTTCTCGTCACTTCCTTTCCCCCTGCTATCCCTGCACCCCGCTCTCCTGTCCCTTGGTCCCCACCACCCCTCCCTCCTCCTCCTCCCTATACATAGTGCATCATTCGAAGAGGTGAGGCCGTTGAGCACTTGGAGGAATAAAAGTGATTTATGAATGGGGCAGCCTACCTAGGTGCTGGAGGGGGAAGCCAGTGGCAGTCAGGCTCTGTGATCCAGCAGCCCATTGTTCCCTCCAGCCTCACTGCAGGGGAAACTCCTCTGTCTCTCCCGCCTCTGATCTTTACTGGTGCCGCATGTTACCGTTAAGTGACTCTCAAACGGCACAAATACCTGTGCATTGCAGTAGAGCCCACACAATGTATTGGTTGGCTGGTACAGTTGTTTGAGCTTGAAGTTCACTGATGCATTGATTTCTTTCGTCAAAACAATATGAGGAATATGAGCTTTGTCAAAAGACATAAATACAGAAGGTCATTTTTGCTCGGAATTCCTGGTCAGATGAGCAGAGAACGAAACAGAGCAAGTCATTTTCACTACAAACAAACAAACACACAAACAAACAGACAACAGTGTTCACATATCTGACAACATTAAAACAACATTAAAACTAGTTGCTTGTTTTATTGTTTAGCTGATTGGTGAATTAAATCTTTCACTCTCTCCGGCTTATACGTTTATCGTAGTAGAGCTAGAACCTGTCCTTACTGACATTGAGTGAAAAACAGGGTTTAATCTAGACAGGTTATACTAGTCAAGGCCCAACATACATAGTTATACAAATCCACTACTGTTCACAATCTCATTTAAACCTATTTTCAAGTCTGCATGTCCTGACTGGGGGAGGAATCCGGAGGACCCACAGAAAACGTATGTGGACAAAATGCAAACTGCACAGAAAGGATCTGATTGAACATCTGTGAAGTGTGAAGCATCATTGATAATCACCACACTAACATGTGGCCCTAGATTGGTGTAATATTGGTAGATATACAGATTTGTTGATGCCAATTTCTGTTTGCATCAACACTGAAATTCTTGTATCAGTCAGATTCTGCAATGCAGAGATGCACAGAAGTACAGCACCGTATTCTTTGGTGCAGACACATACACACCCACAGTACATTGCATATGATCCATATTTGCTTTCATGGAGTTGGCCAATTAAGTAAATACCTGCATAAATGTACACAGTTTATAGTATGATTAATCTGACTTTTCTTTTATGATGCAAAGTTTTAGTTTTTCCAGGTTTTGGCAGCCTGACACAGGTGAGCTAGATGCACAGATCAATAAGCTATAAATAAAATAAAGGAAGGTAATAGGGAAGGGACCGAAGCCACTGTGGGTTGTGTTTGAGTTTCCCCTTGTCACCATATGCTTGAATACAGATACACAGCATTCACACAACGCGCAGTAACTTTACTGCAGAAACCCAGCTCAGCAATTCATTTAAAAATTTGAGCACAGAGATACGTTAAAGCAATATTGCAATATTGGACATTTGTTATAGCAAACTCTATATAGTCCTGAGAGATTGATCCCCACTCACACTGTTTTAATTACAGTTGTCTCCTTAGTATTGTTGGTTATTATCTTCACTTGTTTGGATCATGTTGCCATATTTTTTTTTTCTTATTTAAATTACTCACTGACGAGTGCACCTGTTAAAGGTGTAGTGCAGTGACTGGATCGCTCAGCAGGCTTGGGCACCAGTTTGCTGCAGCATGAGCTGTGACTTAATTTAAGAGTCCCCCAATCCTAGATTCCCTCCTAGTGTCCACCTCTCTATGAGCTGGGACCAGTCCAAGAGATCAGCCAGAGGACAAGCTAATACAAGCCCCAATCCTCCTGTGGCCAATCACAACGCCTACACTTCTTCCTCGGGTTGGGCCAATGGTGGCTCAGAGCCAATAGATAAGCTCAGCCATGCTGTAATGCTCTGTCTGTCCCATGGCATGCTGAAACATTGAGTCCTGGCTTCTATGTTGCAATAGCACATGTAGAGAGGGAGGGGTGGGGTAGCAGAGGGAGGCAAGGATGGATAGATAGAGGAGGAGAGAGAGAGAGAGAGAGAGAGAGAGAGAACATCCCTTACTGTTTGGGACTCAAGGACATAAAGAGCTGTTGGGAAAGTGACTATTGCATGCAAAGAGAAGAGCGTGCATTGTGAAGTCGCCTTTATCATTGATGCTATGTTTTTTTGCCCACTTGCCAAACCTAGAAAGAGCAGGATTTATTTGTGGCACTTTAAGTGCCTCGGCAATGCAGGTAATAAATATGACAGAGCAAGGTGATGTACTTCCACAGCACAGCTGTCAGACATCCTTAATATTTTTTCCCCCCATTTAAAAACAAATGTAGTTTATCTATTTACTTGATGTATTGGAATAAGTAATTGAATTTATTTGGGCTCTAGATGGTACTTTTACATCGCTGATGGGCCATCGGCTTGTGGTGTTTTTATTTAACAACGTAAAATGCGCTGCAGTCTTGTAAAGCATCACTATAAACCGTGTTCTAAATACAGTTTAGCTTGACACAGTTCTTGCATGCCACACTTCCCTTTTTTACCCCATATAGCTTATGGGGTACAATATACTGATAGCTTTCCACTTCCCACCACTAAAGCTATGTAAATATGTCCCAATTCATTTAAAAAAAAAACAACAATGTGAAGGTATTTGAATAAAGTCAATCAATAAGGGGAGCTTAAAACTAAATTTACTTGCATGCTCTTTCTGATCAGATGTGGGCAAAAATCATACTTTTTATCCCTTGTCCAGTAATATGTACAATTCTGTCAGTGGATGGAGTATCAGCGATCTTAATGGACTCTGACGGACACATTCAGGCCGATGTTCAGATCTAAACCATGCTTAGCTGTTGAATAATTCAGGCCGCGTTACCCTGGTAACCTCCACGGACACCTAAGTCAATGCCTTCCATGTAAAAGCGTTTTGAGGGGTCAGAGATGATGTGGGTTTTCGTATGTTTGTGTTCTATTGTGTGCTCGTGTCTGAGTGTGTGGGGGTTCTTGCTGTACAAAATCTGCAAAAAAACAAAGCCTTTACTTTGAAAAAAAAAAAGAAAAGTAAAAGCATTATGTTATAGAGATCAGGCAGAATTGCCTATGCGGAAAATTGTAGGGGAATTTAAACCTCCATTACACAATCTGTAGAATCACGGATCTGTTTGGAATATGTTGGTTTCTATAGAGCCTTATCTGTGTAATGTATAGTACATTTACACAAGCTCCATTAACAAGCTGGCTGTTAGAGATTTTCTCTACTGTTCAGGCGCATATGGCCTGTTGTCTTAGTGCTTAGATGAGCCAGTAGCTGATACAAGGCCTTTTTATCCCCATTATTTCCCTCTGCAAACAATGGACTTTAATTACCAAATCACTCTTTCAGCCACAGCTCCCTCCAATGTGCCTGGAAGTCTAACTGCTAAAGAAGTTGGACTCATCAGCAGCAATACAGCTGCTTGTTTGTGTTACTTTGGATCTGCTCTGCCAATTACTGTTAGAGAGAGAATTTGATGATGTTTTATCTTAATTTCTCCATTGTGTTTAAGTCGTAATATTGTTGCTGCTTGGTTTTTGTGCATAAAAGGAAGCTCGCCGGTTGCAACACAAAGAGAAGAATGTTGAAGTGTGGACGCAGGCCAAGGAGTGAGGAGTGATTTAAAGTGTTAGATCTGCCGTGAGACTGTAGATCACAGGAGCCTCTCAGACCTTCTACCCGTATGGTGACAGCGTGGCAGGCTGCTGAGTGGCTGTCGATCGAAGGACCTTCAGAGCTGCTGACTTCTCCACCATTCTGCAAAGCACACAGTCAATTCCTTGGTTCTATTTACCACTCTGCAGTTAATTTTACCAGGCAGGATAAGGTCTGGAGTTGCTGTAAAGAAACTGCAAAAAGGAATTTTACATTCAGAAAATGGCCAGTATCTCAGCCCCAGTAAAGCAATCATTATCAATCTAATATGCAACACTGGCTTCACAGGTGAATTGCTATTTAGCTGCTGTTAGATGGAGGAACTTATGCCTAAAAACCTGTAGAAAAGGCAGTATATTTGCTCATTATTTTGCTTTGTTCAGGGCATTTCTTGGGCAGGGGGTGTGTAGCCCCGACTTTATATAAGGATGTGAGGGTGACTGTCTATACGGGGTGACCAGATTCTACAGATTCTTCTTCACCTTTCACCTCCTTAATTTGACCGTGATGCATTAGTAACTCTAACCCTAGCTGTAAGTCCGTTTGATGGAGGTTTTGGTCGAGTCATCTCTTCCCCCACCCCCAATCCCCATCTATCTAAGTCTGCATGAAAAGTGATGTCAAATCATTTCATGGTAGTTTCATAGATATGATTTAGGTGGCTCTTCAGTCTAATATAACCTGCACGTCCTTGCTCTTTTTGAGGTAAAATTGTATGTTACACCTCTTATGGCTGGTTCCTGAAATGAGAATGAGACTTTTCCAGGGTGCTTAGGAGAATAAAGGAGAATTAAGTGCACAGGAAGAGTAGCATGGGAAAATAATTGGGTCATCTCGAACCAATGGGACATTAACACGCCATTGGGGTTCTCTAACTGTCTTACTGTCTGCTTCTTCATAAATTGCTATGAATCAGGACACCCTATAGCGCCAGTTGATCTAAGGCTAATTAAATATAAGCCTATGTAGGATCCCACCTGTTTTCCATCTAAACAGAAAACTATACCTGTTTGAAAATGCACCCTCTGCCTCATAAACAACCTTGAAGGCAGCACCAGTAGCTTCAGTGATGACAGAAACGTCATCAGAAGTGCAACGCACTCCCGTCCTCCCCTTGCCAGTTTATGCAAATAGTCCTTAATAAAAGCATGCTCACTCGGGGGCTTCAGGTATAGGCAAGCAATGGAAGGTCACATTGTAAGGGAAATTATTCTCCTCACGACATAGTAATGAAAGCCTTTTTTTTTTTTTATCGTGCGGTGCTCATTGAGGTTCTTGTCCTCAGCTCTTTGCTGCACTGCTGGTCTGAACGCTACTTGTGTTTATTTACTCTGTCCACAGCAGGTGAGCCCTTAGCTGTGGGACAGCCACGACTCGAGCAAAGTGGCAACAAATTGCTTCACGGGAAGAAATGATGGCCAACCACTTACATTTGCATGGATATTATAGGCTGCTTTGATTATATTGTCATTTGAGATGCAGACCCATGAAATTGACCTCCAGTTTTGTCCAGTTCTTGTTGAAATTGCTTTGTTTTATACATTGTATTTTTTTGAAAGAACAAAATAAGCCAGTTTGAATACCAACACTGCCATTCAGCACTGCATGTTTGAAGATCGATGAAATGCTGAACAAATTTATGACTCTTAAATCTCTCAACTGCCACTGAGTTTTAGGCACTCTGCTTTCCAAACCTTCATCACACATGATGAAGTGCACCTCCCTGCCCGGAGTGGAACGGGGGTGGGGGATGTTCCATTTAAACTCGGTGTGTTGCGTTTATGAGGGATTTGTTGTTAACAGCGTTCTCTGTTTCAAAGAACCTTTAAGTATTGATCCTGTCCCAAATGAACAGACACCTCATTTATTCTCTGAAGCTGCATCATCTGCAGAGAACTTGGAATCAGAAAAGAACATACTATGAGTTCTGGGGAAGGAATATAAAAATGACCAACCTTGTGTGACAAACTAAGTTCAATAGGGACAGCATAGTTAAAGTTAAACAACAAAACCAAAGTTAAATGACTTCTTAATAGCTTTTTTCCCAAAGGCTTTGCTCAGTTGCAATGCAGATGGATTCAAGCCAAGTGGAAAGCCCCAGTAAAATAATGTTTCAAAATAATTGTTACTGTATTATTTATGATCATTATTATTCGACCCTGAGTCTTCACATTACAGTTTCAGCAAGGTCAAGAATAAGCTTTGGTCAAGGTCAAGAATGAACTTTGGTCAAAAAGATTTTGTTGGGGAGAAATTTGAACCACTGATGTGGATCATGATCTTTATATTTGACTGAAAAAACACGCTCGCATTTACAAGACTAATCATTTTCATTATCAGCTTTATTAAGGTTTTTATTTTCCCAAGACAGGTGGCACCTTTTGGCAACTCATTTCCAATGCATAATTTGGATCTCCTTCCTTGAGCTTGAAGCCTTACTTAATGGATGACGTTATGCCAAACACGTCTCCTACATCAGAGTAACCATATGTTTGTGAGCAGCCATTAATCTCAGGCTGGATGTTGACTGTTCTCGTTTTGCCCTGTCCTATGCAAGTTATTATTCTCCGACTCTCACTTGCTGTCGTAATCAAGGCTGCTGACCACCACACAGATGGCTGTCGGCCAGGTGAGGGCAGCAGAAGGACCCCGTTGACCCCTACACCCAAACGAAACACACACAAAGGCATACACTTTAGTTCACTGTCTCGCATGGCATGACAAATGCCAACACACAGAGCTGAGGGCATCAGAGAGCGCACTGGTCAATGACAAATTGCAGTCCAAGACAACGAGCCCTGGTGTGGCTCTCCTGAGGGACTCCTGAGATCTCTCACAGGGTGACCCAGTTCCATCATGTCTCCTCCTCTCCCTCTCTCCTCTACCACTCTCCTTTTCTCAGCTGCTTGTCCTCTTGCATTCACAGGAAACACTGCGTCGGTTTTAAGGTTCAGCTGTCACAGGAAAATCCTCACTACACTCTAAATATATTTCCCTCGTACAGCAGATTCTTTTTTAGCTGTCCACTTCGAGTCAGTGTCACATATTACACGGTGAAAAGTCTGCAGCCTGAGCTGGCCACACTCACTCTTTTTGCACAGCATCTTACCCGAAGAGCCGATACACAGTTTCTCTCATATCTCCCTCAGTCACTGCAAACATCGCTTGCCCAGGAGATTTAAAAAATATCTGAGATTTATTTGGTGGTTCTTAATTTGCTCTCCTTTTTTCTGCATTTACAGCAAATAGCTTAACTGCAATGCAGCAATGCCAGTATGGGGCATTAATATTAATGTCTGCCCATTTTGCCCAGCATGGCAGGGAGCCTGTCAATCTAGACTTCTATTGGAGGGGCTCCCTACACCAACAAACACCTGCCCAGCACACTAGTGCCTGGTTTTGACACTTGAAGGTGCCAGTCTGCCCCTATAGTGAGGAGGCATGCTTTCATTGGCTGGTTGTTCTACGTATAGGAGACATCTGCAACCAATCCAGATGCACAAATGTTATATGTTGCACCAATAGGAAGAAAAAAATAATGGGCACAAAAAGAACAAAGGCTTCATGTGGGACAAATGTCCTTGATTCCTTTGGTAGTTTATCAGTTTTTCTTTTAATGTTTTCTTGAAAGAAAACTAAATAGTGTGATCTTAAACCACAGGGGATACATTTAATTTCATAGCTTTAGGCAGGAGCCTGATGTGACAAGGTCTCTTCTTAAATAATTTGCTTGCTCAAGTCTTAACCCAGTGGGAGCACCAGAGATGAAATTTCTCAAAGGTCCCCCCCATGAGATGTTAAATCTACAACACGGCAAGCAAATTGTTCTTTGTAACAGGCGATGTATTATGAACGTGAGATTAGGCAGAATGGGTGCAGTAGCTATATCATTTAAGCAGAGCTCCTCTGCATTAAGTGGTTGAACATGGCTGCAAGCAGTGCAGGTGTGTGTGTGTGTGCGTGTGTGCGTAAGCCTCGGTGTGAAGAGTGGGAGAGAGAGAGAGAGAGAGAGAGAGAAGAGAGGGAGAGCACGGGTGCCTGGGATCAGTGTGCTGCGCTGTTCATCACTGCAGCAGTACACCAGCCCTGAATCTCTGTCCATACAGAGGTGCTGACTGCTTGCCCCGCTGCCTCTCTGCCCCTCTTTCTTGGCTTTTCTCAAGTGACTTTGCTAATGATGCTCTCTTTCATTACACCAGAAAGCGAGAGAGAAGCTGTATGTTTAGCTAAAACCCTGCGGGGAACCAGCCATCCTGATTACCTTCAGTCTGAAAGCCTGCCAGCATGTTGGTCTGCACCAGTTTGCTTTTTTTTTTCCCCCCCTGTGTCTTCATAGTTAACTGTTTTCATTGATTGTGCAGGCTGGGGCTTTCCTGTCCTGTGTTCAAGCCCATTTCCTCTCTTTCTTGTTTGAAATTGTTAACCCTGCAATTAAGTACACACTGTGCATACTCCAGTATTGTAGTAGGGCTTCCCAGCCAATATTAAAGTCACAGTAAAACATGCTGCGTCCTTTTGTCACAGTTCAAAGATATGCCTTTTGTGATTGTTCAGGGTTAATCAAGACCAGAAGCGTTCCCTCCAGCACTGCTGCTTTAATGCTTACTGAAGGTACATTGTGTACCTTCATATAGACATGATAGGGTGAGCAGATCAGGGATACAGTTCAGGCTTTCAAGTGTCTCATTTCTTATTTCATAGTATTTTTAGAGGGCGAAAAAAGAAAAATTGCTACCTTTTTACTCATCAATTATACTCGCCATCCCTACTGAAATAGGGATTAGTTTCATTTCAGTATTTTCTTGCACCATATTCTGGGGTGTGTGCCCATTAGGGAAAGCAGGAATAGTGCAAGGAGAGATAGGAATTAGGGGCAAAGGAAAATGGATGAGTGCAAAAGCTAAACTAAACCTGCCATTCAAGGAACACCCACATGACTTTGTGCAAAGAATGGTATTAACTCATATACTTTTTCCTAATTACAGTCAAATCTTCCTCTCGTGGAGAATTTTCTTCCTACAGGAGGAATATTAATTAGTAAGGAATGAAAATATGAGCGTGGCTTCCCTTTAACCAGAAAACAAACTCAAGTGCCTCTTCTTCAGTGACAGTGTGGGGAGTAACAGTCAGCCTCCCTCTTTATCCCTAGTGTGACACTGTGACTCCTTCTCAGCCTTCGTCTTTGTGGCACACATCCTCTAAATGACCTTCAGTCACATAGAACTGACTGGCTCTTTTCACCACGCCAGGCCATTTCTGTTCAACAGCACTGTTAAAACAATGGATTTCCTTTTCTTTACCAGAAGGATATCTGAGTGAATGCAGCTAAATCTCATGTAATTACCATTTTGCCTCCCAATGATGGCCACTATTGTGCAGCATCAAGGGAGAAGTGGCTTTCCCTTTTTAAATGAAGAGATTGTGTCGGGGATGGGTACTCACTAAAATAACACACATGGTTTTCACCGCTCAAAGCTTGATGTAAATAACACTCTGTTTGGGAAAGCTTCTCCTCCCTAAGATGATTTAGTATTCTTGTCCCTCTGTGTGAAAATGGGATGTGCTCTGCTGTAAAAAGAAAAAAAAAGTGCTTTGGAATTGCTGTGTATCAGCAGTACAGACACAGTGTGTTTTTGTCCACATGATCGTGTCCGACCTCATGCTGTCTTACACTGCATGAAATATTAATCTCCTGATGTATGAAATTAGGCATTTCACATTACAGATCAAACTGTACAATTTAAGCTAATTGTCTTGACTTTCTTTTGGGTTTTCCTTGTGTACAAGCAGAGGGTGAAGTTAGTCAGTGACTCATGTCTCCCTCCTCTCTCTCTCCCTCTCTCTCGTGCAGTGCCATGCGTGTGTTGCTATCCAAACTGCCGAGGCCTTGGATTGTAGATGAGAAGAAGGACGATGGTTACACCGCACTGCACCTGGCCGCCCTCAATAACCACGTGGAGGTGGCGGAGCTGTTAGTGCACCAGGTAATGCGTCTGAATACATGCAACTAATTTAAACACAACTTGACAACAGGTGCTCTTCATGCACCTTTCCACTTACACTAATTACCTCAAAAGCATAGCTGCATCCGCTTAGCCTGCACTCCTACTACTGACTATAGAGCTTCCACTGCACTCCCAGCAAGCTGTAGTGTAAGCTGCTATAACTGCCTTTTTTTTTTTTATTGAATCCATACGGTTCATGTGGCCTCCAGGGGTAATCTTTAGTGCTGCTGGGCCCTCATATACTCCTCCTTTTGCAATCATTGGTCTGTGCTCTTCTTCCCCTTTTGAGATTGCAGGTTTAACTCCCTGAAGAGTAACACACGCAGGAGTTTACGGAAGAAGTCACCTGACCAAGCAGGAACTGGGTTAATTAGAATGTGGTGCAAGGCACCAATGTTGCTGCAGCATACCAACGCATGAACGTTCGCGCTGTGCAAGCTTCCTTTCAGCAGGGACGGCCGTTTTCCCAAGTCCCTGCAATTGGCTAGATCGCAGTGATGGCTCAGCTTTCTATTCAGAAATTGCACCACACTATAAGGTGCACTGCAGATTCCCTGCAAGCCAGTCAGTCAGTCTGTATGTCTAATTACAAGGGGGATTTCACACACTACCTGATCACAATGCTCATCTGCCCTCCATATCTCCTCAGCTGAAGTATTCGCAATTGGAAATGACAATCACATGTAGTGTCATTGTGGGGTACATTTTCTTTTTCCCACTCTCTGGCTGATACTTTGTTTTTGGTCGGCCGGGTTGACAGAAGGAGGCTTCTTTGAGGCACATAAACCCAGACATGTGCTAAACAATGATTTCATTTTATTTGTCGGCATCCATCTGTTGTTAACAAGTGCACAAATTCCCTAATGTTTGTGTTTGTTTGCTTCTATCTTGTTCCCCCACTCCCAGGGTAGCGCCAGCTTAGACATCCAGAATGTCAACCAGCAGACAGCATTACACCTGGCAGTGGAACGCCAACACACCCAGATAGTACGGGTGAGTGTCATCTCTTCTTGCTTACCCTCCCTTTTCTCATTTGTTCTCCTCCTTTTTCATTTCACTTCCACCACAAATTTAAGATCCTGCCTCTAGTTGTCTCTCTATCTGCACCTTAAATAGAGGGGAGTAGACTCGTATCAGAGCAGCAGCAGCGGCAGCCACCGCTGCCGCACATTTAATTTACACAGTTGGATGTCCTGCAGTTGGAAGAGGTCCTGCTTCACAGTGACGCTGTGAAGACGAAATGCTCTCTGAGGCTGTGTCTTGGTTAGAGTCATTTGGTGTAGTATTGGATTGAGATTGCCACGTTGCCATCTTGTGGACTTAAGAAAAAATGCATTCTATAATTGGGTAGTACAATACAGAGGCACTTCATTGTAAGCAGTAACCTTATAAATTGCCACTGTGGCATTTGCATTGTAGAGTTTTAATTAAATCATATTTTAAGTTGTTTTATGGTTGTTTCCAGAGCCTCTGCTTGGCTGCCTTCTTGTGTAACTCAGTTTATGTGATTCTCATAACAGCTGCTGGTGCGAGCAGAAGCCAAGCTGGATGTGCAGGACAAGGATGGGGACACACCACTTCACGAGGCACTGCGTCACCACACACTGTCCCAATTGCGACAGCTCCAAGATATGCAGGATGTCAGCAAAGTGGAGCCGTGGGAACCCTCAAAGAACACGGTAAGGCACTGCAGTTAAGGTGTTCAGACGTTGAAAATTGCCAAGAGATGCAATCAGCAATACAAACACATCAGCAAACTGGAAAATGTGACTTGCTTGTGGCTGCTGAGTAGCATAGATGCAAAATCCGTTTTAAATTTGCTTAACCTGCATTATTTATGGCTCTTTTAAATGATGCCCGTTCCATAGTTTTTTTGATACATGCTTTTTTCCTATTAAGGGCCTCTCCGGTAAACGGGACAGGACACAATTGCTCTGATGCACAGACACCGGGACGGTTACTGTGATTTTGTTACAGAAAGCCTGCATGTGAACAGATTAATGCAACTGCAATTTGCTGTAACATGAGATTTTATTGTGCTTTTGGTATGGAAGAAGAGGAATTAAATTTGAATAGTCATTCAGAATAAGAAGTAATTATCAATAGCTGCAGCTAGGGCAGACTGATACATAACAGCTATGTACGTTAGTAAAGCAAGACGTTGGTGGACTTTAGGTGAAGGAATTATTCCCTGGTTCTATGAGAAACCAGCGAGGTAGTTTTAACAATTGTTAAAAAGAGAACATCTGCTGAGGCGTGGGCAAGTCTTGGAGGTTAGCAACACAAGTTGTTTTTTGGAACAGAAGGTGCAACAACAAAAGAAGGATTATTAATTGACAGCCTGTGCAATTCAATAATTGTGTTGCTTCAAACTGCAATTTTAATTTGAAAAGGATTAATTAATTAATTAAGTAATTGTTTAACCCTTAACTACAATGGTTATATTAATCCGATAATAAATCTGGAGATGTACAATTTGACCCCTCTGACCAACAGCGGCCAGAATTCACCTGTGATTTCCATGTTTTTGAGTTGACCAAATTCCTGTCGTTAAAACCTATAAGAGCATAAACATATTGCTCAAACCACAACAAAGAAAAGTCATTTTCCGAAAGCATGAGCTCAGCAAGTGGACAGTCGACTTCAAAAATATGTGTCATTGTTTGCCCTGACAGCAATTAACGTAGAGAGTATGATCATATCATGGCTGTTTACGTCTATAATTATGGGAGAATGTGAATATGCTTGCCTTGTGGCAGTGTTCTGTAGGACTTGTAGTGTATACACACACCTGAATGATGATCAGTGTGTGTTTGGTGGCCTAGTGTGTGAAAAATGATGACGGATCACATCGAGATGGGAAGCTCAGTGCTCCTCAGTCCCCCGTCACCTGCATCACTGGACAGCTTAGTCTGCACCAGCCCATCATTTAGACAGCGGCCCCGATGCGAGCGGAGAGCAGTCAACCAGCTCACTGTCACCTTTTGACCAACCTGAATGAGTTCTTCTCTCTGTAGAGACCAACATGTCAGACGTGAACCATCTCTGTGTTAACACCACATCACTTATACCTACAGGGGTGTGTTTAAGGCTAGAGGGCCCAGCTGCAGCAACAGCAACCCTTCCCTTCCTCATCTTTCTTCACTTCTCCTCTCCTCCTCCTGTCATCCATCCATTCCCCCTTCCTTGCCCTCTCTGGTTCCCCAGCACAGCACAGGACTGGAACAGACAGACAGACAGACAGCAGGCTCAGTTGTGAGATGTGCAGCTGGGTTGCGCTCTCGTGCTCCCCACTCCCTCATCAAAATGAAAATTGAATTAGTCGGCCTGCTGGCTCCATCAGCAGGGACACAAAAACTACTGGTTGAAGACAATTAGACATGGAAGGCCCAAATTCCTGGAGAGCGAGGTTCTGAGTTGGTGGAAGACTCACAGAGAGAGAGTTAATTGGATTTTGGGTTGAGGTTAAGGAGGTTACGCTGCCTGACAGCCATGTTAAGTTATTCTTTGATTGGCTAATTAATAGTGATCGTACTGACTTCATCTGAATTAAGCTCTGAAGCTTTCTGAATGAGAGTAAAATCAGAGCAACTCAGTCATCTTTCATTCTTTACTCTCTATGTTAATAGTTTTGGTGCCAGTGTGTTAAAATCCTGCTGTGTCTCTGATTCTGTGTGTTTTTTTCTCTCTGTGTGGCTCTCTGCAGTTAATCATGGGCCTGGGCACCCAGGGGGCAGAGAAGAAGAGTGCAGCATCCATCGCCTGCTTCCTGGCAGCTAATGGAGCGGACCTGACCATTCGTAACAAGAAGGGCCAGTCCCCTCTAGACCTGTGTCCTGACCCCAGCCTCTGCAAAGCTCTTGCCAAATGTCACAAAGAAAAGAGCAGGTAAACATCGATTAAATGAACAGTTTGACATTTCGGGAAATACACTTAACTTGCTCTCTTGCCGAGCGTCAGACGAGGAGATCGATGTCATTTTTGTGTAAGTACCGTGAATTGAAAAGTGCCACCATGAGATGGTAAGCTTAACTGGAATAAAATTTGCCCACACTTTAATGCTCAATATTTAACCTTTTATATCTCATTGTTCACCTATAGCAAAAATTAAACTGAAAAAAGTAGTTTTGCATACATTTTTGTATGGAATTTTAGTTTTTACACAACTTCTTTGACAAGTAGAAGAGATAGAGGTATAAGACTGTTTTGAATATTCACTCATCGCTAAAGTAAAACACACTTGAAATAGATGGAAGGACGATGGCACCCTCTCACAATAGCACTTACTAGACACTCAATAATGTCTTTCTATTTTTAATCTCTCATTGTTTCCCTGTGTCTTCTTTGCTCACTGTTTTTTTTCTAAATTCTCATTGTCACAGTGTCCAGGTGGGCACCCGCAGCCCGTCTCTGAACAGCAACATCGAATCACTGGAGGAGTGTATGGTGTGTTCTGACATGAAGAGAGACACTCTGTTCGGACCGTGCGGACACATCGCCACCTGCTCTCTCTGCTCCCCGCGTGTCAAAAAGTGTCTCATCTGCAAGGAGCAGGTCCAGTCAAGAACCAAGGTAACAGCGACACGGCTACCATCTCTCCTACTTAAAGCAGGAACTTTGCAAGTCTGGTTGGGTTTTTTTTTCTCGCCTTTTTCTCTACAGAGCGCCCCCTTGTGTCACTATCCTCCGCCCCTGCCCTGGCCATATGCATTTGTTTTCAATGGAGCCAAACGTCACTCATAAAAATGGTCGGGTAAACGTCTTTACAACAATTGCAAACATCGAGAAAGTGCAATAACACATGAATGCATGGAGAACATTGAGTTTATCCTAAATCCTAAAGATTAAGTGCAACAGCAAGAACACCAGGCCGGCATCCGTTTTGCACACTTCTGTGTTTTTCAATTCTCACCATTCGGAAAATACCTGTCCAGTGTTTACTCGTGTGTGGTCCTCCGCTCGGTCAGACAGTCGTTTCCTCTTCCTCGCTTCCTCTGACAACTGTTTTCTCTGCTTCTTTTTTGCCAACTCTGACATGATGAACGTCTAATGCCATCGTTGCCTCGATCTTATAGTACCAGTTTAGTGTGTGTGTAGTGCCGTGAATCAATCAAACATCAGTTTCTCGCGAGACCTCCTGACAACACATCGACAACCGTGATCTTTCGCGACTGATCTTCCGCTAACAGACAGTAGGGGGGAGTGGAGACAATCCCCAGTCTTACTGCAAAAAGCCACTTAACCATCACAACAACTCGGAAGCTGTTAAATTAGGGTAAAAATACTGCATCGTTCCACTTTACTACTGTGTTCCACTTTAAATAAATACTCAGATTACAAAACACTTTCACTCTCGTCTACCACATTTTGTGTCTAACTTTGTCCCTCCACAGATTGAGGAGTGTGTAGTCTGCTCTGACAAAAAGGCAGCCGTCTTGTTCCAGCCCTGTGGTCACATGTGCGCTTGTGAGAGTAAGTTGCACACATTTCCACATTAACGTCTCAAATCTGGCGTCTTGTCTTTGGATCTCTGAGCATCTCTGTGTTACATGAGTTATAATCGGCACTGACCAGCATTCATGTTTCCTTCCCGCCAGACTGTGCCAGCCTCATGAAGAAATGCGTACAGTGTCGGGCTGTAGTAGAACGCCGCACTCCCTTCGTTCTGTGCTGTGGAGGGAAAGGTATGGAGGATGATGCCGCTGATGATGATGATGATGATGATGATGATGATGATGATGATGATGACCTTAGTGAGTGAATCTTCCACATGTTCCCTTTTAATCCCTTTACTTTTTTTTAGTTTTCTTTCTTTCCTTTTTTATTTCTTCACTCTTAAAGACTTCCTGCTTTAGCCCCCTTTTGTCTTTTGTTTCGTTGCTGCCTTGCTTATGCATTTTCTTCTTATGTTTGCATCACTGATATGTTGTTTTATTGTTGTTGTTGTTTTTTGTCATCATATTGGACACCTAGAATGTCTAAAAATATACTCAGACATTTGACTCAATCAGACTTTCTAAAAGTTTTGCCACTGTTAGATCTAGCATGTTTTAGTTGTTGCATCTATTTTGATAGTAGTAGTTGTAGCCTATATAGATATTGACTGTAGCAGACAGTGACTTCTCCAATGCTTAGTTGCCTAATGTGAATGTGAGAAAGTGATTTTGTGTTTCTAATTATGAGCTTAATGAGATTTCTGAAGCAATAAATGAAGTAAGTATGGCTGACTCGGCCTGAATAATACAGTGGGTCCTTTGCGCAGCAACCATTTTGGCAGGTCACAGTATAGAAAATAGAAAAAAAAACAGGTGTAATGGCGTGTTTCCAACGGCTTGACTCGCCTCGGCACGACACATCATTTTGAGTTTCCACTAACGATAGTTCCTGGTACCTGGTACAGTGAGGTAGGTACTACTATTTTATAGTGGAAAACCAACCTGAGGCGAGGCGAGCTGGGACCATAGGTGGAAAAGGGGCTTAAGTCATCGTATTAACAGTGGCTGAGTTCCATTTAGCTCCCTCAGTTTCAGGGTGCATGCTGGTTCATTGTCGCACTGTCCTGACTTACATGAACTGAACGGAGCCATTGTTAATGTGATCAGTCACACCTTTGCTTACCCTGCTGAAACATGTCAATATGGTTGCTGTGCAAATGACCCATAATGTCACATTACTAAAAAACCTGTTGAATAGGCATATGCTAAACCAGGGCTTCTGTTCCTGTTTGACTCCAAGGACTGGTTTTCATATTTATATTTTCAGACTGGTGGGGGAGAGTGGATGCTTATAAACTCATAGTTATCCACTTCTAATGTTAAGATCAAGAACGTCTCGTAAAAGCCTTATTCAACCGTAACCACTGTACAAACACACAGAACTCAATACTAAACTCATCATCATCAACGCGAGCCCTGGGCCTGTTTAGCATGATAATATGCCTGTGAGTGACCAACGCAGCAGGTTTTTAATGTCCTCCTGTGGAGCCTTGTTTTGGTTTGTTACTTTTTAATGAATATAAATTCCATTGCGGTATGTAATAAAAAAAAAAAAAGCTTGACATTCTCAGGGGAAGAAAAAAAAACAAAGGCTGTGTTTTTTTTTTTTAAAGCAGCCTGGTTCAGCCTATCTCCAAGACCTTGTACCGCTCCCCAGCCTGGGGTTTGAAACCCCTGTGTTTTGCCACCCATTAATACATACTAATATCCACATTAATGGAGGAGAAGAACTCCATAATACACAATTCCTCCCTAGTAGTGAGTTTCCACAACAGACGAGGATGCCACTCAGACCTGTTATTATCGTCAACGCAGGATCTGTAATCTGTAATTCTCTTACTAAACTTTCTGCAGTTCCAAAGTAGAACCAAAGGAAATGTAATACTAAAGAGCTGTTTATTGATTAACTCAGACCCTTCGTATCACTATCGTCACTGGAAGTGGAATCATTGTAATGACAGGTGTGTAAAGACAAACTTGTGATTGAATGTCCCAGGACAGATGTTAATACTTAGTCTTAAAGTCTTTAGTTTTAGCCATTCGGATGTTTCCGTCCAATGAATCGTGATGTAATATAGTGCGTAAGTGTATTTATCTTTTAGTTTTATTCACAATCCATCTTGTCTCCTGTTGAAGCAGTGTGCCCATATTTTTGGTGTTTCTCACTAGTCGTCCCTTCTCTCGTGTTTTCCACATTTTATGTTGTGTTAAAAGGGAAACTGTTGCAAGTTCACTGACTTCATCTTTGCCCCTGTATTAATTATTTACATCTCTCCACATGTCGGTGTGTTGACAAATCTCACACTCTGTCACAACCAGATGTGCGAACCCACACACACACACACACACACACACATACACTCATGCAAGGGGCAGCATCCCAGTAACAAGCAAATTTCAATATTTTCAAAACCTCCCCCCCCAAGCTTCTGCACTTTGGTACTTGGTTTAATAATGAATCGCTCGAACCAGTGAGCACAGGTTTCAGAATCATGCATTAGCATTGGCTAAACGCAGAAAGAGAAAGAATCACTTGCTGCTACACAGATGTGTCTTTATTTCAATTTCCTTTCCTGATCTTTGTTTCCAATTCCTCTTTAGATTTTTTTTTCTCTGAACCTCCTTTAGAGGCTGTAGTGAGTAGTTTTGTCCACACATTCAGCAGCTGAGCTGCTGGTGAGGACAGCTCCTGCTATAAAACCTGGTTTATACTTTCTGTAGCGCATCCGGCGAGAAAATACTGGCACCGGCAATGACGCGACTGCGACCCGCGTGCGAGAGGCTTCCGAAAGTTGTTTGCGGCACTTGGTCGCACACCCGAGTTTTCATTACCGCGTGCGCACAACGGACACGTCGTAGGAAAGACTGGCTGAATTTATTTGCCTTTTACAATCACCACTACAAGACCAGAGAAACTCTGTAGCTTTTACTGGAGTAATTAGCAAAGGTAAGCTGTAGCAAACACTGAGAGACTTCCCAAATCGATCAGACATTCGTAGTTCTTACTGTTAAAATACAGTCTTATTCGATGCCTGTGGTGTGAAAACAAAAATCTAAAGTGTAAATAAAAAGTTTCATTGCTACTGACCACTCAGGTCAGTAGCAATGAAACATGTTATCCTGTTAACTTTCAGCGCATCTACAGACTAGTCTTTTACGCCACCTAGCTGTGTAGAGCATACTGTCGCGCGCCTAGTCTTTGACCATAAACGCGCGGATGTCCACGCAGAGGTGCCTCTCGCGTGAGTATAAACAAGGCTTAACAATGTGGTTATTCCCAGCAGGGAGCTCTAACACTATGGCAGGGGGGTCGCAGGAGCTTCTCCAGCCCAACAATCTGGCACTAAGTTGGTGTAAGTATTACTTCCATGATCCCCTCCCTTATCAGAGCCTTGCTTTTTTAAGAGCTCCCCACAGTGCTGCCCTGGCCCCTGTTCCCTTCCCCTTTAACTCCCCCTCCCTTTCTCTCTCAGTCATGCACACACTGAACTATAGCTGATGATCCATATGCCAAGAATCACACTGGAGATGATCACCGTTTCTGGCAGATGTTTGCAGCTAGCAGGGCCTCGGTCCAGCTGTTTATTGTTGAGTGCTCAAATATTACACCCCCGCAGTTTCACACCATTATTCTACACATGCACCAAGTGCCAGAAACACTGCATGATGTTTTGTCCTTCACCAGTTTTTATTTCACGTCATTACAAAATGTGCATTTTCTAAAATGCAGACATTTGGAAAAAAAAAAAGCGACGCAGACACAGTTAAATCTTGCCAAACGTGATAAAATTGGTAGCGCATGTGTTTGTGATCTTGGCTTGTTTACAGAGCTCCTGTTTTAAAAAGAAATAAAAATAAACAAGCTCTTCCAGCTTATTTCCGAATGGCAACATCGGTGTGGCTGCATTCCTGTTTTATTGGCAATATACTGTAGTTTATCATTATGAGGAAGTGATGTTTGATGAGGGCCGCCGGTGCAAAGTGTGTCTTTGTTCAGTCCCGCAGGCCGGTGACTCCTTTGTTTCTCAACTTGTCCATTGTGTTCAAACAGCCAGTGGAAACATCCCTGCCCTGCAGAGAGACAAGGACAACACTAACGTCAACGCTGACGTACAGAAGCTGCAGCAGCAGCTCCAAGACATTAAGGAGCAGGTAAAGCCAGAGTGCACTGGAGGACAGAGGACAATGATGAGCGTGATCTATAGTTTTTTTTTTTTTAAAACGGAAAACCCATTCTGTAATTAATATTTGTATCATATGATGCCTTCACATCACATGCCTTTTTTTTTTAACGACCAATAAATTAAACTTCAGAGTTTAAATTTACAGTAATTACAAATCTGATAAAACTAAAATATATATCGATATTATATCTAAATTATTAAACTAAGTATAATTACATTTTACAATCTGTTTGAATAAATTATGTTGAATAAAATAAGGAAATACACTAAATATAATATTATATTACGGTTAAAAATACATGGAACTGACACAATCATATATTAAAAAAAGTCACTCAATAACTTCTCTTTCATATTCAGCCTAATTATTTGTATTATAGCAGAATTTGACTATATAGGCAATGTCATAGTTTCTAACACTAAATATCCTTAATTTAACAGTAAAAAGTCAAAGAAATAAAGCAGGTGTTAATACAGATCGTAAACAGTAGATATTTTATTTGAGTGTATTTACGGTGTATTGTCACTCTCACTCTCTTTGAGAAGCACAAACATCTCAAGTCCAGCGAAACATCCTGTGTGAGGCTTTATATCAGGATTTATATCAAATGATATAAGAAGATATATTGTGGAAGGTTGTTTTTTTTTACTTTATCGCCCAGCCTGACCCAAAATCCCAAAATGCAACCCCCGAAAATTGATTAGTAACATTTAAGAATTCTGAAAAAAATATGCTGAAAGGGTTGAGTGTTGAACTTCTTCTTTATCACCTAAGGTCTAAACTGCTGTCATTCAGTGTAAAATGTTGGTAACTACTTAGGTCTAGTTGCAGATTTATGGTTGATAGACTTGTCATGACACTTTTCCCCTATATGGTCCTAGCTTGACTCGACTCGACTCGACTCGCTTCGGCACGGTTATTTTGCTTTTCCATTAGCAATAGTATCTGGTACTTGGTACTTTTTTTACTTGGTACGTTCCTCCAGCTCTGGCCATCGAGCTTTCAGCCCGCGATTATCCTTCTTTGATTGAGTTTTTCACTCACTCCAAACTTTCTTTCTGCTGCTCGATTACCGTTTTCGGGTGCATACTTTATAATTTGCGGTAGCAGCGCTTCATTGTCACAAGTGTGGACAGTGCCCTCTTGTGGTCATAGATGACATAGGTTCTATATATGTCGCTTCTAAATATAGCTGCCAAACTACAAAAAAAAAATGCAAATTATACTCGGAAAATACGGTAACTGATTCTAATGATTCAGTTGCACTGAAAACAATTGCTTCAGAAGTCACTAGTTTGTGTGTGTCATGTGTAAAACAATGTCACGGCAGTTTCATGCAGCCATGCAGTGATGACTCTCCCCACGTGGAGTGCTGAGTCGAGCCGTGCTGAACCGGGGCGAGGTCGAGGCTAGGCGAGGCGGTACCATGTAATAGAAAAGCACACAGCTTCCACTGAGTGAAATGAAACAACCATTGTTTCAAATGTGTGATTTTTGAATGTTGAGAGCACAACAAAATCTGAGCGGTGCTGGTTGTTGTTCTTCATCTGTCTGCAGACCATGTGTCCAGTGTGTCTGGACCGACTGAAGAACATGATTTTCATGTGCGGCCACGGCACCTGCCAGCTGTGCGGGGACCGGATGAGCGAGTGCCCCATCTGCCGCAAGGCCATCGAGCGCCGCATCCTCCTCTATTAGGTCCCCCGCGCAGACTCTCTCTCACTTCTCTTAAAGTTCACAGCAACCACACTTGCAAAGCTGCAACCACACCTGCCGCTGCTGCTGCTGCTGCTGCTGCTCCCGCTGCCGCCACCGCCGCTGCTGCTCCTCGACCATCGTCACGGCGCCCGAGTCAGCCAGCTAAGAACGTCCACAAATGTCTTAGTCTACACTACAAATTCTCTCTTCATGGCTTATGTTCACATGGAATTTCTGTTACGAAACACTTCATCACTTCTGCTATGGTTTCCTTCACGCGTGCGTCTTCCCTCATCGCTGTTCTCTTACTCTCTTTCTTACCCTCCACTTGTCATCCCTTACTTTGTTATTACTTGATGTGTAAAGCTTCTTTTCTGTGTTGAAATATTCAGACTCTTTGATATGAACTGAAGGGAGTCGGTCCTGTGCCTGGATCTGACCCTGAACAACTCTTGAGCACCAGAGTGAATTCACAAGCGTAGAAATGGTAATGTCGGTCTGTTACCTTTGGTGTAATGTTCTCGTCGATTTGTCCCTCTTAACGCCAGCTGGAGCAAAGTTTTATTGTATTTGTAAACCTTTTCTTCAAGGGTATTGCTATCAGACGCTCCTGATGTGGATTTTAAGTCATTACATTTTCATGTCAGTATGACAGTTTTGTGACACAGTTTTGGCCGTTTAAAAGGTTCAGCCACTGTTTGTTTTTAAGATTCATGTCTGTGTTCAGTTTGGCTGTTGTGACACTGTGTGCTGACGCCGTGCAGCGATGCCGTTCTCGCATCCGATGACCACGCGTTGGCGGTTTTGCACTAGAAAAGCTGAATCAGGGTAAAAAAGCTGGGTTTTTTTTTCCACACTCACTTTCGGAGGTCCACGTCTGTGCTCGGTGGTAAACACGGAGCAGTCTGGCGGTCAGGTAGCACGCCACACCCCACTCTGTGTTTGCCAAGCTGTAAGAAGAATGACCGGCGATGTCGCAACACCCCTTTTTGCTGCCCATTCAGGAGCCACCGTGTTGGGTTTCAAGACAAACATGCAAGCGTATTCAGCTTCTGTCCCTTGTTGTACACACAAATCCACACGATGCAAGCTTTTCTTGACGCGTGCGTCACTTGTCAGTTGTTCTTGTGAAACTGTGTTGAGACCCGGTGTTATTGTCTGACAAAAAAAAATAAAATAAAATTCAATGAGCATTGCTAATTAACCATTGATTACTATGTGCCATTTGCTTCCACAAATCAACTGGTAAAACAACTTGTATGGGGATAAGGAGCTCTTTATCATATATCTTTTCTAGCGTTTTTTTTTAATTTATGTGCATTCCCTTTCCCTCAAATCAACAATTACTCGGCCACAAAGTACAATCTGATGAAAATGTTGTAAATTATTTTGTATTGCTGCCCAAAAATAGGATCTCTAGGTATCACTGCCTTCCTGATATGTAGCCTCAAAATCTTTCAAACATTCTGCTTTGATATTAATGTTGAGATATGTTTGTGATGCGTTCTGTTCTATATTTCTTTGTGTCTTTGCTTTTTTTTTTGTCGGCAGTAGCTTTTGTAGATAGAAAGATAGAAGCATTTTTCTCTGAAATAGCTCTCTGTAAGGCTAACTTGTTTGTGTGGAACAGAAACAAAAGACTTTTCTGTTGTCTTGACGCGTCGAGTATCTTGTCACCAGTATTTTTTTTCGTTTGGATGAAAGCTCATGATTTTTCTAAAGACAGAAACTTGCCTTTGCTCTTTTAAAAGGCAGTTGCCCATGTGGAGGTTGTCTTGCTTGCTCCGCTGAATGGGAATTTGCATCCGCAGGCATTTTTATCCCTTTCTCTCTCTTTTTAGGACTGAAAGCAACTTTTTCTTGAGTACAGTTTTGTTTCTTTTCACTGATAACACTTTAAGCTAGAAGCACTAATTTGCTTAATGGTAGTGTTGTCTTGTTATGGTTGTTATGGAAAAAAAAAAAAAGAAGCCTATTTTGTATTTTACTTTCCATCCCTGTAATTGTCCTGTTGGAAAACCGTATCCGTGGTATTTTCTTTGGCATGAATGTTTGACATATGCAGTACGACATGTATCATGAAAACAGTTCGGTCTGTATTGCTAATAAGTGCTTTTAAAAACAACTGTATAGCTGGAATAAAGCTCTAAATGAACCATGAGACATTAAAAGTGCTGTTTGTTTTCCTAACAGTTACTAAATTCATTAGGCCGTGTGCTTTGTTTTGTTTCTCCAGTGGAGCTCAGATGTAGTTTGCTTCTTATGAGCATAGAATTTGCATTTTGTTGCTTTTCTCCTGCTGTGTAGCGTCTGCCTCACAGAGGAGACAGGGTGGCAGAGATGGGAGGTGTGGGGTAATTGAAAATGCTAACACCTAATAATGACTCAGCGCCAGTGTGTGATAGGTCAGCTATGTTAATCAGGGAGAGGGAGAGAGGAATAAAGAAAGAAGGAGTGAAGGCAAAGTATGCATAGGAGATGTGAGAGCCCCGAACAGAGTGATACATCTTCTCCTGTGAGCGCTGTGACAGCGGCACATCTCACAAGGCTTCTCCCCATCGCTAAGAAATGATGCCCAAAGGCCATTTATGTTCTAGCTCATTGACTAGTCCATTCATAACCTGGACGTCTCCAGGCCCGTGCTCACATACAGCAGCAGTATGCAGCCGCTCATAACAAGACATTCATCATGCTGTCATCCTCTCACTTCATGCACGCTGACTGCAGAGGAGATGCTGACACCTCTTTATAACCTCTCACATATCTGTGACTTGGCACCGGGCCGAGACAGTAGGTGGACAGTGTGGTGTCGGTGTCACCGGTGCTTTGTCATTGTGTACTCGAGTACCTGTCACTGAAACGATGCACTCTCATATGGTTCACCTGCCACGGCGTCAGACAGCGGGTGAATGACAGTCGCCATGAATGTTCTGGATAAGGAGCTTTTTCTGTGTGTGTGTGTGTGTGTGGACAGCGTTAGATGGAGAGAACTTCAGAGTTAGAGTAAGAAACGAGGTCCAGTGTGTGGGAATTGGTGTCGTCTGATGGACTGCAGGAGGATGCTCTTCTTGCTCTTCATGTATGCAGACGGGTCAGGGTTTGGATAAATGTAACATCATCTTTGATATAAGTGCCTCTTTAATTTCAAAGTTCTTTCCCTTTCCCAAGCGCATCACTGAACTACGGTGGCCTTCAAATACCAGAAAGCACAGTAAGCTTCAACTTCAGAACACACTTTTTGCCTGTTTGCCCATTTATGCTACTGTAGAAACATGGTGGCACAAAATGGTGGCCTCCCTAAAGCAAAACCCTTGCCTAAAAAGACTTATTTTAAGGCTACCGTGACCAAACGATTATTGGTAGTATGTTCAAATTCTGCCAAAAAGCCTCCTATTGTAAATGTTACAATGTCCCTTTAAGCTGAGTATAGTTATGAAGTTTTAATCTGAGACACTGACTTACCATTGACTTGAATGTTTGGATCTCATTATACCTACAGCATGTTACTGCTTGATAATTTGGACAATTGTGTTCTTACAACTTTGTAGTAGCAAAGGAGGAGTTTCGTGAAGGACTTTGAACTCAACACCTTTAACCAGGCTTTATTGGCCAACTCAAGAGGCCAATAATAGTGTGAGTATATACAGCAGGACATTCATGTATATTATTTTTGAATGAAACATCAGTGTAGATATCATGGCTCCCCTTTGGATCATAAAATGATGACAACAGTGAGTGAAGGTATGCAGAGGTGAATGTCAGGACCAGACTTGTTGACTGAGTCCAGACCCCGGCTGCCCTGCTGGCTCACTGTCAGGGTGCCGGAGACGACACTATCTCCCTCCCGGCTGTGGCCTGATCCTGGGGAGCATCCCCGGCCGCCACGGCTGCCAGTTTCAGCCACTTGAAGGCTGCACTGTTTGCTGACTGGACTGCAGGGGTTGTTAACTCCCACACCAGGAGGAGGGGCTCGTTCCCTGGCTGCCCCTGCAGAGTGTGAGTGATGGTGGCCGTGCACGAGCAGGCTTGACTGAGCAGAAGATAGAGATGAATGGAACCCCCCCCCCAGAGAGGAGAGGAGAGTCGGCGACCACGATCAGGAAAATGCTTGTGACCCTGCTTCAAATCTGTGCTGTGATCACTGAGACGGATCCATCTGTGGTGGAGTCAGCATGTCCCCCACCACCACCACGCTCCGATCACACTCCTCCACCGGCACTAGTCTTAAAGTTATGACCTGACTGACGTGAATATATCCTCCCACGTTTACTACCACATGACAGTGTGATAATAGGCTTTTGACATGCAGGTTTCAAAGCACATCACAAGGTGGCAGTGCATCCAATAACTAAACACTGATCTACTGCTTGTATCTGTGGTGCAGAGGACACAAGGATCAACAGCATTTACAAAAACAGGCGCGCTCATGCATTTGACTTCGGCTTGACAGCTAGTTATAGACGCCATCACTCACGTCTAGAGGTTGTCCTGTGGTTGTTCCAGAGCGACGCCTTGGCGGCCGGCGAGAAATACAACTGCAGCTTGAATTTACTGCCACATAACTTGAACTTAACATGTCGTGATCACACATGAGCGACAGGAAGTCCATCGCGTAAAAGAAAACCGCCACAAACCTGACGTGATCAGCGGTCAGGCTCAATAAAGTTTTAAACAAAACCTCAAGTTAAGGCTGAAACTGTTCATTTCTAAATTAAGGAACAATAAGAGACAATAGACAATTCAGTTTGAGTAACTTTTTTTTATGAAGTAAAAGCATAACAAATTAAGGTAATACTTTATATTAAGTGTTAACTAGGTGCTAACGTGCATAGAAGTTGCATACTAGCCCTTTATTAGTAATTATTAAGCATGTATTGATACCATATTACTAATAAAGGGCTAGCATGCTACTTATATGCATGTTAGTAAGCACCTAGTTAATGGTGAATATGTCTTCCTTAATATAAAGTGTTACCCAAATGAATTACTAAATCAGTCCAAGAAAATATTTTACAGATTAAACAGTTAGAAAAATCTTAGCTGCAGCCCTTTCATGAAAAATGAATATGCGGAGTTACAAATTAGGGAGGAATTAAAGTTGTAGACACTTCATCTGTACCAGTGTCATTTGAACATTTTCTGAATATTTATTTTTTGTGTGCCATAGAAACGACTACGTCCTGGATCCAGTCAGAGCACAAGCACAAAGAAAATGGACGCTTTATTTCTTCTCATCTACTGCGGCCACAGGCTTTCCTGCCATGTTGGAGAAATTGATCATCGACTGTCTGAAGGTCCTGCCTCCTCCTCCCCACACACACACACGCACGCACGCACACACACACACACACCCACCCTCTGACATGTCACACAGTTCAGAAGTCTGGTTGACTTTATTGTCTCCGTTTATTGTCGAGCTGAGCAAAGTTCATTGTGTCTGGACAGACTCTTAGAGAGGACCAGGGACGGGCAGAAAGGGCCCGAGCATTTTGAGTTTAAATCATCAGTTTGGAGGGGTTGGAAGCAGGGAACTGAGGACTTTCATCAAAAATGGGACACAAAAACAGGCTATACATACGTATACATGTATGTGTATATAAATATATATGTATGTGTATATATATATATATATATATATATATATATATATATATATATATATATATATACATATACACATATATATGTATGTGTATATATATACATATATATATCTATATGTATATAGATATATATATATATATATATATATATATATATATATATATATATATATATATATGTATACCATCCACGTGTTTGTTTGTGTGTTAGTGTAGATGTACCTGAAAGCAGCAGCTCCACCTCCTCCCGCAGTAAAGCCATAAACTCACCTCTACTCTCTTGCAAGATCCTCCTCAAAACAGGCAGGCCCCTGACACGCCGATTGCTTTATTGATATTGATCTGGGCAAAGTGTCAAACCACTCGTCAATCACTGGCTCAGCAGTTGGTAATTGTTATTTATGCGTGTGGAGGGAGAGCGTTAACACAAACAACACTCAAATGAAAGTGTCGTTGAGCCCTTTGTGCTTTCGGAACACAAGCAAAGCGTAAAAGACACACTTTTGTGTCCTTTATTGTGTTGAAATATAATGCATTTTAAATTATTTTATACATTTCTTATTACATTTTTAATTGCAGAGACACATGATGTCAGAAAATGTGGCTCATGGAAGTTGTATTCCTGTTTTTTTCCTCACCTCAAGTGCATTTATTCTCTATTAAATTACCATCTGCAGATAGATCCTAAGTTAAATTAATAAAAATAAGTGATTTTTACAAAGTAAAACTTGTGTTTTATCAATGCCGGCCCAAAGTGTTTGTGCCTTTTGACCTATTAGTAGTATCCCACTCAGTGCTGTCCTTATCATGCTGACATGATTGTAGGCTGGAGCCACATTTACAGTGCAAATGTTATCGTTCCAATGACACTTTAAACAGCCTTTATCAATATATAGTCATTCAAGGTTTATGAGCTTTGATAAAATGCCTTAAGCCATGTAGAGTCATTGCAAAGTGTGGATACCACGATCATTGGAATAATTGTGATTTCTTTTCTGTTTCAATCCAACAGGTAAAATAAACATCAGTCACGTCGAGGGAACAGAGTGGCCTGATTTAGCCTGAAGTGTAAAAGATATTGATTTTCTCCTCAGGAGGAGCAGCCTAAGGGCAAACTACAGAGCAAGTCTGGCAGAACCTTATCATTCTATTATCTTTAAAACAGTGGGTTATCATAATTGCTTACTTAATAATTCTATAAAGCTGGGGAGATGCAACCTTTGCCTGGGCAGTAAAAAGTCAAGTGCTTTTGATGCTGAGATTGAATAGATTTCTCGACTCAGTCACAATTATAGCAACCCATTAATTTTACTGGGAAGATTACAAAAAATAACTTCCAGTAGAGTAAAAATCACGTAAAAAAAAAAAAGCATTTGCAATCAATTCAATTGATGAACTAACACACAAAGCGATGTGTGTTGAGTATTTTCGTATTATAGATAATAATTTATATGAGAATAAAAACGATAAGCACCACCAGTCCGAGCCCCGGGCCCCTCAAATCATTAACCTATAGCCGTGTCAGAGCTGTCTTTAGATGTGATTAGTTTCACACTACAGCAAGTACGCTGAACAATGGGGTAGACGTACTTAATCAACGAGTGTAAACTTCATCCCATTGATCACACTCAGCTAAAACAGGGAGGTGTTAATGATTCTGTCCCGCGGTTCGTAGTCCCAGGTAAGGATTCTGAAACACAGTGGCTGCTGGGATCGGTATTTACTATACGTGCTTGTCTTACACGATAGGACTGTGTCCCGATAAAAGTATTAGATTTGAATGAGACAATAACCCTCGATTCATATTTCCAAAATCAATGTACATCAGTCTCACGCGCACATAAATGAAATAAAACAGTGGTACATAGACTGTATATAAAATGGAAGCAGCCAACCAGGAAGTGAGGTTATATTGAATAGCCACTAGGGGGCAAATTCTCTGCAAAAATAACGGCATCTGAATGAAAGTATTATGGGAAAATCAGCTTACTTCAGTCAAACGGTTTCCTGAGGAATGAATTATTCTCAGTAAATTATGTACATTTTTTTAGAGGAGCGTTGACGATAAAACAGAACATATGAGTGGACACCAGTGTGATTGACAGCTGGTATCGTCCAATAGGAGCTTGATTGACAGGGGTTACCACTTGGGTACAACAAAATGTTTTCTTTGTTTATTTTTTAAAAGTTAACATTTAGTTAAGCCTGTTAATAATAAAATAGAAATATAACCATGCCAAGTAGACGATGGAAGTAGCTTTATTTGTTCATCAAACAAGTGAAGGGAGAAAATGATTTTGTTTTTCAGTCCTTGTCGAGAGTTAACTGAATCCCCCCTGAGTGATCCATTTTTTTTCTTCTTTGTTGTTGTTTCTTTCCATTACAGAAAAAAAAAAGATGTGTTCTATTGAGACAGCAAATGCTACTACAAAGACACCTTGTATAACAAAACCAGCCTTGTACATCTGACAGGTGCTCGCCTCTGCTGAGCAGGCAGTAAACTGACAGGAATGTGGCTGCCCTATCTGAGCTCAGAGGGAGAGACTGACTGCAAAGGCCTTTTTTTGTTCCAAGAAAAAAATCAATATTCCAGAGTCCATCACACGGCCAAGCATTTTTTTTTTTTTCAGGAGGGTTTTTCTTTTTTCTTTTTTCGCTATGTGAAACAGGCTCAGAGTGACCCCTGGAAAAAATAGTTAATGCCTAACTTCTTTATCTTTCGTTTACAGCCAAGGGTTGTACCTCCAAATCAATACATGATACACAAATATCCCAGGGCTCCATGTTCTCGACAGAGAGCGATGACAAGGGCTTGAGAGTTAGTCAGCTTCGCACCACCTGGCAGAGAGAAAGCTGTATTTAGAAATGGCTCCTGGTTTTTTTTTTTAAGTTTAAGTCAATGGAAAAAAAGCACGTGGTACATATATATATATATATATATATGTATATATACACACACATAGTAGTGCTGAGTAAAAGGGAGAATGTTTGAATGAACAGTTTCCTGTCACAATACAAAATATGATGTTTGACAGTCTGTGAACTATTCTGTATTGTGAATATAAAAATGACATGGTAGCCAGCAAATAAGTTCCAAATTAGGCATATAATACATGGCTTACAGTAAGTGTCGCTTACGGAAAGAAAACAGCTCATACACATCTGGCTTCATCCACTGACAGCTCCAAGCATAGCTTCTTCTGTGTTGATGCCACTTTAGCACAATGGAATGCAGATTATCTTCTTTTGTTATACTATTTAGTCGAAGTGTAGCACTTTGCTCAGTGGCACATTCTCTTACAGGTCTACAGGGACTTCTTTTTTTTTTTAACAGCACAGCATCACTTTCTATCACTGAGATGGGCATTTTCTATACAGCACTGAATATAATTTCCTCTAAGCACACCATTTTGGACACTGTCATATAGGGGAAGTAGGGAAATACATAGGAAACAAAGTTGTGAGGGCATCTTATATAAGGTACTGCATCGCTTCTCTCCACTAGAAAGGCAATCCATTCATCTTCTACTGCTTTATCCTCCATATGATCCCAGCTGACACAGGGCAAAAAGACACATAGATTGTCTAAATATCTGCTTAATTAATTACATTTTGCTTTAGAGGCCACATATGAATGGCAGCCAGTAGGGCACTTCCTGGTTATACCCCCCACAAGTGCCTTTAAATGTACTAAAGAACTTGAATGACTTTCACTACTGCACTTTATTTAGATCAAGGTTGACACTTCTGCACTCCACTGGCTATTGGCCATTGGCTTTAGCTTATAATTCAGCCTCCACAGACGTCGTCACTGTGAATATCTAATATACAGTGTTCTGATATAATTAAGGAAAGCTCCCCAAGGAGATGCCTGTGAGCAGCAGAACTCATCCCTGAGTAAAGGGAGGGGATTTTGTTGAAGGATGTGGGAAACTAAGTGGCCTTGGTGGAGGTTGGCACTTTCTGAGTGCTTTGGTGAATATTTCCAACCTGCAGTGGAAGGAGACAAAAGCAAACAAACAACCACCCTGTTAATATTCCTGAAGGTCTCAGCCCGCAGCCTGGGAAAGCAGCATCTGGAAGTTGATAGCACATTTCTGTACTGTTATTCCAAACACAGTGTTTGGAAGGATTGAATGTGCAGTGTTTTCTCTCTCCTCTCTGATTCTGGTCGGTCACCGTCTACTTCACCCGCCGACAAATGAAGCGGATCAACGGGGAATCTGTCAGACAGATAAAATGTCACATGGAGTTACAGTACATGAGAGAAAGGAGCATCCACTTAGGAAGGGAAGACCTCACTAACCCAACCCCCTCCCCCCCCCAAAATAGCAAGTAATCTGTAAGGTTGACCTGTCACTCAAGTCCGGGAGACAGATGACGTAGGGCCCCTGATAGGCTGTCTCCAACCAAGGAGACACCAGTCGGCTGAGGCCGTGCTGCTGGGACAGAGTGCAGGACAAGGCAGCGAACGGATGGCGAGGAAGGCGGGGGAGGGAAGAAGAGATGAGAGAAGGTGTGTCAGGGAGGTGGTGTGGCGGAGGAATGCCAAGGCAGAGAGGTGGGGGTCATGGAGAAAGGTCTCCTGATGAGCAGAGAGACATTTCTCTGCTGGAGACTGTTGCATGGCTGACAAAGTTTACTTAACACCAACCCCTGCAATCCCGGGTCACCAGGGAGGGGAGGATGCCTCAGGCCTTATCCACACTTTTTCTTTTTTGTTCTTCAAAAGTGTTCTCTGTGTGCACGGCTTCTGAACATGCCATGGTTTCAAGAATTGTTCAAGAAATCCCCCAAAATGACTCTAATGGCACTTAGACTCGACTCGGTTCTTTCGAGTTCCAATACTAACGTGATGTCAACAGACTGCCGGCCACTGATTGGTCAGAGAGTGTCGTCACTGAAAGAGCCATGAGTCGCGCTCAAGAATCAAACCGAACAATGCCCACATGTAGATCTGGACATTTGTAAAATATCAACATTTAAACAGAGGAGTCTGGTGCTGCCGAAATCACAACCCGTTCATTTGTATTTCAGTTCTGTGTCAGCTGCGGCTGAGTCAGGCAATCGGACGACTTGCCGAGTCTGAGGATACACGTGGAGGAGAGACTCGATTTATTGACCGTGTGCGTCTGACTCCGCCTCCATAGCTGGTGCTATTGAATCGGTTTCCTGTTGACCTTCTTTACGTCACAGACAAACAAACAGCGACTTTTAAAGTGCACGTAAACTCACTGACTGATCTTCAACTCAAAGTGGGGTTTGAATGTTTCCGGATGTGCGGCTGATATTCAAAGTTATTTTAAAGATACATTTGTTCTCGTGGAGAAACTTCCCAGCTTAGTTTGACTTCCTGTCTTGTTTTTCCTCCTGATTGTCGTATTAGTTTCACCTGTGTTCAATTAGCCTTGCGTATTTAGTCCCGTTTGAGTTCTGCTATATGTTGTAACAGTGTTTTTCTGTTCATGTTTTATTTTCCTGTTTCCTGTCAGTTTCATTAAAGACGCTTTTTTCCAATAGTTCAGTCAGTTCACATCTCCAGCACACTTTCAGTTCTTAGCTGTCATTTCCTGGGGTTTCACTGGTTGTCTCTTCCCAGCCTTAGTTTTTCCCTCATGCTGCTGCCATGCCCACCCTCCTTCACCAAATCGGATCAATCATTCTTCATCAGGTCACCAATCATTTCGTAGTTGCTCCCCCATCTTGTCCAAGCGTCACTCGATCTTTAAAGACGGCACATTATTTATTCTGTTCTACGTTTTTCATTCACTAGTTTCTCCTTTGAAATTGAAATAATTCTCTCAGGAAACAGAAAACTTGAACTCGGTCCAACGATGATCGTTAGCTTCGGTTTATTTTCCTGCGACAGCCCTGTTCAGGAGAGTGTCAGAATGATTTTCATGTAATATATATATATATCCAGCTGTACAAGTACAGAATATAGTGCATATGCCAGACTTTTTTTTTTTCCTTTGACTTTGTCACCTGTTGTATCACAGATATACTGCCACTCAGCTGCAAAGGCTATCAGCATCACCCCAGTGTGTCAACAAATTCAAAGTAATCCTGAATGAGCAGCGATAGTCATTTGTTTAGTGTAAAGATGTTATCAACTTTTACAGTTTGACTCCGCCGTTCTTAAATCAAGTCTTCAGACGATTATTCCCTCAATCACAGCGAGCGTCCGTGACTCTTATTAGATTACGGCGGGGGGGAAATTTATCAAACTAGCTTCCAGTTTTCAGATAGGATAGTGACAACACTTATCTCCCGATACAACCTTATCAAAAGACAATTTTGTGAGAGAAACAGACAGCCCATGATTTTTTTTTCACACTGCCGAGTGCTCCAGCTTATTCTTGTCAGTACAAGGGTCTGTTTGCACTGTGCACACACCTCCATCTGCCCGGATAGAGAAGCATTGCCTTAGTGCTCTGTTGATGTCACTACATTTGCATCAAGCTCTTGGACTTTGAGACTTGATCAATGCGGCTTGGACGTGGAATATGGAAGGAAAAAAAAAAACAAACCACAAAACCAATAGAAGTCGGAATAGAGACTTGGGTTCTAGGTGCTGTTGAGCCGCCGTGAACCAGTGTTTGTGGTCGACGAGCCAACAGGCCAGACACAGAGGCTTAGCAGGTGGTGAGAGAGGTCACTACAGGAGATGGAGCCGGCGGGTCACTGCAAGGTTACCCTGACCTGAGCTCGCCGGTATCTGTCAGGAGAAGCTAGGGAGGCGTGTGTGTGTGTGTGTGTGTGTGTTGTTTTCTGTACAGATATGGGTCTGCCTTTGCATGTTTGTATGTGTGTGTCAGTGTGTGGAGAAAGATAGTAAAAGAAACCGGAGCTAAACACAATTTCCCTCTCTCTCTGTACTTTTTGTTATGTTATAAACACTGACATTTGTCAGGACCAGTAGTCCTCCTGGAGACCAAAACCTGGTCTTCATGAGACAGAACTTCATCGCTGAGGCTCAGGGTTAATGATGGAGGTGATATGTGAATCGTATTAAGGTTAGTTGTTAACTAGCTTTAGTTAAGATTAAGTTAGGTTTAGAGTAAGCGTGTAGGGTCGGGTTAAGGTTTTAGTTGGGTTGTACAAATAAGTGGAGGTCAATGCAGTGTCCTAACAAGAATAGCTGCACAAACCGGTGTGTGTGTGTGTTTGTACGTGTATTTATATATTTGTGAGGACCAAGAAAAATGCACAAACCTTTCTTTGAAAGGACATTTGGACTTTTGACTTTTTCAGGGTTAAGACTTGGTTTTGGGGTTAGAATTAGGTTTATGTTAGAGTAAAGGGAAGAGAAGAGAAGAGAAGAGAAGCGTGTGGCAATAAAGTTGTACAGAGACTTTAAAGGGCGAATGGCAAAGTTTGAGCCTCGAGTTATTACCCTTGTTAAGATCTTGCTTTATTTTTCGCCAAACACCTGTTGACATGTCAGATGTGATGGTTCATGTGAAGCCGGTGTGCCCAACAAGCACTGAGACTATTTGTTCTTTTTGTGGATGATGCCTGTAAAAGGGGCTGCAGGTGCTTGGGCCAGGGGCACAGCGTCTAGGGGCCATGTTAACTATTAACACAGCCATATAATATTGTTACTGATTACCGCCTCTCGCTCTTGAGACTCCCACTGACCTGAGTCACAAGCAGGGAACCCGCCAAGGTGTGTGTTTGTCTGTGCACACTGCTACAGTGTGGCTTTGACACACCGGCCTTCAGTATGCGTGGTGTTGGAGAGTTGCCTCCCCTCCAGTCGTAATATTCTCCTCTTCTCTCACTTCCTTCTCTCCTACGCAGACTCGGTCACACAGTTTAGTTGTTTCTCCCTGCACTGGATCTCGTCAACGACCTTCACAATGACCTTTATTCTTCCTGCCATAAAGCACCATAGATGTAAAGATGTTTTGCCCGATGTTGAGAGCCGGGAACTGTGTTTGACATGCAGTGCTATATGCACTTTAATCTGGGGCAAAAGTCCGACGTGTAGAGGACACTGATGGATGACTCAGGGCACATGTACAGCGACGCGTGCTTCGCTGAGATGAGGAAATGTTAAGGTGTCGTTAACGCTACGTGATAACGACTCTGCATGAGCTGTGTGACGCCTTCATATGTTCAACATGGCACAGGGGAATACAGACCTGATTCTTCTACTCTCGTTATTGTGCAGCCGTTGCCGTTAGCCACTGTGTCCTTTGATTTGCTCTCATCTTTAGTACAACACATATCTTTAAGGTTTATTCACAGTTAAGCGTTAAGCGTTCGATTTAAAATACGGATTGCTATCAGTAATTTAAATCGACTTCCTTCTTTGACATCCTGGCATTGAGTTTAGAGTTCAAACCCGGTTAGCTTAGCTTAGCGTCAAGTTTTGAAACTCTCTGCAGGAGCAGATTCAGATTTTTGGTTAGGTTAAGGTTAGGGTTAGGCAGCAACTAGTCGAAGAGGAGCTGCACAACTCTGCGTGTGTGAGGAAGATAAGAGAAGCTCGCGTGCTAATGCCTTCACACTGACTATTCAGACGTGGGGCAATAAATCAGTAAAACAGCAAAGTATTCCATTTAGTCACTTTAGAATCATTTTATAATCATACATGTGTTAATTACAGGCATCTGTATGAGAAATAACAGATAGTGATCACATTTGACACATACGTCCACATTTTATGCAACATATGTTATATTGTATTATTATATAAATTATAATTATTTATATTATAATATTATACAATGGAATATTTTGGTTTAACACAGCTAGCTGTTAAGCTGGGCTAATTATCGTCTCTAACAGCAACAATGCAGATACAGCATTTTCTCACTGTTCCTATGAAAAGTCAGCAACCCGAAAGAAAATCATATTAAAAGTAATAAATATTTTTCTCTACTTGACTGATTACTAATAGTTTTTCATACTTGACCATTTCTTTGATTTTTTTTTGTTTTGTTTTTTGGTCATTTTTAAAAAAAATGATTAAAATTCACTGAAAAGAGAAAATGTCATACTGCTTTGGAACAGTTATTATGGAGGAAGGGACTCCTATTAATGTATTATGCAGCTATCCATATTAAATTACAGTCCTCTCCCAGCAGCAATACGAGGCATAAGACAGACAAAAGGGGCATCAACTGGTTACGAGCATCTTCTGCTCTGTATTATTATGTTTTAATAAAGTCATGGAGTCATCTCTTAAGATAGCGGCTGCCATCCTCGCCTTCACGCCAGTGTTTTATCATGTTGATGTTTTGTCATGATGAAAGCATAATAGCTCCCTGTCCAGACCTCAAACCTCAGTGATGTCTGGCTGCCTGGATGCAACATCTAAAGGCTACAAGGTTACATTCTAGCAGATCTGTAAACACTGGACTTAGTGGAGCCTAAGCACCTATAGCTGCTGACTGGCTTCTATCACAACAAACCACACACACACACTTTGTGTCTGTGGGGATGACGACTGTGGTCAAGCTCGTTATGAAGTTCCGAAATGTACTTTTAAACAAGTTAAATAAAATGTCTAACGCACTTTATATATGCATGCATAGGTGTGACGTGACGTCTTTCTGTGTTTAAAACGGCAACACAACAGATAACAGCATTCTTGTGCAATAACTGGCAATGTGGACGTGACTGTGACACGGAGCGGAAGTCGTGCCAGTCGAGAACTGAGCCAGTGGTAAGTCAGCTCCGTCGTGCCTTTCTCTGCTTCTTTTGTTGGAAAAGTACAGTGCAAGTCACAATGAGGGATTTGACGCTGATATGCCCCTTATTCTAGATAGGAGACCCATTGGTGGCAGTTGGAGCAGAAACTGGCCAATGTCTCTTAGATACCAGCAGAAGGCCAACACTGCTCGTTGCTGGTTAATATTGCGGTAATATTCACACAAGGAAGTCCTGCATTCAAGCCCAATCTGTTACTGTGAAAAAGGAGGGATTGTGACACATTGTTTTCCCAACCTACCTGTATGATTTCTGCCAACAGGGACACAAACCCGTCTGGGAAATTATTCTCCCACCATGGGCAAACATGCAAACACAGTGAGCCACTGCTCCGCGTGGTACAGTACACACTGCTGGAGAGAGCACAAAGGAAAGTGCACGATTGGTGTGTTTGACAGCGATCTGATAAAACCATAATTGGAGCATGTAGAATGCATATGTTTTTCAGGCAAACAAAAGCCCCGGTCACGCCATAGAAACTGCCTCTCAATGTTTTCATTGTCTGGCAACTGACTAAAGTGAATGGGAGTGACAGAAACCTCCAAGTCAGACTGCGAGTGTGTTTAATGTGTGCAGAAGGGGAGCCGTGCGAGTGTGGCCGCTCTGTACGGTCATGGAAGGACAATGCAAAGTCGGCCATGTCGAGTGGAGCTCCAGACCTCTTCGAGTGGAGCTGAAATCTTATCAGATCTCAGAGGGCTTATTTGTTCTTAGACACATTTGAATTCATTTTCCCTCAAGAAAGAAAGTGTAACTGTGTTCACAGAAGGTCGAGGCCAAACTTTGGCACTTTAAAGAGTTTAAAGAGAGACCGTTATTTTTGAAACGTTGTTGTTACCGTCTTGTTACCACCACTGCATGCATGAGACGCCTTGTGAGGTTGAGCAGCTGCTGTGTCTATACTGTACTCCATCAGGCCAACATGTCCAAGAAATGTAACCCCCACCATCCTCACCCCCACCATCCTCACCCCCACCGACTCACCTCCAAGCTTGTCTCTCTTTTGCTATCAGTGACGTCAGTTTAGCCTAAGGCTGTTTTCCCTCAGGCTGGGGCTGGTAACAGCTGATTCAGGGAAAGTCACAAAGTGTACTATAGACCTGACCTTCTCTCCTGAGACAAAACACTTAGCGAGGGACTGGCTCCACAGGATGGAGACACTGACGTGGAAACAATAACATGTACAGACTCTGATTTCTGCAACAAGAGATGAGGCACGGTTTTCCAGAGACGGACACAGACGGACGGAGCGATGAATCTTAACGTTCAAGCATTTTGGCATAATTATGTCTCTCCATATCCATGGTTCTCGCAAGCTTCCTCTGGTGGTGCTTGGAGGAAAATCAGACATACTGTTCTACTGTGTTACCAGGGTATTTGAGCGCAGTTGAGCTGAGGAATTTTGGGCATAGGAAATGGAAGAAATGTATAATAAATGAAATAATAATAATAATACTACTAGAGTCTCTTTATCTCTCGCCCCATCTTAATCTAATGTCACTATACCAGTGCATGAAGTGTATGTGAGGAAGAGGAGGATGATGAGAGAGTAGATTATTTTATTGGGAATAAATCTGCCACCTGTGAAAAGTCTGTTTAGAACACTGTATTTTAACATTGGTGATGATAGTGTTACTTTGAGAGCTAAATATTGGTATAAAAAGGTTGAGAATATGTCCATGTTTTTTTCTGTCAAAATTAAATCAAATAGTACTTAGTATTGCATGCTCAGTAGCCTAGTTAAAAGACTGTAGATGAGGCAAATCTGCTTACTAGAACCTCTGAAAGTGGCCAGATCATGTTACCTTTTACTAATAATAGATCACTTTTTTATCCTTATCCTGCTTCACGTAAAAACAACAATTCCATAATAAACAGATTATGCCAATACTATTGGATAGAGTGGTATGCAATGGGGGAAATAAAAAAAGTGAAATTAATTAAGAAAGTTGATTCTTAACTCAACCGGGCCATTTTGACAGCTCACAGTCAGATAATGTCATGTGTAAATGAGCAAATTAAAAATGGCTGTGTTCCATTTAGCTCCCTCGGTCTCAGGGTGTATGCTGAACAGAGCCACGGTTCATGTGATCATTCCTGCTAAAAACATGCCTCAGAGCCCACTGACTGCCGGTCGCTTCATATCAAGTGCACAGACACTTCCTCTCATCTAACTCTTGACACAATAGTGGGCGTGTCTTGCTCCGAATGTCCAGCTATTCATTTAAATCCCTCAGATTTAAGTAATGACTGAGCCAGTGTTTGACAAAATTTCAGTTCAACATATTACAATAGCACTGCATTAACAATCTAAATGGAATAAGTGGCTAAGTGTGTTGAAAACCTCTGGCTTATCTTGTTTTAATAGCTTTTAAACACTTATGTTTTATAGGTGATGGATGTGACCTTATCTGACTGCCGGCTCTTTCCAGGCTGGGTCCCTTTGTCGTGGAAACCAAAAGTGGCCGGACTTATCTGCTGCTTCTCTGCGTCCCCAAAAATACTGGCAGATCCCTGCTTTGTGTCAGCACCTGACTGAAAATGAACTGAAAGATACCGAGGCTGAGCTAAGAGTATTATTATTATCATTATCATTATCAATGTCATTAGTGGTCGACTGAAAGGGATTTTCCTGTGTGAGGATTGTGATGATGATGATGATGATCTTTAAAAAATCTGATGGCCAATTTCCCTTTTCCTAATAATTCGGAAATACGGATGATTATTAGGGCCACAAGTAAAAAATAAAAGAAAAATTGAAAGAAAGAAAAAAAAACCCAGCATGAATTACGAGAAAAAAGTCATAATTCTGAGATTCCTTGAGAGTCAGAAATTGGACAGAATTCTACCTTTAATTTCAGAATTCTAAAATTAAAGTCAGAATTATGACTTTTTTCTTAGCATTATAACTTTAATCTTTAAATTCTGACTTTTAATTTTAATTATGACTTTAATCTCAGAGTAATGACTAATCTCAGAGTTCTGACTTTAAAATAAAGACAAACAGGTCAATGTTTTGCGGCCTCCTGCAGCCGCAGCAGCAGGATCTGACTGATTCACTCATTTAACAGAAAGAAAGAAAGAATTATGCCTTATTTCAGAGTTCTCACTTTAATCTCAGAATTATGATTTAGGTTTCTAAAAACAAAATGTGTTTTATAATTGCCCCCCCCAGTTTACTCTAAAACCTCTTTTATTACTACTTTTATTTTGAAATAGAGTTAATCCTGTTTCTGTAACCCAGATGCCATAAAACGTCTTACGTTTACACGTCACACATCAGTAAGATATACTTGATGTGTGAGAAATTTGAGGATAATCACACACAGCAAGGTTTTTCCTCTGATAACCTAATCTGTCGTCTGTGATGATTGCAATATCAAAGATGTCATAATTATGCACCTCTACAGTGAAGAACTGTTTTTTTCGCTTGTTTATTTTATTATTAATCTTTGTTTTACTGGAGTTCTCCCCTACTATCTCCTCAAAGGGACAGACGCGGCCGAGGGAGTGATTAAAAACTGCAGTGCAATAATAACATAATGCTATAGCTGAATCACGATTGGAGCCAATGTTAAGGGAATGGGTCAAATAAACCCTGTATCCTGTGTCAGGCTGATATGACATCATGGCGCTAACGTGATAAAAGTGAGCTGCAGGAGACACAAAATAATAAGAGATAAATGTGCCTCCATCTTTCTCAAGGCACAGACGAGAGCAGGAATCCTTCGACGCCGGCCAAGCAGCGTTCACCTCCTCGGATGAGGAGGAATGTATTTGTCATTCATTCATCACACGAGGCTGACAGGGAGTGTGGTGGTGCAGGATTGTAAGGGCCTCCATGCAGGCGCCTCCACAGAATCTGCCTCTGACACTGTCATACACACACACACACACACACACACACACACACACACACACACAGTCAGTGTTAGCAGTGCAGGTGAGCAGGGCGTTCCGTATCGAGGGTGAGCTGAGGAAGCAAGGACGCTGCATGTCCAAAATGACAAAGGTTGCATTTACACCTGTCATGACCCGTTTAATCATCTACCACTTCAAACAGGAGAGTCTGAGGCTCACGGCCTCCCAGCAGCCTTTGCTCCTGCAGCTCAGGAGGAGCTGCATGGCATTCAGTGGAAGACCATGGGCGAAACAGAGCTGCACAAGTGTAAAACTTAACTGTTTCTTCCATAAAATAAAGACAAACAGGTCGATGTTTTGCGGCCTCCTGCAGCAGCAGGATGTCAGATCTCTTTCTCTGAAATGATCTGACTGATTCACTCATTTAACAGAAAGAAAGAAAGAAAGAAAGAAAGAAAGAAAGGGAAATGAGTTGTTTGTTTGAGCTAAATGAACAAAATTCAGTATTTGCAGTGACAATGAATACAATGTCATTTTCTGTGTGGTCATGCTGCATTGCTGTAATAATTTGGGGGAGAATTAATCAAATATTTACAATTGTTACATCTATTAATATTTAACTCAACGTTATCTGGGAAGAAGATTCCCCCAAGAGTTTCATAATCCACAATTTCCATTTTCTTCTTACTTAATAATGCAGAACCCACAGAAGGCACAAATCTCTCAAAATAAACCACAAACCTTATTTAATAGTGAATTAGTTAATTGATTAATGAATGAATGTCCCATATTAAACGGTGGTGTTTTCTGTAAACAGACTTTAATCTTTTCATGTGACAAATATACAAAATATACATCCCGAAATATATAATCCAAATAAACAAACTGGGGTGAAACATTCCAAAAGAAAAAAGAAATGTCTGCAGTGTTATTTAAATGGTATCAAATGAATATATCTTAATTCATATAAGTCCATGTAATTATTAGATAATTAAAAGTGCATGTAAAATGTATTGAAAATCACTTTATTTGTGGATATTTGTCATAATAAATAAAGGAATTATAGTATATTGTATTGTAGGGCAACTATTTAAAAAAACTCAAGAGAGAATATTTTATCACAATTAATAACCCATTATAAAAGAAATTAGGACATTTTTGGAAAAACAAACAATTTCTGTCTTATTACTTATTATTCTTATTATTCATTATTGCTAAAAAAATGAATTCCAAAAATTCTTCTTGAACAAAATAGTAACTAAGATTATCCCCTGACTTTTCTCTTTTAATGTTTTATTTTAAATGTCAGTTCTATGGGATGTTAATGTTTATAACCAGCGAAGAGGCAAAATCCATTCAAAAATAAATAATAACCAGCATCAGCTACATCTGTTATGACACTGACCCTTGTATGTTTAGTTTTTTTAAATTCTTACCTCTTCTTTTCACATACACACAACCAATAATGTGAATAATTACACACTGAGAATGAACGCATGAATGGGACATCACCCTCCTATCAACTCCTCTTTACTCCTGTACTCCTGGTTATCTCCATATAACATCGCGCATATTGCTGCAGTATTGGCTCATCACGAGCAGCTACAGCAGGCGCTGGAGTGTTGGAGATAATGATTATCAAGTCGGTACATACGGCAGTGACACCTGAAGAGGGTCAGCCATTATCCTGTACAACCTCCTGAAAGAAACACACACAGAATTCAGATAAAAAACGAAATCAATAACAACTCAAGCTTACAATCGCATATTAATAGGAATACAAGTGGAATTGGTTTTATTATTATTATTATTATTATTATTATTATTATTATTATTATTATAATTGGCAGTAGTAGTAGTAGTGACAGCACTATAGCTTATATTTATTATTTATTGCTATGATGTTCTTATTATTTCAGCCAGACAAAGTGAATGCCAGTTCATGTCAATATTTATTGTATTATTCGTATTATTGGACTCCATTAGGTCACAATTAAAAGATTTTAAAGGGCCCTTTCCAGTAAATTCTGCGATAAAGATAATTCGATTATCGGCCGGCCCACAGAGTTTGACCGTGCCTGGATAAATGGGGAGACAGGGCGGCGTCCTGCCACTTCTCCTCGCAGGCGTCGTGTGTCCGAGCTGCACACTTTGACATCACTGAGAAAACACCTCATTCATCAACCGGGCCAGTGAGTAAGAAGAAGTACTGCGGGGGTGGAGGTGGTGCTGGAGAGGGAAGGGGGAGGGTGGGTGGCGTTTTTACCTCCCTGACAACTGCTCCGTGAGACGATAGAGATGGTGGGATGTGAAACAGTAGCGCCTGGTGTGGTTACTCCCTCTGATTAAGAGGAGAAGGAGGAAAAAAAATGCTCCAAAACTTGCCTGGCAAGAAGACATCAGCGCGCTGTCCGTGCGTAAAAACGCGTGTCAGTGCGTAAAAGTGTGCCCCCCACCACATGAGCAGAGCTTGAAAATGAAAATGTGCACATGGATTTACATGTGAGTCCATTACTCACACACTCACACCATAAAGTGAAACATTCAGAGCAGCAAGGATTATTTCAATCAAACAACCTTTAAAATGCAACACTAACATTAAAAAACAAAGGCCCAAATAGATCATTACGAATGAAAAACACACACACACACATTAGCTGATGTTAAAACAATAATATAGCTGTTAGCTGGTAAATTCGTGCTCATTGTGGACATGCAGAGTGACTGTGTTCATTGTAAAATAAATAATATTAAAGATCATTGTTGTCATAAATAATAGCAGAGGCAGTTTTATAGTCAGCGTGTATTATTTATGAATCACAGAGTCCAGCTTTGCAGCTTCAGAGTGTAGAAGAATTTGAATGTGTCCTATTTGCACACACACTCTAATCTCTCAAAATAAACCACAAACCTGATTTAATAGTGAATTAGTTAATTGATTAATGAATGAATTTCCCATATTAGACAGTGGTGTTTTCTGTAAACAGACGCAGACTCTTTAATCTTTTCATGTGACAAATGTACAAAATATAAATCCTGAGATAGTGAGTTTGTCCACTGCATTTCATCCATTGTCTTTAGAAACTATGAGTAATATAGAATGAATATTGTGATTATTGGTGGAAAGTTTGGTGCAGTATTTCCAAGGCCAGGCTAAAAGTACAGGGTACATATATATACATATATATATATATATATATATATATATATATATGTATATATGTATATATATGTATGTATATATGTATGTATATATATATACATATATGTGGTGATTCTGGGTGCTATGTACATAGATGTCAGCAAAAGGGACAATTACATGTCTTTCTTTCTTTTACATTTTATTTATAGAATATTCAAATGTCAAGGCCTTGGGGTGTTCAGGGATAAAGAGTCAAATATAAAGTGTGCCATTCTTGACTGACAGCATTTAAAACATGCTGTATCGTGTGTGTGTGTGTGAGAGAGATATGTTTTAAACTTTTCCATTTAAAACATAGATTTTAAAATTTGAAAAGTAGATCGATTTTAGGCAAAAATACAAATATACATCCGTGTTTGGGCAGCAGTGGTGGTGAAATGGGGGTGGCACCAAAAAATTGCAAAGGGAAACAGAATCTGTAGGGCCAGCCCTGCATGAACAACAACATGACAGAGAGCATTGGCAGCATAGGGATGCAGAAATAAAACTGCACATTTAAAGTGTATTGTTCCGTTTATAGTGACATAAGATGGCAGTATGAGGCCTTTCTGAGCAGCAGCAGTATAAGCAGCAGCAGCAGCAGCAGCAGCAGCAGTAGTATAAGTATAGACCAGGTCTAATATTAGTGGCGAATGTGGCGTCGTGTGCACTTGAGTCTGCAGAGTCTGCGCTCCCTCCCATCCAGACTGAATGTAAACAGACACAAATACCTGCTTAATGGTTGCGAGTGTGATGAACCGGGAACTGTTAGTGTTAGTGCGGCTCTGTGATCGCGCACCGTGGTGGAGAAGAAGAAGAAGAAGACGACGAGCTGCAAATGAGGGGATGATTCAATTGACACCTCGCGCTACTTTTGATCACTGCACTCTGCTCTCATGTATATTGGGGCCTGAACGAATCACCCGCGCTTCAAAGCACACACACGTTTAATCCCCCATGAAAAGCGTCTGACTTAAATAAACTAATTTGCAGCAGATTAATCGATCGCTGCCCAGAGTACAGAGAATAAACAAAATGAATTTGCATCAGGACCTTGACTAAACCATCAAATCCCTAAATTAATATTATTATTTTTTTCTATTTTGCATTATCAATTAAAGGCGTACATGTATTAGTTGGTACATTTTTTTTAAATTAATCCTCGTCCATGCAGAAGTACTAAATAGTGGCCTAATGATAGTCTACGTGAGACAAAGACATCATCTTGACTCGTTTACAGATTACATTTTATTAAACCAGATTAAGTGTGATTGTCAAGGAATGGTGGAAGAAGCAATCCGAGGTTTTACCTTAAATAAACAGCAACGCAGCAGTGGGAATAAATAAATGATAACGTCCGATATAACAACTGGACTCTCTGTGTCTGACTGCAACATAATTGTTCACAATAGATGATATTTCCTCGCCTCACACACGTTTTATAGCACAGCATTTTGGTTCAATTAATTATAATACTACCAATAGTAATAATAATAACAATAACAAAAACAATAACAACAATAACTACTCTCCCCCCCAAAAGTGCAGGTTAAGGCAAATCATGCCATTTAATGAAGTCTAAAATACAATATATATATATATAAAAAAATACAGATTATGAAACACACAAATCCTACAAAAAGTCACATTCAAAGATGTTTTCTCATCTGTTAATGTGACATTTTTAGATGATATATATGTGTGATATATATACATATTTATGGTATAAAATTGGGATTTAACTAATCTGTTTTTTTAAAAAAAACACACAACTAACAACAAACAACAACAAAAAAAACCTCTTTTAAAAAGTCTCAGTAGTGGAAGCACAGAAATAAGCCACATATTTACAATGTAAACAACACTTTTAAACTAAATGTTTGAAGGTAAAAACAATGTTAAATGTTGGATTTTATTCAGCGCGTGCACTTAGACTCATACAGATTGTCACGAGAAACTGATCAGGGTTTTGTTTTCAATAAATGAAACAGCAGATCAGCTGGCGAGGAGATGGACATCCATCCCTCTGTGAAAGTGTCACAGACTTGATTACATTTGCATGTTCTCATGAGTTACAGACTTGATCAAGTCTCTTCTCTCTCTTTCTTCTTTATTTCTCTCTCTCTCTCTCTCTCTCTCTCTCGGTGTGATTGATTGGAGGAGTTCATAGGCTCGCACCCCCACCGTGTTTGCAGCAGTTGACGCTGCACATGATTGGTCCGCCTCCTGCAGTCGCTCTCACCACAAGCGCCTCCTCTCATAAACGGAGTCCGAGCGCACCAGCGTTTCCCAGATACTTCCAGGAGAAGCAGCGGCTCGCATTGACAACTTTTGAGCGCGATCTATGGCACAAAACTAGCAGGTATGTGGCGAAGAAGCGACTCTTATTTAACCTCTTTATTCCCCTTTTAGAGTTTTTCCTTAGTCTTTCGTGGTTTTTTTGAATGTGGTGTCGAGCGCACCAACAGGAACTCACTCATCATTTCAGGGTATCGTGTTGTTTTTTTTTTTTATCACTCCAGTCAACCTCTCGGTCCTTATCTGTTTCGGGTCTTATCAAATGGTTATCTCTTTTTTGCTGTGAAGACATATTGCGTTTTGTTTCCTATCTGATATGTGTGTGCGCGCGCGCGCGTGTGTGGGAGGACAGGGATTTGACACGGATGGCTGGCTCCATGTGCCTTTCAAGCGCTCACGATAGAAGTATGGCAGTCACTGTGGACTGGGTGTTTTATATTGGATGATATAGAGCGAGTGAACGTTAGTGAAATGATCCACCAGACTCTCGTTTTATGCGTTTTTGTGCTCAAGTAAGGATGAAAACAAACTCTACATCAGAGCTGGATTTGCGTTTTTCCACAACATATGCGCGTCTCTGTCCAGACACATTTGGAAAGCTTTCAGGATTCAGTTGTTGTCCAGACTTCACTAACTGTCCTCCTCCATTTTCTTACATTCTACAGGGTGGACTACTCCCTGACCACTTTTATTAACTCCTAAGTTGTATGGAAATTGCTCCTGGATGGACCTGGGCGAAAACAGCTGGTCCATGGTCAAGCGAGAAGCATCCAGCAGCCCAGGCTCACCGGCTGAGCAGAGCTACCTGTCCGGTGACAGCAGGAGGGACGTTCCCACCTCGGAGGGGTTGAGGACACCTCCGAGTGAGCTTGACGCACTGGGCCACCGCCGCTCCGACGGCAGATCAATACACTCCTACGTTCACTTCGGACACCACAACAACACCCTGACCACTGCCGAGGACGTCCCGCTGTTTACGGACTTGGATCAGGGCAGTAAACTCGTCCTCTCCAGCGGTGCGCACAAGGCGAGCTTGTTGGTGGACTCAGCCGACATGTACCAAACACTGGCCATCGCCGCAGCCCAAAGCCAGACTGGATATGATTCCTCCTCTGGTGGTTATATGCACTCCAACCCCAACTCTCCCGTGTACGTGCCCAGTTCCCGAGTGGGCTCCATGATCCCAAGCCTGTCTTACCTGCAGGCCAGCGGCTCCGCGCAGCCCAGCCACGCCGTCTCCAGCCACTCGGTCTGGTCACAGTCCACGCCGGAGAGCCCCTCGTACAACACCGGGAGCCCGCACACCTCCAGCCGGTTCCACTATCCCCCAAGTCCGCCCATGAATAACGGAACGCCGAGAGACAGCGGATACAGCAACATAAACATGAGCAACCGAGACCAGTACGGCCTCTCTCGGCCCCTCAGCGGCACCTACGCGAGTCCATACTCTCCTTATGTTGCACCGCAGCTCTCCCAGCTGCCCTCGCCTTGGCCCGGAGGACCCTTCGAGAACACCATGCTGCACACTCTGCAGAGCAGGAGTGCGCCCTTGATCCGAGGACCAAACGGAGGTAAGACCCCCTCAAATGTCAAAAGTGATGGAACTGATTTCATTCTCACTGTCTGGGATGAAAACCATGTTTTTGTAACATAACTCCATGTCCGCGTGAGAGCCAAAGCTCTGAATTAAAATAAAAAAAGGTTCGATCCAAACTATGTTTGACAAAGAATCCTTCCACAAAAATATTATTCATTTGTTAAAAATGATCTAGTTTGATCTGAGTGAAAAAATATTTATGGAAAAAAGAAATCGGGCCTATTTCAGTGCGCAGACCAAGAATTTGTTCTAAAAATTAGACAATTATATAAAAAGAAAATATTCACCAAGTCATTTTTATTAATTATTATTATTATTATTGTTATTATAATAATGATGATGATGATGTGTAGGCCTGTGTGAAACCTGTGGATCTGATTTGATTTCCCTTACCTGACATAAGGCAAATTGCAGACTTATTTATTTTTTATTTTTCACGCACTCATTTTTTCTCTCTCTTCAGTTTCAGATATTCTGGACGATTTGGGGGAGAGCAGGGAGTGCGTCAACTGCGGCTCCATCTCCACGCCGCTGTGGAGGCGCGACGGCACGGGCCACTTTCTCTGCAACGCCTGCGGCCTGTACAGCAAAATGAATGGACTGAGCAGGCCATTAATTAAACCACAGAAACGGACGGTAAGCAGAGAGAACACTTCACCGCTCACTTTTTTGCCCAAACCATTCAAACAATGGCCGAAAGTCATCGGCAAATTACCAGTGGTTCATCTTCTAATGTCCAGCCTAAGGTGACACGTGTATTTAGTTAAATACAATATATGTTACCCATGTTTGTTCTTAATTCATATGCAGAAATCTACAGCTATAATAAACCTCACAACACATACTTGAAACAATCGTTCCTCAGCATGGAAATGTCTCTGTAAACGTGTTAAATTTAGTTTCAAACACACGAAAAAGGCGCTGATTTAATTTAACTGAACTCACACATAGAAAGCGTGAAGGTAATTAATCATGCACTTAATCAGTCACCCACTCTGGTCCGGTGCTTGTGTTGAGTAATTCAATCTGAATAGGCGACACAGGGGCCAAATCCTTTCCTGCGCGGTGCCATTACGCACAGATTATTTTTTTTTTAAGCAGGAAATCAAACGTAGCGTTCATATGAACACTCGTTGAAATGAACATCCTGTGCGTAAAAAGACAGTTAAATGGAGGTCATAATAGATGCTGTATTATTGTTAGGAAATAGTGTGTAAGTGGCCGAATCGTAATCCAATTAGTGGAGTGTGGCTTTTCCTTCACAGCTCATTTCCCCTTGCTTATGTTTCAGTATTATTTTTTTTTTTATCATCTCAAAAAAGGTCTAATATCACGTTTTGTTATTTATCACCAGTCCACGTCCAGAAGAATCGGTCTGTCCTGCGCTAATTGTCAAACCAGCACCACCACTCTTTGGCGCAGAAATGCGGAGGGAGAGCCGGTGTGTAACGCATGTGGCCTCTACACAAAATTACACGGGGTGAGTAGAGATTTTATTTCACACGTCCCCTCCCTCCTTAATTTATCCCTTAATTCCGTTTATGACCGCATCAAAAATCTGTTAATTTAAAACAAACAACAACAAAAAAAAACAATAAATAATGTGTGTCCATAAATGGGGGTCATTTATCCGCAGGTACCTCGACCGCTCGCCATGAAGAAAGAGGGAATTCAGACAAGAAAAAGAAAACCGAAAACATTGAATAAAACAAAGGGATCCTCTGGTGAGTGTGTGAGAGCACATACTGTACAATACAAATCAAGGTGTTGCCTTTTACACTTGTGATATTAAACAACAAACTCAATGTTTTACAGGAAATAACAACTCTATCTCTATGACGCCTACATCCACCTCTTCATCCAATTCTGAAGACTGTTCAAAAACAAGCTCTCCTTCTGCACAAGTGTCAGGGGTAAGACGTCGTCTATATTATATATTATTTCTCTATGTGTTATAATGTGAGTAGTAATATTATAAACTTTAATTTTTGCTTCATTTTATCTGAATTCAAAGCATCACAGAGACAGTTATTAGACATTTCTATTAAAGGGCACAGGAGTGAGAAGAAAGAAAGAAAATGTATTTAAATAAAATCTGTGTGATCAGTTGTACAGGTACAAATGTGTGGAAAAACCTGTGTTGTTTGTTCCATTTGAACAGAAAAGTACACATTTTATATCAGCCGCAACAATAATAAAATACAAATAGAGGGAATACATTTTTTTTTAATTGTAAATGGGTTACAGGATGTTCACAGACAGCAGAAAAGTATTAATAATGTGATAAAACCCCTTCCAGTTATTTTAAAATACAAGCTTTGTAGTGTTGCCTCCTCCACAAAGTGTCATTTTCAGTGCGGCCTTCACTGCAGCACCTGTTTCAATAAAACACTCACACTCACAGGCATTGACGGAGGCTTTGTGGTGATGACTGTTGTTTTACACACCATAATGTTACAGTAAAATTAGTTTCACATTTTTCTCAGGATCTGTAGATTTTTCCGCCCCCAGTTGTGTCATGCAAGTAGTATTTGAATCCTGAAAAACCAAAAAGTGAATCAGTTTAATGGCTGCTTTTCACAGACAATAATAACCCTGTTGTTTTTTTGTTTTTTTTTGCTCTGTTGTTGCAGGTCAGTTCGTCCGTGCTGTCCAGCTCAGTGGAGGGAACAGGCTCCGGCTCAGTGATGAAGTATCCGGCACAGGACAGCCTGTACACCAGCGTGGGCTTGACTCAGCCATCAGATGTAGCTTCAGTGAGGGGTGAACCCTGGTGTATGGCCTTAGCTTGAACAACTAAATCTTTTTTTTTTTTTCTTTGGGAGGACAGCAATCCCCGGCCCCTTCTGTCTGGATGCTCTGTGTTGTGGAAGTATTTCGAGGGACATTGTTTGTTTCCTTCCTTGCAGAAGAAGCGTTGGACGGTGGGGCGGGGTGGGGGTGGGTTTGCGAAGAAGGGTGAGACCACTTCAGGTCATGCTGCAGACTTGAACCGAGACTGGAGTATCTGCGATTTTTCTCCAGATTGGTGTGGGGATCTTGTTGCCTTTAAAAAGAAAAATAAAAAAGTACAAAAAAAAAAGAAAGAAAGGGAAACGCCAGGCTAGATGATCAACGTTTTGGCCCACTGTGGATAGTTTCTGGACCCTGCCGTGTACTCGATTTATCCCACCCTGCCATGACACAGAGGCCATCGTGTACATAACGGATTTTCCTCTCTGAAGAGAAAGCTGTTGTTTGGATACAGGCGCTTCCCGAAAGCGCTGTACTACTTCTAATAAGTACATTTAGATTTTACTTTTCTTTCCACAACTGGAATCGTGCCGCAAGTGCCAAGACAACATTTATGAATCAAAAGAAGAAAGAGAAAAATATTTATAAATCTTCCAATGTTGAAAACATGGTTATGATTGTTAATAAAGATATCAATATAGAGTAGAAGTAAAGCCATTCTGATGCCTTCTTTTCTATTTCCCCCCCTCCTCCTTTATAAGTGGTTGTTGTAGTACAGTAGTGTTGAATCTGCACATGTTTTCCACTGAAAGCTCTTACTGTATTTGACTGAAACTCGTGTGGTTTAAACAGGGTATAAATGACTGTGTCATGTAGTGTGTTTGTTTGATTCATTGTGAATATGAACTCCTTCAGACTAATTTCTGATGTCGAAACATTTCGGCTGTAGCGTGAAGGTACTTCCCTCAGAGCAGAGAAGCCGTTGGATGGAGTTGTTTGAACAAAGCACACCCAGACGAGCTGTGAGTCCACTGACCTTTATGTTACAAGACATAAACTGCAAAAAAAAAGAAAAAGAAAAAGAGAAGAAGAAGACTGTCGGCTGCACAACCTGATTCATTGCAAACCGTGTAACCTTCACAATGCAAGCATGTACTGTTGCATCTTTTATTTTTATTTTATTTTTTTTTACCAGAATTAGAGCAATGTGGAGAGTGAGGTCACCTCTGAACAAACCCATGTTACTTTGATGACTTTGACTAAGGATTAAAGGGAGTGTAACGACATGTTGAAGCAGACAACGAGCAAAACTAAATAAAGACAGCAAACAGTTTATATTACAATTTAATTGTCATAAGTATTTGCACGTGCACACACACGCTGCATCTGCAGCAGAATGGGCGGCATGCAGATGGTGTGGGCGGAGTCTTCAAAAAAATCCAATCCGGAAAAATAACATAAAAACAACAGTTGATTTTGACATGAAACTCTGTTCTTTCATTTTATCTTCATTTTTTTTCTTTGTCATTCATTCTGGTGGACTTATTTATTTCTTTAAATGCCATGTTTATCAGCATTTGTTTTTCTTATTTGTTTTTTTTTTTCTGGAGCATTATAAGAAATTTTTTTTATTTAAATTTAATCCAATAAATTGTTTCTGGTGATGCCAATGAATTTAAAGTCACCCTGTGTAATTAATATTACTCGATATTAATATATCGTTTTCAGACTAAATAAAAAGGGAGTTTGCTTTTAAGATGTTTTAAATGTTAGGAGATGAGGAAAATACGATAAAACAAGGCCTGGATTTCCTGGATGTTTTTTAAAAGACTGTAATCAGACATTTTCAGGGTTTATTTTTTGCCTCCACACTTAAGCCTTTGAGATTTTCTTTTCTAGCAGCAGCCACTGAAGGCCCTTTCCTTTGTCCTCTTGAAACCAAGCAGCTCAAAGTACCTGTCACATTGTTTACAATACTTAAGCGAATATGGCCTGCATGAGTAATACTACCTGAAATGATTTTTTTTTTTGGAGATGGCCAAGATTCATGTGCGGGCTTAGTGTTATCTGTCTGCTCTTTGACATATTGATTTAGCGGAGTTTATCGAGTGTGGAGGAATGTGCAACAGCCACATCCACAGTTTTGACATAAACACATACTCTTGCAACCTTTACTTCAGCTGGTCTTCACACAGAACCGGGGCGACACGGTCACTTTATTCAAGTCAAAGAACATTCACTACACACTTGTGTTAGTGAGTCCGGTGTGGGGTGAGGCTGCAAATGGAGAATGGAAACATTTGGCATGCGTTCACTTGGTGCCAGGTGTTAAATAAAACTCAATCTGTACACCGAGACCACCGGGCGTTATGTGCTCGAGCTTCCAGGCAGATGGATTACAAGAGTGCACCTTCAGATATGTAAATTAAAAAACTAGTGTTGAATTCAAAACACCGGTAAATATTTATGGCTTTCTTTATTTATGACGTGGTTCCACCTTGGCACTGTCTTAACTGGTATCCATGGTTGCTGCGAGGGAGGACGTGTAAACACTGCAGCGCAGCAAAACCCTCCCTGAGTTCTCATCGGGATGGATGTTCACAAAGCTGGGGGTCACATCAACCGCCACATGCACACGGAACAGTACGGTACAGCACAGTGTAGTTCAGCTCGACACGGCGCGGTTTGGAACGGCAGCCTGTCAATCAACTCCACAAAGAAGAAGAACACATGGTAACAATGGAGGACGTCCAGCCTTTAATGTTCTTTCTTCGCGGCGCGTGGCTGTTTTATCTAGCTTTATTTAAAAGAAAGCTGCAGTGTTAACAGGAAATCGGTGTTTCCACCAATCGGTACAATTCGGTTCAGTGTGGTACATTGGTGGTCTTTATATGTTTCCATTGTCAGATGCTGAAAAGGTTCCCAAAATAACCGATCCATACCGCCAGGGTGGAGCTAAAACTGCAGACTTTTCTAACCTGTCTTCTTCTTGTGATCAACAGCTACATGCCAAAAGGAAAAGAATTGTGCACTGCTAAATGTCCCCTAGGTTCTATGTCACACTCTTCTTCTTCACTGTGTTGCACCGGTATGACGTCATGCTATATTATGTAGCTGAGGCAGATTCCGGCCCACACACCCCACAGAGGAAATGCAGGCCAGATCAGGGCTTACAGTTGCAACCAGGAACGATACAGATCAGTTATTTTGGCGGCCTTCACAACTTTAAGCAATGGATTCGCACATAATTGCTTAACACACTGAGCTGTACCAAACTGTCCCACTTGGTGGAAACGGGCTGAAGTGATGCAAGCTAAAGCTGGCGGTTACTGTTTGCGAGAGTGATGGAGACGTACACAGAGTCGCAGCTTTTCTGCCCAGAGGAATGATCAAACGCTGGACAGCGGGGGGAAACAGATTGGGTGGCTGAGACAGACGCAGAAGAACACAGATATCTTGATGGCTGTGCAGGGTTGAAAGTCCTCCCAAAGTAAACAGAACATGTTAACCCAACAGCAGCAACAGCAACAGCAGCAGCAGCAACAGCAGACTACAGGCCCTGAGGCTGTTTGACCATGGGGCAGCAGCACAGTATGGCCCAGTGGCTCCCATAGGAGATGCCATGTTGATCTTTCCATGTTGCCTTTCAAAGGAGGGCACCGCTGGCCCTGCCTCCGGAAGAGATGTGATCTCTGACTCAGCCCTTTTGGGTTTCCTCGACAGACACTGGGGCACAAAAAAAAAATACAAACATGATAGCTGTGAGGGGCTTGCGAGGTCCTTTTAAATGTCGAGTACTGTCAACAGATCAAGTGGAAAGTAGTTTTCGGTGAATATGAATCTTTATTGTCAAGTAAAGTGAATTTTATTTATATCGCCCCAATATCACAAACACAATTTGCCTCGAAGTGACGCCCTCTGTCCTTATACCCTCGCATCGAGTGCGGACAAACCCTTGCACAGGGGAAAATATGACACACGGAGGAGGGTTCCCTCTCCCAGGACGGACAGTAGGTGTCATCTTGCCCCAATGCCATCTGGGGTAGGTTCCAGCTCCTCATGTGACCCTCAGAAAAAGGACAAGCCGTAACTGAAGGGCAGATGAGGATAATAATATTAACGTTAGCATTAATGAGTAGCTATATAAAGTATAATAATAGTTGTAGTTGAAGCTCTCAAATGAGGGGTATTGTGTTTTCACATTCATAGAAAGTTCAGTGGTGTTGTCAGAGCTGTGTCCACGGAGCGTTCGCCCTTTCACTCACTTCAGTTAGCACTCTTGGAAGGGATAAAGGCATCTCCTCCACCCTTGTCAAACTCTGAGTCTCACACACAGGAAGTTTGTTTCACACAAGGGGAACTTGCAGTTCAAAAATAACAAGTCAACCGCCCTCTTTCTTTAATAATTAATCATTAATAAGTAACAAAAATAACTGAATGGCAGTGAAGTGGCCTCATGTAGTGTAGAGATGACATCATATAGCTATGGATAGACTTATTACTGAGAAACAGTGGGAGGGAGGTGTTATAGTGAAGGATACTTGTTGTGGTGAAGAGTGAAATTCAGCGGGTGTGACAGTATGTGCTCAGCCTGACTCTGACTGTGTGTGTGTGTGTGTGTGTGTGTGTACAAACACGTGTGTGAGTGCATGTCATCAGGATTGCCAGGAAGTTGTCAGGGATGGGAATTCATGTGAGGAAATACTGAACGCTCAGAGTGGAGGGAAAGACAAAAGAGGTTTGTTATGACCAAAGAGGGGGGGGAAAGAAAAGTTACAACCCTTACAACGTTAAAACGTCATATCACACGTGGCAGAAAGAAAAAAGTCAGAATCAAAACATCTTACGTGTAACTTGTAAAACATTTAATAGTACACACATTACATGGGCTGTAAATGCGTGTCATGCAAATGTAATTCTATCTATTCTATTAGACCTGGTTCTGTATGTGAATGCAGAGATATAAATAATTCATAATAATATATGTATAATATATATATGTAGTATATATACTGTATATATATATATATATATATAAATTCTCTCTGTCTAAAAAAGAAAAAAGCTGTCAGTGATGCTTCTGTTCATGGTCTACTGAAAATATGGGACACACGCCCTGCATCATGTCTTTTAAAGTGTTCCTGGCTGGACTGTTCCCCTGAAACACATTTAACAGGGGCAAAACAAATAAGGTTATAGAGTTAATTTCCTACTCTGTAGAGGCCGCTGGGAACTTTCTGCCGTAAATATTGTGCCAATCGTGCACTTAGGCGACACAAACATGGGCTTTAAAGTTCCTGAGTTAATCAGCTGTTGACAGAGGTTTACAGAATATTTGATGTAAAATGCCATGAAAATGTTACAATGACCTTAGATGACAAAAAAACATGAGCTATGTCAAAGAAAGTTCCGAAATGACACCTGCAAATAATAATACATACTTATTAATTATGAAAAACACAACCCAGGGGCCAAGTTGTCAACTGAACTTCCCCCTCAACAGTAGAAACAATAGTTTTTATACCATTGCAGGGACGGGCCCGACACAATTTGACTATCAAATCAATTCCTAGTTGTAGATAAAGCAGCCGCAGTTGTGTCAGGTAAGAGTTCAGTTACTCTCTAATGGGAAAGTTATTTCATGACCAAGTCGTCTGCCTGAAGGAGTCTGCGCTTTGAAACTCAGCCACTAAATCATGCAAGTTTCCTCTGACGTCGCAATCCAAGAAGTATGCTGAGATTCTTGTGGGTTCAGTTTAAGGTTACAGCTATCTCTCCTCTCCTACTAGCCCCGACAGTCAGCCTTGTGTCCAAGGCGTTTTGAATTAGGTTCAGCGCGCTCGTGTATGGGAACCCAAGCCTGACGCCAAATGCAATACTTCCCCGAGTATTTCTGTCAGAGCCCCGGCCTTTCAAAACAAAACACGGTGAAATCACAGCGGGCTTGTTTTAATCAATTAAACATATGTCAACAAGCAAAATGCTAATCATTGTCCCAACAGGGAGAACGCATTCTCTCCTGGTGATGTATGATCACAAGTCAATCATGACTGTGAAAGGACTCGTGGACAAAACCCAACACTAAACCCACACTGGCTTCGGTTTCAGTGTTTTGGACGGATGGAATATACTTTTTGTGGATTACTTTTTGTGAGAATAAGTGGCATAAATCTTTTTCGGATTGTTTAAATTCATCATTAAGCACGTCTGGTGTGTAACAGACAAAACAGCAGAGTGAGTCAGTGACGGGTGATTTCCGTGCTCCATCGTGCACAGCGTGTTTGCTTGTTTGTGTTTCTGTGTTTGACTTGGACCAGGAAGGAGACGCTGAGCTCCAAACGTCCAGCCTCGTAGAGAATCTACACGGAGTCATTGCTTTAGTCATTCGGGTCAAAGCGGGGATATAAATTCTGGGCTTTTACCAGACCCTCCTACCCAGAATGCAACAGTGCAGCTTCTCAGACTTTAGGACCCACAGTCTTTCCTGAAAGAAGTATGCTTGTGTAAACACCATTTGGCTCACTGAAGTCTTGAAATGTCATAAATTTTCATCTCGAGCTCAAGTTAGCGGCAGAGCCTCGTGGTGAGGATGAAGGATAAAGTGCAGGATGCAGCAGCCTCATGGAGGAGACCTCTCTGCTGCAACTGAGACCTCGAAGGATTCCTCCTGATAACCAAATAAGCATCTCGATAACACGCTTCCATGGCAGGCTGCCAAACACTAGACAGCGCTCACAACTGTAGTTGAAGACAAAAATGAAAGGTTCAGTGTGTAAAAGTTAGTGACATCTCATGGTGAGACTGCACACTGCATAACTCCACCTCCCTCTGTTGGCACTTCCTCAGAACTCCAACATAAGCTATAAACCAGAAGTCACATAGTGCCAGTGCAGGGGATGCTCAGCCATCAAAATCATCTTTGTGACATTATTTGAAGGTTGAAATCCTTCCATTGTGCAAAAGTTAGACCTTTGATTAAATATTGATTAGAAGATATTAGAATTTCACAGGTGATGGCTTAAAGTCTAGACATGGTCAAAAAGACAACCTACTTGGCAAAGGAAATTAAATTTAAACCGCGAATCCTAGTGTGCAGGATGAAAGCGGTTGAAATTGGACGGATGGAAAAGAAATTCAAAAACCTCTAGGAGATTATCTTTATTGCCGTGTTTTTCTTTCTGCTCACGAGCAGCATTTGAAACTCCACTAAAAAAAATAAAAAGTAACCTGTAAAAACTCTCCTGTAAAAACCTCCTCACCTTGTGCAAAACAAACATCGTTCCAAATTCACAGGATTAGTTTCACCGTGTTCCCGACAAACGTCATTTAGGGAGCGGATCTAGCCAAAGGGTGCTGGCCTGTTTTATTTTTAACCTGGATGTGAAATTTAATATTTCAGATTTAAATCCTCTGCGGGTGGATTTTAATATTTCCCCAGTTGACTTGCGTTTTATCCAGTCACAAACTCCAGCAGGCAAGCACAGTTCAAAGCTGAGGGAGAGAGAGACAGACAGAGAGAGAGAGAGAGAGAGAGCTGCTTTCAGCTCTAATCTACAGAGCAGCAGCTGTCTCCACCCGTCATCCCCTCTCTCCATTTCTGTCTGTCTGTCTCCCCTTTATCAGCAGATGTAACCAGTTACTGCTCTCTGAAGTTTCTGTGCCGCAGACTTCACAGGCTGCAAGGTCACCTGTCTTTCCTTTACTTGTGCGGGGGGGTGGGGGGTGGGGGCACTGTCCACCTGTAGCCAAGCCATGCACATGACATACTTGTACATACATACATACATAGAGGCTTTGTTCACACGCAAACAAGCTGTGTTTATGTTGCGACATGTGCAGTTTGGAATCCACGGATTTACAGCTTTGAGAGTCAGACTGAGGGGAGAAACTGCAGAGAAAATGATTATATAAGGTCTTGGTTGGAAAGATGGAATGACACAGAGGGAGTTGGTGGTGGGGTTGAACATACCAAACTGGAGCAGCCTCTGATAGATCCCTGCACTTCAAAGGATCTTCCTCAGTTGGAGAAAAAGCACAGAGCTCTCTATCTCTCCCTCTCTCCCCCTCTCTCTCTCTCGGTTTCATTTTTTGGGTTTATGAGGGATTGTGGTGTTCTTTACTGCGAGTACAATTATTTAGTTTTCTCTGCAATCTGTATCAGGGAAGCGAACTAAAAGTTTCTCTCTGGCTTTAAGTTTGTGGAATGTCGATTGTCTTGCCATTGAAACTAAGTTTTGATAAGCTGCAAAATTTGATGTGATAAATGTTCAGATTCAATTTGTCCTTTGGTAAAGAGTCCCTGCAGTTAAATCTGGTCACCTTTGGTAACTCCTCCAAATCGGCTCCACTCAGCTCGACTCTTTTTTTTCATGCTTTTCCATTAGTGATGGTACCTGGTACCTGATGCTTTTTGTAGTACCAGCTCTGGTGAGGTTCCAAGCGAACTGAGCCCATACTAAAATGTGATGCCGACAGACTGCCGGCCACTGATTGGTCAGAGAGTGTTGTCACTGTAAGAGTCCCGCGATTGACGTCCGACATGGGAATCAAGCCGAACAGTGCCGAACTGTAGATCAGTTAAAAAGACTTGAAAATCCCTGAAAACATGCGTTTGTCTCCAACATTCATCAAAGTCATTTCTAAAATCTCAATATTAAACAGAGGAGTCTGGCGTATTTAGGGACTGCACTGCTAAAAGCCGGCAAACACAACCCGTTCAGCTGTATTTTAGTTCAGTGCTCCGGTCATGCAGGAAGTACTGAACAGATCTTTTTAATGAACTGATTCTAATGATTCAGTACACTGAAAACAAGTGCTTTGCTCGTCACTAGTGTGTCTGTGCACTTTCGCGCAGCCGTGCTATGACGACCTGGAAAATGACACGACTGGTACCCAGCCGAGTAGTCGTGCTAGAACTGTATAGTGGACAAGCGCCAATAGAGATGTATGTATTAGCTTCTTCCTCTTCCCCACTTGCTTCACTGCAACAACACACTTGATTTGCAAGCCGTGACGATGACCTGGTCAAACACATGTTTGTATGTAGGTGTACATGTGAAAGAATTGGAGTTAGCCCTCAATTAAGATGGGACTAATCTTTGTGGAGTTCATTTCACTGTGCCCTTCTAGTCTCACGCATCAGCAGCCTGAGTCAGGTCAGCCAGCTTAGAGGCAGATCAGGTGATTCACAGGGTGTTCATGTCCGTTAGCCATCAGGCTAGGAGGCTATCATTTCACAGAGAGGCCACAGAGGGCAGTGCTAAGTGTCTGCTGGTATGCTTTAATCACTGGTCAGTGTCAACAACAGGCTGCACCTGAAAATAGCAAACGTATGTCACACATAGGAAACACGGCGATCGCGGCGAGCGTTTGTATGCCTACGTTTTTCAAAATGCAAACTCAAGGTGCTTCAATTTCAACAGTTGTAAAAGTGAGAAGTGTGCTTGGGAGCAGCCCCAGATGGCATCCGACGCTCTCATTTCACCAGTCGTTCCCGAAAAGATAAGCTGCACAAGGACTTCAAAGTAACAACAATGCCGAATATGACCCTGAGGAGTTTGTTTAAGAGCAAAACAAACATTTACCACGACAAAATAGGAGATAAAGGTATCGGGGAAGTGGAAGAAGAGGGTGAATGAGAGATGACATATGACTCAAACCAAGTGTTGGAACATATGGTCTTGATCCTGAGGGAAACACAAATCCTGGCACCAAATTTCACGACAATTCATCTTGTGGTGAACCCTTAAGGTTCAAGTTTTACCTTCATTACAAGACGTTGCTACACAGCTCTTACCTGTGATAGATTATGACTTTCCAGTACATCTGCTTTATATATATATGTATATATATATACATATATATATACATATGTATGTATATATATATATATATATATATATATATATATATATATATATATATATATATATATATATATATATATATATATGTATGTTCTGTATATGTCTTTTAAGGATTTTTAAGTTTGAGACCAACAAGATTTTTGGTATTTAGCAGAGAAATCCGTGACTTTTTTTCTACTTGCCTGTTCTGTCTGCAGCAGCTTCCTGCTTTTATAGTGTCTCTGAGTTTTGGGTCAGTTTCATACATTTTTAATCCACAGCCTACCAGTTCCTCCTCTAAAGGTAGTCCTGCACACACACTGAGCTGCAGCATGTGATAAAATCAAAGTTTTTCTCAGCTCAGTGTTGCTGAACACACAACTCAACTCCACCGATCACAACATTCCTACACAATATGTACAGCAGTAACGTCGTGTATAAGGGATGATGTTGCGCCAAGAATTTGCAGCACCTTCACTCATACATGTAACATATGGTGGCAGCACTAACATGAAGCTCCCGTTTCCCTCGATGAATTCTCACCATCTGAGATGCTGGCAGATTTACAGTCGAGATCAAGCGTATAAGTGGCACCAGTGACTCAAACTTGGTCCTTCAGATCAAGCTGATCTTGTGTTGCAGGTATCATCGTCGTCAGCGTGATGATGATATCTCTGTTTGCATGTTACTGAGGGACATGGAGACATACTGTGCAAAGGCAGGCTACACCTTGGACAAGGTGAGTCCATCGCAGGTCCTATAGAGACAAACAACCATTCACTTACACATGCACAACCACGGGCATATTACAGCGTCCGATTAACCTCAAGCATGTTTTTGGACATGTGGGAGGAAAGCCAGAGAACCCCAAGGAAAGACCTCCGAGTCATTCCAGCCAATTAATCTCTCCCCTCAACTGCCGCAGTGCCCTTGTGGCCTTCAACCAAAGTGAAATCCCTGAAGACACTTTGGCATGTGATGGTGGTGCATCTGGTCCTCAATCAGTCTTTTAAGGACACATGTCACTCCGCTGGTTTACTTATGGCTGCCAGAATCAAATTCAAGTCAGTGATGCTTGTCGGCAGTGTCACAACATATGGGCTTATTGCTCCATCTTGGCCACTAACCTCTTCTGGCTTTACCTGCACACAAGACTAGTTACGGTTGAACTTCACTGATGATGGACCAAGCTAAATGCTTTTCCGAGCATGAGCTACCAAAGTCACTTTATGTCCTAGCATCCTAAAATGTCCAGCCGATCTTCACCTGACTCCTTTTAACTTTGTTTTATTGGACATATTTGGCACTTACTTCAAGGTCCCTCACTGTACTGACGCTTCAGTGCTGGCCCTCGGTTGAAAGTCACTTTGGATAAGAAATAATCTGCCAAATGAGTAAATGTAATATAATGCATGCATGGAGCGATTGTCATCTATTTTCCTCCCTTATTTTTTCCCAGGGTTTTTCTTTTAATGTGTCACCTCTCTATTGAGTGATGAGGGGGGGAACAAAAAAGGGTACAAATAAATCTTTGGATGACCCAGTTCAGCGAATTCCATTAGCGCTGCGATAATTCACTGAGAGCAACAAGCAAAAAAAGGTGTCTCAATGGTTTGTGAAACTAGCGAATTGTGTAGGTGTCCAGTAAACAATTGGCCGCTGTAAATTGATAATGATTACTGATTATCACAACAACGGGAGCCATTTATCAGCCTCTACAATGAGATCAGTGGTGCTAAACGGGGTTGTTAGCCTGTTGGCATTTCCTGGGTGGTGTCCATGTTTTTCCTATTAAATATGTGGATGTGTGCTTGTGTTATTCACTCTCTGGGTGCAGAAAAATGTGCATTTATGAGGGTTTTATCTGCCATTACTGCTGGTTTTTTTGGCGGGGATTATGGTCTGGGGCTGTAATAATTCTTGGTATGCCCGAAATAAAACATTTAAAATATGCACGTTCTCGCAGAAGAAATGGAGTTGGCATTAAAAAACACTCCCTGCACCAAAAGACTAACTACAGACTCCTAACATTTGGGCTGAATCGAGAGAAAAATACAAGAGAATGACAGTGCAAATTAATCCCAAACTCAAAACAGGCGCTCCCCTTAGCCTTTTCAATTTTTCATATGCTGGAAATAGATTTGGAGATGGATCCCAACCCTGAGCTGATAAATTTTAATTTGATCCCTCCCATGCATCATTATTTGCACAATGCAACTGCCAGCCATAGCCTGTGTGCTCGGAATGGCAAGTCCACATTCAAATTCTGCACAGAATACAAATTTTCTTTCCCCCCATCATATACAACAAAAGGCAATCATTCCATTTGTTTTCACACACAATGGCCTCTGGATAATAGTAGTAAGGGTCTAGAGGTGGATGGAGGGGAAAAAAGAGACCAAGTTATCTGCTTTTCCCAGAGTCTGCCTCTTTGCCATGAATAATAGATTATAGATGAGAGCTGGAGTTTGCCTCGCAGGGAGGTGGGTATAACACTGCTTGAGGTCAACACGGCAGAGTCGATTTCTACTTTTTTACCAGGCCTCTCTGAAACTCTCGGAGACGTAGCCTCACAACACCCGCAGAGTGACTATTTTAGTAACAGCTGCTTTATCACTCAAAGCCACTGTGGTGAAGGACGTGATAGGCAATATGCAATGTCATGCTTTTGAATATGATAAAAAAAAAATGGCTAAAGTCAGCTATTTCTGGTAGTTTCCTTCCCACACGGCAAAGTTTCTATAAATCATACGCCCAACCCTGTCATCTGGACCCACATATCGTGTGGAGTGATGCGTAGTGGGCAGTCTGATCCTGTGGATTTGGGCCAAAACTAAGCCGTAGCAATGTCAACTACAACTTGCCGCTACCACTTAGACTTGTTGTTGGAGACACAGGGATGGGGTGAAGTTTCAGGGCCAAGTAGACCCTTCAATTTCCCAGATTTACCAACTCCAAAGAAAGTAATCATAATGTCATTAAGGCAACACTGGTTTGCATGTTGTGTAGCTACATTAACCACAACATAACCTGCAAGGCCTTTGGAGACTACCAATGATGAGTATCGTCTTCTTGAATAGGCGTACCATTTCATAGGGGTAGATTTTAACATGGGGCAGAGATTTAAACAGAAAAGTCTAAACCTAATAAGCTAGAGCTTGTACAAATCTGAGCAAGAGTATGCTTTTTATCCGGCCAACATTTCAAATCCTCATTTGGCCCACAGACAGTGTGGAACGATGGTCCAAACCTGTTCTCCAGAACTGGAACTGTAAGTAAGCTCTTACAATTTAAATTCTTTAAATTTTGACATGCAACAACAAAAGTAAATGGATTGAATTTCAAAGAATGTGGGATGAACGGAAGAATGTTTTTAGTCCAGTCCACCACAATTTGAACCAAATAAACCAGAATTGGTCCTAATCTGGGCATCTACCTCACTATGTTTCATGATGGCACTTGCCAGATTTTGGCCACAAGTAAGCCAACATCAATGCTGCAGGTCTTTTAATATTTAGCATCCTAGTGCAATGTTGTGCTGTTGTGCCCTGAAACAAATTAATCCCTCCTGTTCCAAGCTTTTTATTCACTTTATACTCAGTTGGCGTGGGAGTGACAATGGCTAATTACCAGGTTAGCGGAATAAAGAGGAAACAAACATCCAAACAATTGCCACTGTGTAATTTAATAAATGTAATCTGGTGCTGAGAGGTAATTTAAACTGGGTCGCCTGAAAGAAAGGGGAGGCTGTTTGATCCAAAGCCTGGGCACTGTCCAATGTCCTTATCCTTTAGCAGTGGATAAACGTCCTCTCAGATCTGTACCCATGTCTTTAATGAGAGAGAGTGATCACTGCTCACGTTTCAACATAAAAATGTGACCAATTCCCATCACAGTGACGAAAGGGGACCATGTGAGAGTGGAAAACCTGCCAAATGTCTAAAAGTGGGAGACCAATCACTCCACAGGGACGAGTAGGTAAGGGAAAGTTCATTTAATTCCCAAGGAGGCCATGACCTTTTAAATCGTCTTATCTCCAAAAGGACTTCACAGAAGACGAGGTGAAGGTCGCGAGGAGCTAAAACATGAAGAACGAGAGAATCGCTCTCCGGGAAGAGTCGGGAGGATTAAAGCGCTTGATTTTTCTGACACTGTTCACTCCCCACTTTGGTGGATAATTATTACTGCCTTGTAAAAAAAAAAAAAGAACGAAGTGAATGTGACACTTGTTTAATTTAACTCCAAAGAAAAGCCTCTCGAAACAACTGGAGGATGGCTTAATACATTATACACTTTCATTAAATATATATAAACCTCTTGGGCTCGCTGAGTAAACTCGAGCGGCGGTGGCAAACCACAGATGTGACGCCTCAGCACACGATGCGTTCCCGATTCCAGATCACGAACGAGCAGAGGCACGCAGGGGCGGCCACTCGACTTTATTTGTGTGCAGGACCCCGCTGATCAAAGATGATGAATAACGAGTCCAGAGGAGGGGGAATTAGCGTGGAAAAAAACCCCTCCTTGTTTCAACCGACGTATAAAATATCTGCACTTACTTTAATGAGCAGCGATAAAAGTTGCCCGTGCTACGCGGTGGGCAGCGGCGTGATTGATGCCGCACATTAAGAGTTTGCTGCCGTGCCCGAACAAACCTCACATCACAGCAGCAGGAGAAGAGCTGTCAGCCTATTGTCCCCAAATACCTGCCTGCAAAGACTCTCTATCTCTTCTCCTGCCAAACTCTCAACTCTCCAAATCCCTTTTCTAGTTTAGCCCCGCTCACTTTGTCCTTTTTTCTTTTTGGTACCACTCAGATATTCCGTCGCCCGCTCTTCATTTCTTGCATACTCCCTCGCTCTCCGAGATAAAACTCTTTCTCTTCCCTCCGGTGTTCCTCCTCCTCCTCCTCCGCCAGACAAATAGCTCCACTTGTTTCAAAGTGGCCACAACAGAAGGACAATGATAAGAGAGCTGTCATTTCCTCCGTCTGCCCCCACACCTCACATCACTGTAATTGACTGCGCTGTATCTGGATGTGCCGCCGTTCCCCGGGACGCCCGAGAGTCTTGTCAGGAATCATAGGGTGCCTTGTCATTCACTGACCTCCGCATATTTGCGGCGTTATTTTGGCAAAGGTGTTCACTTACCCGGAGATAGTCGTTAATTTAGTCCTTGGCTGAAGGACGGCCGAGGACCGCCTCTCCAGTAAATGAGGTCTTTTCCTCGTGGCTGAGATATGTTTTTTTTTTGACTCTCTGCTGCTTGTGCTGCAGCTCAGAGTGAATCAAAACAGCAGCCGTGTCATTCTCCCCTTACTTACCAAGAGCCACTTAACCCTGAGCTGAACTGGAATTTAGTACGAAAACAACAACACCTTCTCTACCAGGGTGGGTATTATTTCCCCATATGAAAAGTTGTGGGGTTTCTGGGCAAATGTGGGTTTCATATTGCATACATTTAACGACCATTTTAAAATAATTTAGTATGAAGTTTGATGCCAAGTGCCATTAAGTGTGTCCTGTAATCACAGTAGAGGGTTATTTTATACACAACAGCAGTAACGTTATCTATGTCATCTTTGCCATTCTCGACTTGGGTTTTGCAAGCGTTAACTATTACACTGGAACATTAAAGGTCACGCAAATTTAAAGGATTTCAAGAGCATTTGTCTCCAATCCATCAGAGGTTGTGCTTTTATGAAATTACACTATTGTAAATTTCCTTTTTGAATCTTAAATCAAGACCGTGGTGCAAACTTGGCATGTTTTTCTTCTATATCTGCATGTTTTTAGTCTATAGCCTATAGATATATATGTATACCAGATCTTGTCTCATATCACCACATACTGTATATTAGATCTATACATTGACCGGCTCTTTGTTTTCTGTACCAATAGTTTGGTGATTTTGACCTAATTGAACACAAACATTGAACTAATATTAATACTGAATATCTTACTTAATTATCCCTAATTGAGCCCACGCTCATTTCAGACGCTGCTCTCCACAGTTTCAGGCGTATCCTGACACTTACGCTTCACCTCTGTCCTTGTGCATATTCAGTAGAAGACGCCCCAGAGAGAGGTCAACATAATATAGAGACGTCCCATCATCATCCTCATCATCTCTCTCTCTCTATATATTGAAATGTGTCTCGATCTCTCGCCGTAATGAGCGCCGTGGCCGCGGTCTCCTGTTCTCTCCAGGACCTGATTAACACTTTTTTAATGGTTATTTTACTTCAGAGTGCTTAGCCAGCAGGTCAGCCGTGCCACCTCCCCCCTGAACCTCGACCATCAATTTGTATGAGCGGGGGAAACGAGCGTGCGCTGTCAATCAAATGCGGCCGCCTGAGTGAAAGCAGAGTGGCGGCAGTGGCCCTGGCTGGACTTTCAGTCCTAAAACTGATTTGGGGCTACAGATTGCTCCCTGAAGTGGGACCAGCTTTCAAAGTGCTTAAAGAGGACGTTTTGTCAGCCAAGGAAGGAAAGGAATGAAAAAAATCTAAAGTGGCAGAGCTGAGCAGGGACGCAGAGACTTAATTTTTATGGAGGGCTGTTAAGATGGAGGTCATGTGATTTGAGGAGAGGAGGCAGAGCCCAGTTTTAGTAAAAGTGGGTTTAGCTTATTCTTTGAGAAAGTAACGGAGACGCAAACTGATGTGGTTTTTATTGGAAAGCAACAATTTTGTACAGTAAAGAAAAGATTTAGGTTCAGCAAAAACTACTAACTTTAGTTTATGGATGCGGTAGCTCAGTGGTTAAGACTGGTACCCTGTGTGCAAAAGACTTCATGGTCACAAGGTCAACTCCACCCCTGGCAGGTTGTACTCAATTCCCTTGTAAGTCCCTTTGGATAGAAGCATCTGCTAAATGACATGTAATTTAATAATGTTTAGTTTAGCTTGAATATACGTTGGTGTCGAAATGTAAGGACCAAATATTTAGGTCACAAATGTAGGTTTTATTGGTGTTTTACTCTACTCCAATTGCAAATTACACAATTTTCAGTCTTCTATTATCGTTTTTCACATAACACAATACTGTTCAACCAGAACAGATCGCTCACACACTCTGTCAGCTGGGATTGGCACCAGCAACCGTCATATGGAGGATAAAGTGGTAGAAGATGAATGGATGAATGGATGAATGGATGAATGGATGAATAAAAGTCATATTCATAGCAGGGGAAAGAAATGCCACATTTCCTTTAAAATAGAACCCAAATGAAGCGAGAAGAGTGGGGAAAGAATGAGGGGTCCAAGAATCGTGCCTTGTAGTACACCACCCCAGTGGAAAGGGTTCTGTAGAGGACACAAAGTCGTTAAGGCTAACACAGGAACTTCTCTCAGTCAGGTTGGAATGAAACCAGTTCAGGGTTTACTGTGTTAATATGTACAATACTCTTTTTCTTCTCTAGAACGATGTTGGAGGAATGGGTTATCTTTGTATGGTATTAACATCGTTTTGACCACTTCCATCAGTCTTTGTTTTAATATTCTTATTTCATACATATTTGAGTGTGAGTCCATATTTCAGATTATAGGCTGAGCGGTCTCGTGGAATATCGACTGAAGGTCAAACAGTTTCACCATTTCATTTGGTGAAACCCATCAGCTCGCGGTGTTGATTACACGGGCGCGGAGCAATGACACTGCCTGTGGGCGTGTTGTTGTTCTACGTCCTCCGATTCATTGGGGGAAACAGCGGGACGAGTGTTTGGCAAACAGAGGGCGAAGCCGAGACATGGCCCCGTCATCGAGTTCTTCACAAAAGGTTAACAGAAACATTAAATGTCTGTCAGTGCGTCACAGCAGAGCCGAATGATTGGCGTCGGCTTTGTTCGACTCTCTCCCCTCGACTGTCGTACAGTACGACTTCACCCAACAAACACACCAATTACCGGCCATTGCACTCGTTAATGTGCTGAAATTGCACTGTAAATAAAAGTTCTGTGATAACACCCCCACGCTAATTCCGATGCCCCATAAAAACAATAATTGTCCGCCATGAAAACCAATTTGACTCGGAATTATAAATTGGGCTTAGCCAAGGTAATGAATGATGGCACGCGCCAAGTCAAGGATGGAGGCTTTTGTCTGAGGCAATCACTCGCGGTGGCTTGGCTGCGTTTCATATCAGCGAGACTGACATATGGAAAAATAATTAAAACGGACGCGTTCAACCAATAACAGCTGGCGAGCGAGGGTTTTTTAATTCGCCGTCAGATTTGCATGCCGGCTGTCAATCCGCGCTCTTCCCCCGTCTGAGGCGGAAAATTCCAATCAATCAAGGTCTGGGAGTTTGTAATCGGGCGACATCAGCAGCGGCGGCCGGCGCACGCTCACCTTGAACACGGCGAGACAACGTGGCAGTGATTTACTGAGCGGAGTTTGAGTCGGCGACAGTGAGTGAAAGTGAAAGTGCACGGCAACTTCCTCTGTGACAGAACAATTAATATAAAACGGAGATTGGGGCGTCAGTCTGCGGAGGCCGGGAGTGATGATGCAGTCGAGCTAAACGAGGCAGAGCGTAGCTGCGGCAGCAGTAAGAGCGCGTTCCAACAGTTCTGAAGACTCAGACTATTTAGTTTTTGTCCATAGAAAGCTGAGTCCAAAATATTGATCTGGCCTTTTCCACTTTCTTTAAAAAATATATCAGTTTCTTGTGTCAAAACTTCTACATTTAAACAAATGTCTTGTTTCCACTTGTCAAAAATGTCAAATAACAGTATTTGCATCTTGTCAATGCAGACAAAAGCATCAGCATAACGACTGCACACAGGCTGGAGTTTGACTGAAAACATTAAGATAACGTCTACAAAAGCAGTTACTCCTACCATGCCTGCTCTGCTGCTGTATACACACAAACGCTCCCTCAAGTCAGGTCTGATGACAAACATCTACAAAAGTTCTAGTTTTTGTGTGTTACAGCCATAGACCATATTCACGATACAAAATGGACGTCGCTTTCTGGTTCAAACAGTGAAGCCTCGGAAGTCGGATGTTAAGTTAATTAGTTAGCGGCAGTTAGCCACCAGGGGGCGACTCCACTGATTGTAGAAAACGCCTTCATTTGAATGGAAGTCTATGGAAAAATGAGCTTCTACTTCTCACTTGATTTGTTACAGAAGTAAAAAGTTCCCTCAGGAGTTAATGGTCCCAATTAAGGACACACCATATTTGTCGTTTGGCCGCTATACTGGGAGTGGTCAAGCTGATAAATGATTTACATTTTTACCAACTGCAGAGGTCATTTTGTCTCTTCTGACGTGAAATGAATGCAACATTTTCACACTCAGGCGTTTCTTCATTGTACAAAATACATAAAAACTAAATAATAGCATAATAGTCAAGGTGGTAGCAGCTTATTCTTATTATAGTCTCACATCACTGGTTACAGCTCTTCTTCAATACAATATGATGTCATTATTGTTCCTGAGGTCCTTGAAAGTTGTAGTTAAGTTAAGATATTCAGGGAATTGTCTCCCTTGTCTGTTACGGCGCCACCTGTTCCATTGATGTACGTAGACTAGGCCCAGTCTCCGCCGTTGACGTGAGATTCGGTTGCAGAACAACGGGCGAGTAAAGTTAAGCAAAGAGTGAGCAAATGACGACGAGGGGATGTTTGGGGAAATGGAAAATTCCAAAATCAAATTCCAAAAGACGGTAACTTTGACCGAGGTCCCAAGGACCCTTACAAGTTGTCCTACCATCTTAAGCTGTGTCGGCACATTCTAGCCCCTTGAATTTGAGGGCATTGGTCCTGGAAAGTCCTTGAGTTTGACGTCAAACAACATGTGGGATCACAGTGCAGTCCCATCTGACTGCGTCTCACACACGCTCATGACAGGACAGCGAGCGTCCTTATTAGTTTGGCTCAGTTTGACAGAAGCCTCAACCTCACTCCCTCCTCATTTTGGACAAGAGGACAAGAGAAGACAAAAGAAGGGACGTGGAAGGTGGCTCTGGACAGATGGCCGAGAGGACGGGAGCAAGGTAAGCAGCTGTGCGTGCTAAATAAAGTCCAGGACTAAAGGACCGTCAGTGGACTCATGGAGCAGCAGAGAACAGATGGACTCACATCACACCGACTCCGCTCTGAAGCAGAGGGTGAATCAGGAAGTTGTGAAAAACACAAACACACAAAAAGAAGGCAGGACTCTGCTGGTGGTTTTTGACCGTCGGGACGAAACGTGTCTCACAGCGGCGTGGACAGAAGAGTGTGAGCGTCGTGTTGTTGATTTCTCCAACGTTTACAGACATTCTTAACAGAAAAAGTCAAATTAATATAGGGTTGGCTACTGTTTTGATACCAGATCTGGTTCCAGAGCCGGGATTTAGGAGCCGGAGTTCTTATATTTAATTATATTTTTAGGGGTAAAAACTCAGTTTTATCAAGAAAACAATCAAAGGTTGTAATTATAACATAAGATCAGAATCTGAATGTTTCTAATCTCATACATCCCACCAACATACTGTGGAGGCTATTCTGAAACATGGATTATAGTTTCATTTTTTGGCTTGAGTTTTGATGGTGAATCGTAAGCAGTGACGGTCAGATCGCGAGTTTTGGCACAATAAAAAATAGCAGAAGCTACAATGAACTAACACATTTTAGCACGTGTTAGCACGTGTTAGCACGTGTTAGCACGAGTCACTCCCTCAGTCAGTTTTCATATGAACGTCTGATGGTTATCTTTGACTCTGTCCACCATCTTGTCTGAAGTAAACCGATCATGTGACCCTCTCTACGTTGTCCAGTGACTTTAGCGATATGTTTTTTGAAATGTAAGTGTTCAAATTACCAGTTTTTTAGTGTGATATTTAGTTTTTGTGTTTTTTTAGGGGCAATAGAACCAGTTACATGTTTTCCACTCCTGATTTCCCTACAGCCACTTCATGACGACAGCACTTATAAAAGAGTCGTCAGGACACTGCTGCTAAAATCACAACCGTGTAGCCCCGAGATGGAGACAAGAAAGTTCATGACCTCTCCAAAAGTTGCTAAAAGGCATTTTGTAAACGTCACTGAGCGAAGAGGAACGACACAGAGTCAGCTGAGGGGAAGGTTGTGTTCACCACAACAGTCTGGAAGCTGACCTCACCTGACCTCACCTGACCCTCCCCCAGGACTGAACTGCAGCGCGCACACACACACACACACACACCGCAGCATGACCTGGCATATAATTAACACACACACACACACACTGTCCATCTGTATAATTAAGCACCTTAACAGAGCCAGAGGATCAACGTCCTGAGCTTCAGCATCTGTTTCAAATTCATGTGAAACTTCTCCTCCTACTGACCAGTGAATATGTGTGTGTGCGCGGTGTGCAAACCTCTTGAAAACATAACGAGGCTCAGTATAATTTAGAAATCAGCGGCTGTTTACTCGCCGTTACAGCGAGAGTTCAGGTGTGTTCTGAAGTGACTCACGGACTCTGCTGAGAACCTGATGCCGGCGCTCGCTCACAACACGTGAGTCACTAAAGAAAACGGGAAAGTGACATTTGTGAGGCTTCGTAAAGAGATTCTTCTCCCACAGAGAAAACCAACCAATGTTTACGTCGCTGATCCACTGCGATCCACACCTCGTTGATTTTTAACATTCAAACATCACATGTGTGCCCGTGTGCACCAGAGGAGGATTCTGCTCACACACACACACACACACACGAAACAGATATTTAGCATCAGCTTTTTTAAATGAAATCTCTCATTCTGTCACGTCGTGTTTGTTTCTCCCCGACATTCGTGTGATATTCATAGAAAAAGGAAAGGAATAATCATTTATTTATTTATTCATTTATTGTTTTTGTTAACAAACGATGCACAAACACAAGAAAGAAGAAGAAAGAAAAATAACGACTGATTTCACTTCCCCTCTCGACACACACACACACACACATAACGTTTCCTGATTAGGAAACAAGACGACGAGAGTGAGACGAGCTTCCAGTAACGATCGCCTCGATCACGATGCCTTCAGGGTCAGTTATCACACACACACACACACACACACACACACACGTTTCTACAGAAGCCCAAATGGTCGAACAGTGGTGAGAGTACAAGCTTTAAGGCCACCGTAGTTTTGGAGGGAGTCTCTCGTTCATCTTTAAAGCTCTAGCACGTTAACTTCATCTGACTGAGGGAGCGTTTGTGTGTATACAGCAGCAGAGCAGAAGCATCTAACGCTCCGTCGTTCTCAACATAAAACATCACTTCCTGCGTGCGGCGCGGCTACGCGGAGACATTTAGCTTTTGTTATTTAAAAGTTAACACACTACAGTCGCTCGCTTCAGCCTCAAAAGACTCTGATTAAACATGTGAGATCAGTGTCGACTGAAAGGAGCGCTCTCTCGTGTAGTCTGCCCCCTGGAGGTGACACACACACACTGCGTTTGATTTGTGGAGCCAAAATGGACGGAATAAATCACAACAGCTACACCAACATGGCTGCATACTAATCAGTGTATTACCCACGGGGAAACTGACCCTGACTAATGGTGCTGTGTGTGCGTGTGTGTGTGTGTGTCTGTGAGTGTGACCAGTGTGTGTGACATAGCGTGGTGTGTGTCTGTGAGTGTGTGTGTGTGTGTCTGTAGTGTGTGTGTGTGTGTCTGTGAGTGTGTGTGTCTGTGGTGTGCGTGATGTGAGTGTGTGTGTGTGTGTGTGTGTGTGTGTGTGTGTGTGTGTGTCTGTGAGTGTGTGTGTGACACAACCTGTGTGTGAGTGTCTGTGCGCCGTGTGCGTGTGTGTGTGTGTGTGTGTGAGTGTGTGTGTGCTGTGTGTCTGTGTGTGTGTGTGTGGTGTGTGTGTGGTGTGTGTGTGGTGTGTGTGTCTGTGAGTGTGAGTGTGCGTGTGTGTGTATGTGTGTGTGTGTCTGTGAGTGTGTGTGCGTGTGTGAAAGTAAGTGCTGTGTGTGTGTGGTGTGTGTGTGTGTGTGTGAGTGTGTGTGTGTGTGTCTGTGTGTGTGTGTGTCTGTGAGTGTGTGTGTGTGTGTCTGTGTGTAGGTAATGCGTGTGTGTGTGTCTGTGAGTGTGTGTGTGTGTGTGTGTGTGTAGTGTGTGTGTGTGTGTGTGTCTGTGAGTGTGTGTGTGTGTGTGTGTCTGTGAGTGTGTGTGTGAGTGTGTCAAGGCGTGAGTGTGCGGTGTGAGTGTGTGTGTGTGTGTGTGTGTGTGTGTGTGTGTGTGTGGAGTGTGTGTGTGTGTGTCTGTGTGAGTGTGTGTGTGAGTGAGGGATGTGCGGGTGTGTGTCGTGTGTGTCTGTGGTGTGTGTGTGTGTGTCTGTGAGTGTGAGTGTGCGTGTCTTGTGGTGTGTGTGGCCAGCGTGGTGTGTGTGTGTGTGTGCGTGTGGCAGTGTGTGTGTGTGTGTGTGGAGTGTGTGTGTGTGTGTGTGTCTGTGAGTGTGTGTGGCGTAGGTGGTGTGTGAGTGTGCAGGTGTGCGTGTGTGTGGTATGCGTGTGTGTGGTGTGTGTGTGTAGGTATGTGTGTGTGTGTGTGAGTGTGTGTGGAGTGAGGTGAGTGTGTGTGTGTCTGTGAGTGTGTAAGGTCTGTGAGTGTGTGGCGTGTGTGCTGCGGTGTGTGTCGTGTGTGAGTGTAGTGTGTCTGTGAGTGTGTGTGTGTGTGTCGTGAGTGTGTGTGTGTGTGTCTGTGAATGTGAGTGTGTGGTGTGTGCGGCGTGTGTGGTGTGGCGTGCGTGTGTCTTGTGTGTGTGGCGTGCGGTGTGCAGTGTGTGTGTGAGTGTGCGCGTGTGCATGTGTGTGTGTCACTTCAGTCTGTTGTTGTATTAAAGAGGAAACATTAACACGGGTCAGGCTTTTTATTCAGCGCGTAAACACGCCGTGTGGTTCAGGCTCCTGTGTGAAGAAAACAACACAACAACAACACAACAGAAGAGAAGGTCGTTGTTTACCTTTCTGATGACCTCGACCTAACGTCACAAAGCCAGAGGAGATGAAGTTGTGAAAGTCGGCGCCGCCGCCGCCGCCGCTGCTGCGCACACTCTCTTTACCGTAGTGAAGACCTGAACACACACACACACACACACACACACACATCACAGGGTTTTACTCTCATTTTCTACAACTTCATCCTCCACACAGGGTCACGAGGGTCACAAGGGTCACGAGGGTCACGAGGGTCACGAGGGTCGCTGGTCTCTACACAGAATTCCTGAGGTTCTACCGTTCTACTGTAAAACATCGGATCGAGGGCCAGACTCTCTATCATCACACATCTATGAATGAATGAATGAATGAGTGAATGAAGGACTTTTCCACATATCACAAACTAGTACTGTCTAGGAGTTACGGTCACGACAAATCCTGTAATCCTGTGGTAACAGTCGGGTTAATCCTAACATGTCCATGTTGTTCTGCTGTGAGATTATTGTTTATTTTCAAACCCCTCACTGTGGCGTCAAACAGAAAACTCCCCCCTGCGCCGTTTCCCTCGGGCGCACACGGGAATGTGAACAAACACCCGGCGCCGTCGTTGTTGTCACTGTGATCTTCAGGGGAAAAAAATAAAACAGCGATATGTTTCCAGCAGCCGCTGCACTTTGAACTCAATCACACGTCTCCTTCTGCGCGCCGCAGATAGAGCCCCACAATCCACCGAGTGGGATATATAGTTTTCAATTCTCTCCCAGTGTCACACACACAAGCTTTTGTTGACACCTTTGTCATTGGTAGTTCTGTCCACAACCCACTGCAGCAACCCTTGAATCTGAAAGACCCTTCAAAAGCAGACCTCCTCCTCCTCCTCCTCCTCCTCCTCCTCTCCTCCTCCCCTCCTCCTCACAGCTCATTAAGGTGAGGTAGCATGACGAGCCTGCAGGGGGACGTCTACGCATTATGAATTTATCGTCCTTGGTCCAAAGAAATTCGTGACTTTCACTTCAACAATGTGCCATGGAAATGAGCGAGTGGTGGAGCGAGCGGTGCAGCTGCTGCAGAGGATTCATATGCTAATACTTCTTTTAATCACACGTCGTTGGATGAAACCTACACCTCTGAATTACCTCTGACAGTGAGAAATAATGTGAATAATAAGATAATTATGTGTAAGAAAAAAGCTGCTGGATGTGGTGCAGCGCGGCTCAGCACGGATCAGCGTCGGCGGCCGGTCTATCTGACTCCCAAGGTCGACTATCTTTGACATGAGGCCCGGCTGAGGTCATTTACACGGTGTACTGGTTTTTATGGCGTGATCAGACGCTGCTGCGGACGCGGAGCTGTTTGCGTCGTCTCTATGATGTCGTCATGTTTTCATCACGTGCTGTCTCAGGGAAGTGATCGTAGTGTGTCGTCTTTAGATTCTATTTGTTTTTGGGTTTTAACGGGAGTTTTTGAAACGTTCCCTCTGTTGCACCAAACTCCATTGAGAAATGTCTGTTTTTAGCTCAGAGTGTCCACTGCTGCCTCGTGTGGTAAGTTTGTGTTACTTCACACAATCTGAATAAAGATGGTTTGATAAGATGTGGTTAAAAAATGGCAGATTTTTTCAATGGGATTTGGTGTGGCAAGTAAAGTCCAGTTTCCTGTTGTAAAGTCCAGTTTCCTGTCGTAAAGTCCAGTTTCCTGTCGTAAGGTCCAGCTTCCTGTCGTAAAGTCCGGCTTCCTGTCGTAAAGTCCGGTTTCCGTCGTCGTCCGGTTTCGTCGGTTTCCTGTCGGGTCCGTTTCGTCGAAAGTCCAGTTTCCTGTCGTAAGTCCGGTTTCCTGTCGTAAGGTCCAGTTTCCTGTCGTAAAGTCCAGTTACAGCCACGTTACCTGATTGTCAGCTGCTCCATAATTAACTGGCTCAGAGATGCTGATGGATCCCTGTCTCCACACATGAAACCTGTGTGTGCGTGTGTGCGTGTGTGCGTGTGTGTGTGTGTTTACACTCTGGGGGCAAACGGCTGCAGCTGTGTAATAAAAGCACGGGGCAATAATGAGATCCAGGGCAGGAGACGATTAGGGTGGTGGTCTCTAACGTGGACGCAGTCCACAGAGATGTTGTTTTCAAACACGTGGGCGATGATTATCTGGTCGACATGGAGCGGGCGAGGTCGCGGCGGAGACGTTACGGCAACAATTTAAGGATTAATGAGAGAGAGAGAGAGAGGTTGTGTTTGTGAATACGATTATAACGGCTCCTGCCGGCGAACATCGCAGTAATTTAATCAGCGTTTTTGTTATTTGGGCAGAATTTACAGCTTGACCGAGACTCGGAGAGAAAAACTACAAACCGCCCTCCTGTGTTCACTCTGATCTGAACTAAAACCTAAATGTTGTGTTTTACCTCAAGATCTCATAATAGTTTTGACACTTTAATGACAATATTTGAGCTGATTAAGAAGTGATCATGGTTAAAAATGACACAGTATACACACACATGTACCCTGGAGGTCGACTGATAGAGGGTTTAAAAGGCTGATGACATAAGTAAGAAGCATGAAGAAGCCCTTACAAAAACAGGATTATCCCAATATTCAAAAGAATAATGTTTTGGCACTGATAATTAGAATGTTTTAATATTTCCAGAGTCCAATTTCCTCATTAGTAGTTTCTATTACCATCTAATACCACGAGGTCTAGAGGTTGATTGTAGCAGCAGCAGCAGCAGCAGCAGCAGCAGCAGCAGCAGCAGCAGCGAACTGCTTGTGATTGTGGTTTTTTTTCTTTCAGAATGAATGACATTTACGAGGGTCCCTGAATGCACCTCTGAGCGCCACACGTTGTGGACTCCACATTTATCACATCAGCTCTCATGTGCTGGGTGTTATCCATGCTGGTCGTCTTTTAATAAAGTGTTGATTTCAAGACAATTTTCAGGGAAAAGTGGCCTGGAAATGAGCAAATATCGACATATTTGTGCTCAACGACATCGTTTCATAGTTTCAACTAAACAGAGTGATGATTTAAAGCTGTAGTACGTTACTTTTGTCGTCTACGTTATTATTCCGTCCTGTTCCGTCGCATTATCAGCTGCTGCGTCCTTTCTCTGAAAACAGGCGAGCTAACCTGTCAGACCTGACTGAGGGTGCGTTTGTGTGTATACAGCTGTAGAGCAGGGGTGGGCGGAGACAAACTGCTCAACGACTTGGTTTTTTTCAAGCGGTAGAAGGTTTTCGTGGACGCTTATTTGAGTCTCGACATGAAAGAAATCACTTCCTGTGTGCAGTACAGTGCGTGACTGTTGCTAGGTGACAGATTATGACAGAGATGTTTTAATGTTTCTCCAAAAGTAAAATAAATACCTCAGCAGTTACCGCTGCATTTCCAAATGTGATCTGTAATATAACGTACACGCTGCTCAATGACATGTACACTGCAGTTTATACAAAGTGTCTGAAGGCTTTTCCAGCTCGCCGTGACGCGCTCGTTCTTCCTCCGCCGTTTATTCTGATTCCTCTGCCGCAGCAAACACAGCTCCATAACTCATCATCTAATTTCTCTCTCTTTTTTTATTCATTTATTTTATTTAGGGAGTCTGGTTTTTGTTGACTAAACTGAAGTCGGAGGAAAAAACTGTATTTCATCATAGTGAGTGCAGAGGAAATGTCAGCGAGGAAACCAAGCAGCACTTTAAAAAAAGAAAAAACACCACACAGAAAAACAAAAGAGAGGCAAAGCTCGGCCCGCGGTGTGCAGCGAGGAGGAAAAGAAATCCACTTCATCTGCACAGAGCTGCGGGTCGCTCTGTATTACTCACAGAAACATTTATTGTTTACTTTCACCGACGGCAACCTGACGACTCGTCTCTTCTCAAGGTCTGAGCCGCGCTGAGGCTGCAGCGACGACGTGTGTTTACTGTTTACAGCCGCAAACCTTCAACATACATGAACAAGAACTCGCTCCGCCTCTAATGATTCTGCAAGCAAAACGGACTCTTTGTCACCACTTTGTGATCCACTGTGTAGAACTTTACCTCCAGAAGAATGGAGAACATGCCAAAAACCAGCATTTTAATTATTACTATTGAATCATTTTAATCCCAAACAATGCAGGTTTCATTGGTATCCTATCATTTAGAGATTATAATTCCAACCCTGACAGTCGTAGAGAAACTGGAGAACACACACTATACCTGCGAGTGAGTGAGCGAGTGAGTGAGTGAGTGAGTGAGTGAGTACAGTCGTGGAGCTCCCAAATTTATATGCACACATTAAACACGCATTTTCCCCCCAGTGCTGTCACTGCCTTTCATTCCCAACTCCCGTCAGAGTGGCTGTGCTCCCTGATCGGAGGAGGAGGAGGAGGAGGAGGAGGAGGAGGAGGAGGTGCAGCAGTGACTGTGTGTGAACCTTTAACCACTTCACAAAAAAACAACCGCTCACTCTGAAAGCGCTCCTTTAACTGGAGAGTAAGTTGTAAATCCTGCACCAGACTCCACAGAGAAAATCAACGTTGTTAGCTGCTGGTCTACTGCTGCCTCGTGTGGCCAGTTTGTGTCACTGAACTTAAACCAGTCAAAGAGGCAACAGTGGATCAACAACTGCTGTGATGTACAATCGTTGATTTTCTCTATGGACTTTGGTGCAGGCGAGTGAGGGGTTTACAAAGAGCCACCAGTTTTCAGACGCGGTGATCACTAAACCTTCACAACAACAAATCCATTAGTTATTGGTCATAACGATTAGGGACTTAAATGTTGACATTTATGCCAGGCTGCGTGATTAATCCTGCAAAAAGTGTAATATCCAAACTGAAAGGCACTGGAAATACTTGATAAAGATAAAACAACAGCATTATGATGAGATTCTCTAGCACTGCAGGAGATTTTATGGCCTGAAAATGTTGTAAAATCTCAATAATTCTGACATATACTGTATATATAAAAATGATAAGTCACGCTTGATATAGATTCTACTCATGAATCATTTGACAAGACAAATGTGAGTTCATGACGGTATCGTGAGGCTCTAATATAATAAATAAAGAAACCGTGACGTCGTCTTGTTGAACCTTTTCATATGAACATTATTTAGATAAATGCAGCCTTTAAGAACACTTTCTTAACCCATAAAACCTTTGTTTATGAGATAATTAAATGGAAATATGTCATTTTCCTGTCCTGTGATTGAAGTAACCCGCCTCTCAATCTTGACTTCAGCTCAGAACATTAACCTTAGATCACTGATGGATGGATGTGTTGTTTTTATCCCGTGAGGATTCACAGTCAGTTTGGTCACCGATGTATTTTCAGACGTGGATTTAAAAACGATTCAGTAATTCTGCAGAAGTCTTTGTCTCTCTCTGTCCGTGTCAGTGTCTCGTCTGTTTCCTCATAAATCATTATTTTTTCCCGTCTGCGTCTCCTGATGTCTCTGTCTGATAAGAACACCTGCTGCTGCTGCTGCTGCTGCTGCTGCTGCTGCTACTGCCACGGTTCTCACACTGTGGTGCGTGTACCGCCAGTGGTACGTGGAGTAATACTGTTTCTACCATATATACCAGGGTGCGTGATCGTGAGTGTGGAGAAAATGAAACAAATAAGACATTTAATACGAGGTACTTGGTAGAACCACTGGTCTTATGCTGCGTTCACACCGGACAAAAACGCACATTTGTTGAATTACAAGTTTATGCACAAAGTCAACGCACAGACGCGCGTCTATGAACTAAACAAAAGGTCGTAGCTACGCGTGGATTCTGTCAAGTTATCGAACTTAAGAAATGTTTCAAAATTGACTTCATTGTCATTTTTGACTCCAATTACAATGAAACCGATTTCAAATAACAAAAATAAGAAATAAAGTAATCATAGAGTAACATTGTGTTGGTTTGTGAGGTGATAATAGTGAGTAAATAAAGAGTAAATGCTCTTACTGCGAGTGTTCACCGGAGACCGGATCTCTTACCGTGGTTAGACTTGGACGAGTGAACCGGGGTGTAGTGGTTCTTGGACGAGGTTCTGACCGGCGTGTTGTCTTTGGGCGAGCCGTTCATCGCTGCGAAATTCTCACAGTCGTATTGCGATATAGGGATCGGCCCCTGCTGCCTCAGGATGTCTGCGAGGGCCCTGGAAACATGGTCGGGAAACAAGACGAGGCTTAAAAACTGAACCAAAAACAGGGTTTATTTTTACACGTTATTAATATTATTACATTAAAAGGTTTTATAGTTTCAGCATCCTCACCAGCAAACACACACCTATAGTCCTGATGGTGGCGCTACAACAGCTGTTTATATAATATTTTATATAAACTTATATAAAATATTCATACGTGCTAGAGTTTTGCAGCTCACATCAAAACATGGAGCAAAATGTATCACAATATTTAGCCCATTGAGCTAGCTAGCTAACATGTGTAGTGCATCTATCCACTATATTTAGCTAACTAACTTGCTATATTCTGTAGCTATGAAGCTATCTATTTATCTCTCTCTCTCTAACTGGCACTATCTATATATCTAGCTAACTAGCTCTTACTATAATTCTATCTATCTATGTATACTGTATACATATAAAGATGGCTAGATATAGCAAGCGTTAGTTAGCTAGATATATATGTATATATAATACACATATATATCTATATATATAGATATATATGTGTATACACATGTATATACATATATGTATATATATATATAATATACATATATATGTATATTATATATATACACACATACATATATATATAGATATATATAAACCGAGAGTTAGATATATAGATAACTAAATATAGCAGCAGCTATATATATGTTAGCTATATATGTAGCTAACAAGCTTTCGCTATATATCTAGCTAGTATATAGTATATATCTAGTATATATCTAACTAGAATATAGTATATATCTGGTATATATCTAGCTAGTATATATCTAGTATATATCTAGCTAGTATATAGTATATATCTAGTATATATCGAGCTAGAATATAGTATATATCTAGTATATATCTAGTATATAGTATATATCTAGTATATGGAGCTAGTATATAGTATATATCTAGTATATATGGAGCTAGTATATATCTAGTATATATGGAGCTAGTATATAGTATATGTAGTATATGGAGCTAGTATATAGTATATATCTAGTATATATGGAGCTAGTATATAGTATATATCTAGTATATATTGAGCTAGTATATAGTATATATCTAGTATATATTGAGCTAGTATATAGTATATATCTAGTATATATGGAGCTAGTATATAGTATATATCTAGTATATATGGAGCTAGTATATAGTATATATCTAGTATATATCTAGCTAGTATATAGTATATATCTAGTATATATTGAGCTAGTATATAGTATATATCTAGTATATATGGAGCTAGTATATAGTATATATCTAGTATATGGGCCATTCTACCGAATTCGTGCAAATTGCTGTCCCACAATAAAAAAACTATTTAACAAAACAATTAAGAATTCAGACCTTCAATATTTACTAAGATTATGTTATGATCTAGGTAAACACAAGACTGTAACTATTTAGTAATTAAGCTAAATATATACAAAATCATCATTTATGCTACCTTCCTAGGTACTTTCTATTGGGAAGTAGTTGTCCCAATCTCTAAGCCCTAAATTTCAATCCATGAAAATAATACTTAAAAGAATTTTGTCATTTTTTCCAATGGTGTATTTTAAAATATATGTTTGGTTTCTTTTAAACAGAATGTAAAACATTTAGATTCATTTTGAAGTTTTTTTTAAAATTACAAAACATGCTTTAAAAAATGCTGTCCCACACTTTCATGTCACAACCGTAACACGAGTTGTTTTACCACATGGGTGGAGCCTGGTTTTAGTCACACCCCAGAATTTCTGACCAAGAAATGACACTGCATCCCTGTCCCTCATGGCTGCATGGTGAGATATTACCTCTTATAATTTTTAAGTAAATGGGCTCCAAAGTCTGAAAATCAGCATGTTGCATTAATAATTGTCACAACCGTACACATTTTATCTCCAAGTAAATACACTTTTGGGGGCTCAAAACAAAATATTATGTTTTGTTGTGTGTACAACTGTTCAAACATCTGTTCCTAGCCAATTACTTGTTAGCATGTTTGAGTTATGCTAGGAATTAGCTAAAAATGTCACAACCGTAACAGTCACAACCGTAACGAATTGTAACGTTACGGTTGTGACATAATCATTATGGTGTACTGTTCCACATATTTAAGGACATTTTTCATCATTATTATTACATTATACTCACTAAACATGATAATAATAATAATAATAATAATATTGTTATTATATTTGATTTGTAAAGCACATTTCATTCTTAAGAATCTCAGAGTGCTAAATAATGTTTGATATGATAAGGAAAGAAGGAAAGAGAACGAAACTAGAAACGAAAGAAAGGAGGAAAGATCAAATCTATCAGTGATTTATCTGACAGGGAGCAAAGGAAGGTCAGAAGATCATGGCGAAAAAGACAGCAACATCACAGGCTATTGGTGAAAAGTCAAAGAGAGGTGGAGAGATTGTGCACAACTTCCACGCCACCTCCCACACCCTCTGCCACGCCTTTTCCCATGCCGCCTTACCTTCCACGCACTTCTAGTGAGACTGTTACTCCACGCACTTCTAGTGAGACTAATAAGAGACGTTGGAATGCGTGACCACAGAAAAATAAACTTGAATGGAAGAAAGAAAAATATAGAAAACGGTGCCATAGATTGTGCGTGAGGCCAGAGAAGTCAAAATGTTCTGCAAGAACAAAAACTCAGAAGGAAGTATGGAAGCACAGAGTTCCTGTGCATATCAGAAAGACCCTTCTTTTTCATAACACACTCATGCACAATTTGCAGAAAAAAATACAAGTCTGCCAATTATAAAGAGAAACATGGATTAAGAAGCGCATTGACAAGCAGGTTGCTCAGAAAATACAATCTTGTTTCTATGCTCAGAGAAACACTAGGCAGCTCCCACAGGCAGCTCTCAACACGACTGCAGACAACCCACATCTAAAGTTCACATATCAGAGACATAACATTTGTGTTTGTAAAATTCACATTAAAAGGCAGGTTATGAGTTAATATTAAGCAATAAGGTTGAGGGGATATAATACAACCTTGCAAACAAAATACTGTGGTCACAAGCAAAACAGTGCAGTCACTACCGTAACAGTGCAGTCACTACCGTAACACTGAATGTTTTGTAAAATAAAATAAGAATTGAGTCATTAAATAACATTTTATGATAACTATTGGTTAAATATACATTCAATGTAATAACTAATGAACTCTGAGATCTCTATGATCAGTGTAATTCATTTTACAAAAAAGATTGCATTTAAATTTTGATGAGTCTTAGAAAATAATCTTTGAAATTTGATAAAAAAATTATTTTAATTGATTTAGTTGTAAAACCCTTAATAATAAATTACTAAAATTATTCTTTAGAGGGTGTATGGACACACAATATTAACAGATTAATATAATGGTTTTTATTGCAGTGTGTTGCTGTGTTACGGTAGTGACAAATTTCAGGAGTTGAAAAACATTTCAAGAACAGGCAGACATTAATATATGAAATTTTACTGCGCCTTTACTAGATATGTACCATTGAAATATGGTACAATATATGTATGGACAAGGTTTTTGGAAAAAAACAACTTTTGAAAATGTGTTTCCAACTCTGGACTTTGCACGAATTCGGTAGAATGGCCCATATAACCAAATGTGAGACTTTCAGTCCATTTCAAAAGACTTGTTTAGGGTAATTTACGACAACAATGCCTACAACAAATCACCATGACAAAAATCAGCCAATTATTTATAAAGGGCAATGATGCCTGCTTGGGCATTTGAATAAATAGCACTAATTGCAGTTGGAGCTCGCCAACAATCGATGCTGAAGGCTTCTTCTCGCAGGGAAATTACAGTTTTTGTCAAGTGAGGGTTCACTGTAATTCCCAATCATTTCCACCAGCTCCCACCTGGCTAACTCTTGACAATGTAATGTCACTTAGTCGATAAAGTGCGACAGAGATAGAGTACAATTCACTGAGGAGGTGAATTCAAATGGGCAAACCTGATTAAGACTTTATTGAGCTCCAGTTCTAGTCTAGAGACTCATAACTGGAGTTACACTAGAGATAAAACAATAGTGCAATAAATGCTGGATTTCAAACTGATGCCAGAGTCCTCGTGGGTAATAAAAATTAAAATCTATAATGAATCACATTTGCTGGTGCCTCCAAATAACATTAAGGGGCAGTCCAGTGAATCGACCCATTAACACATGGAAATAAAACGTGACGAGAACTATGCGTGACAGTAAAAGAGCAAAGCCAAGCAGAAGCTCTCATGATGATACAGACACAGATGAAAGGCTTCAAGCTGAAATGGAACACAGTCACTGCTCGATATAGATATCCACTAAATAGAGAAGACAATGATGACAACAAGCGACTACAGATGTTGTCGCTTCAGCCACACAGACTGGAGCTGGGAAAGTCCCCAAGGAAAGGATGCCAGCAGATGAAAAGTATGGAACCTGATGACAGTTGTAGCTCTAATGCATAACTGTTTTTTTGTTTTTTTTTTGTTTAAGTTGGTTTCTTTATCTGTGGCATGCAGCAAGCCCAGACAGTTATACGCTACCCTCTGCTCTTGTGTGGAAACAAACGTTTGGAAGCCGGGGGTGACCCCGAAGCCCAGCTGATGAGGGAAAGGAGGCTCTGACTGAGAGTGAAGCTGAACCTTTATGCCGGCCTCATAGGACGTCTCATCTAGGACGAGGGGTGAGGGAACACAGCCCACATAATTATCAAAAATAAGATTTGAGCGGTGCAACAGTAAGGTAAGGGAGAGAAAGTGGTCAACGCCTCTGTACAGTCAGACAACCTGTAGTCAGCACAGCAACAAGACAGCTACAACGCCCACTGTCATGTGAAAACTCTTCTTTCCTCAAAGTAAAGCTCCTTTACATAATTGCAGTCCAAAATGTGACGACATATTCTTCACATCCATTGTGATTCATAAGTTACAGCCTTGCATTAAAAACCAAATTCATTTAAAAAGGTTTTCAAACATTGTTTCACACTATTCAGTGACTGAAATCACTGCTGTCCAGATTTTAATAACAGACCTAATTCATGTAACACATCCTCTAGGTCATAAACATGTCTTGTGGCTGACACTGGGATGGGCACTTGTGTCATGGTAATTAATGACATTGCATGCACTTCTGCTTCCTGGAGGAAACTTCAGTGATGGTGATAAACAGATCAGAGTCTGTTCTCTTTGGAGATGGGTGAATGATACACCATGTACAGAGAGAAAGACAAAAGAGCAAGAGAGAGAGACACATACTTTATAAATCATATATTAAAAAAACAAACAAAATCAAATTTGTCACATTTGTGGTGTCCAAGTGTCTGTTTCAAGAGACCAAAATTCTGCTTCAATCATCCCATGTTAGTCTGCGAAAAGAGGGGTGAAGAATTTATTTGATCCTTTATCGCATGCTCAGGAACTGACCAAGACCATTAACTTTAGGAGCAAAATCATTTAAAGTAGGCTCGATTAATTCTTAAAGTAATGAATTGGGTTTACTGCTGGTCTATCCATTACTTAATACCAGGCAATGGCTGTGTAGTGTACATTTTAATAAGCCTAGAGCACAAAAATACACTTGATCTCAGCGGTAATCGTCGCAGAAACCGACAGTCCTTTGTGGCACAGCTGCCTGACTTACAATGAGGGACTTGTAATGTTGCTGTTTGACAGTGGAAATGTTCCTGATCTGACAATGCTTACTTTTGGAAACCAAAGAGTGTTGTTTGGCTTGTGTGCTATTCTAGTGTAGACAAAAGGAGACAGTTTAAATGTTGTTGTGGTAATGTCACAAAGCTGCTCAACAGTTTCATTACATTTGGATAGGAAATCCATGTGAGATCAGTATTAGGACCCTTCACTCAAGGCTTTCTAATCAATTCAGACTCAACTCTAGTTATTACTTGTCATCCTTCACTGGTGGCAGGGGACAGTCAACAAATCTGCCACGCTGCCTTTCTGCTGTCATGGATACTGGGCAATAAAAACAATAAAAAAAATTGCTGTGGGTAATCTATGAATACTTAGTTTAATTGTTAGTGGATATGTAAACTAAACTAATATAACAGCAACGTTTCCTTCTATCAAGACACAGAGTCTGGAGCCTCTTCTTAATTTATAGTAAAGCTTTGAAAGTGAGTGAAAGTGGCAACTAATAGCTCATATTATCACTAATGCTGCTGAGAAAAATCCCTCATGTTTTAATGTATTTTTAAGGCCGTTAATTATGAGATTCTTTTTTAATTAATCACTTTTTAATTAGGTTGATGTTATATTTATCATAGTTAATAATTTGATCATGTGCTGACCACGTCTGTGTGAAATCCTTAACTCTTCTAAGCTCTTCTCTCTGGCTTCTCTTCAAATGTGCCATGTGAGACCGTTTTCCCCAAGCATTCAAATATCTGTAATCAGAATTTTTTTATATTCTCTTGCTGACTGAAAGCACTGAAGGCTTATGGAAAACAAAACAAATACTCTGCCAGATATTTTGCCTGCTATAGAGTCTGGGGTTATTTGGCATGGATCAGGACAGTATGCTTGTTCGCTTGCATCCAATCATTACTTGGCCCTGGTCTATCAACGAACCTTGGCTGCTATAATTCATCCGTTTCATTTATTGTACCCAGATTCATTGGATGTTTATTTATTTAACACGTTTTAACTGCACATTTCCCACACAAGATTAATCACAGAGCAGATTTTGCCCCATGCTCTGTCACACAGGTGTAATGGGCTTTAGCCAGAGAGGGTTTGAGGACAAACACATAATGAAGCAGAGCAAAACAAAAGGCGAGGGGGTTGCACGGGAGGAGGCTGAACGTTAGGTACCAGTTGCTGCTGACATGACACAAAAGTTTGAAAACCAGGGGCGACACCAAATCCCAGTTGGTCAATGAAGGGCGGCTCACTCTGGCTGTGGATCTGAACCTTGATGCCTGCTTCGTAGGAGGTCTCATCTGTGGATACAGCACGCCAGAAAATGGAACAAAAGCTGTGGATGACTATGCAAACCCGCTCTGTGGCCCTTTATCCTTCCCACTAGCAGTGATGCTGAGTTGTATATGGACAGAGATTTTTTCAACACGCCAGGAGCTAATGTGGAGAGGAATACTTGTAAGTTAGTGGGGTACAACAATATATCAGGTGTACATCAAAGGATTTATTACATGCTAGTTTGCTTGTGAATATATGGCACAGAAAGTGTTGTGATTCACCATGGAAAGGAAAAATATGCCAGTCATGCAATATATCAGGACAATATGCCTTTAAACTTTAGTTGTAAATCACTTGTGTGTGGAGCAGAATAATGCAAAGATTTTGCAGCAGTGATATTAATGAATGATGAGACCTGAGGAATCTTGGGGGTTTTGTTCTGCCTCCACACCAGCAACAGCTGTGGATGCATGGAGCCATTATGTTTTCAGGTTCCTATTCTAGCCTGTTGTCATGAATGCAATATCACAAGAACACCATGAAGGAATTTCTTTAAATGTTCTCCAAATGTTCACTTGCATTTAAGGATGAACTGATAAGAATTTGGTGACTAAGTGTCAAAGGTTAAAGTCACTGTTGCCTCACATCTCTCCCTGCAGAAAATGTCCATCTTGTGCAGACAAAAAAAAAACATTTACATGATGACGTTTTATGTCAGAAATTCAACTTCAGTGAGACATATGTCTTGGCCATTATCCATTGACATAACTAGGGAAGCTAGGGAGAGACTGTGACCATATGTGAATGGTCACTGTATAAAGTGACACATCTACATGCTCAGATGACAAGACAAATGTTACTGTAAATGTCAGAATGGTGGATAGCGCTGCACTGACCTGTCTCTCCCCACACAGGGAGGTATTCATCCTGTTGAATATCCAGCATGATCTCCAAGCCGTTCCCTGTGCCACCTTTCAACGTTGTCAACAAAGGGTTGCCATCTAATCCGGAGTTGAAAGTGTAGCATTTTCCGTAGCGTGTGTATATCTGTGAAGAACAAGAAGGGAAACATTTTACAGTGTGTTTCAGTAGCAGCACGGCGTGTGTCACATGTCAGCATGTAATTATGCAAGACAGGCAATAATTGCAGAGATTTTGTGATTACCTGAGAAACCACTACTAGCTCTTCATAGACACCTGACTCTGATTTGAGGAATTAATGGGTGCTACTTAGCAGCAGCAGTAACTATCAAACTTTATCCCGTTTCCCTGCACATTTCCCTCGAGTAATTTAAAGTGAATGTACTATTTGCTATCATTAAAGACGACACACTTGAGGCTGGAGTTAAATTGGGTTCGTAAAATACATTTTTGTGTGTCTTAACGTGAAAAACATCGCAAGAGACCAAATCCATGCCAGTAAAGCTCAGTGGTATTTAACAACTGATGTGCAGTCACTGTGGTGAGTTTGCTCACATCAAATGTCTCTCTGATGTAATGAACCCAGCTGTCTTGATTTATATTCCGCTTGTACTCTGGCACTCACTGTTTCCAGGCTGACATTTCATTCACAGTGATTGGGAAATGATCGTCCATACAGGAAAACAAGCACACGTCTATCATGATTAGACTCGACATTTTGAACTGAGCTCATTCATCATCGTGGTTTAGTACGAAATAATTAAGCAAATGGGTTGAGAGGCTGAGAAAAAGTAGGAATAAGACAACCAATTCCAGATGATCATTTCATAGATTAAAAAAAATATGAAAAATCACCACATTGTACAGCTTTGATTTCCTGGAAAATGCATTGTTCTGTAATGAATAAAGATAATTAAAATAATTTCAGTGTGTGGTGGTTTTTCACTTTTGATTAGGTATTGCTTGTAAAATGACAACATTTTGCCATAAATCCTATATTAATAATACCCGCATCATTTGAAGTTGCAGCTTTCGGCTAAAATAAAATGTATCCCCGGCCTACACTACCAATTAACGACAAAAGGAAATACTGGAATATTCAGATTCTACTCAGATGCCTCCCATGCCTGTTGTTGACAATTCACACCTCAATTGCATTCCACCTGTGATAAAGTCATTTGGCATTCAGTTAAATATCAGAGCAAAAACCAAGCCAAATCCAAAATACTACTGTGGTAAGTGGCCAGATGACATCAAATTCAACCAGCATGCCAAAAGCAAAGCCAATCCCCAGAGATCAAAGTCAGTGTTCCATATCCAGACTCCGACAGACTCACATGTAGCTGAGACGGATTACCAAGCTTTGCTCCTTTGCCCTTGCTGGTTATATAATGAGGACTGCAAAGAAGAGTAGAAAGCATCTAACGAGTAATTTTTTTTTTTTACATTTATGGTAAGATAATAAAATGAGATATTTATTGAGTCACAGCACAGCTAGACCATGTGTTGTTTAAACACAACACAGCAAATGTAAATCCCAATAATTACCCCACACTGGCCGTGATAAGTGATTTCTTTGGAGCGTGCAGTTTTCACACGAGTCTCAGTCCAGTTAAAGCCATCACAGTCGGACATTGACAACTTGACTTTAGATGAATCTAGTCTGGATTTGCATCACAGTCAGATGGTTTCATACCAGCGTGTGCTTGTGCTGACGATCGACAAGCGTGGTCACAGATTTATTACCAGTGCTGCAGAAATAAATTTGCCTCTGTGCATGCGTGCCTAACTCTCACCACAGACATTTGGCCTTGTGAATATTTTCTGATGGCCATAAAAGCTGCAAGTTTGTGTTGAAAGTATTTATTGGAGAATTTTCCAGTTGGAATTAATTAACACTAAGGTTGGGAAATGTCACCCACTTTGTTATTCTGCTAAAGGGTACAGTAGACTTCCATCTGGTCTTTTCATTTGAAAACTCAGTCGTACTTCAACTCTACATGCCCTCCAGATGCTTCAATAGAGAAACTAAAATTTTAATTTGGACTGATTTATGACATTTGCATTTTTAATAATTCCCCCCTTAATATTGTTGGCAATGTTTTTAAAACCCAACCTCAAAAATTCAAATAAGTAATTCATAAACCTGTAAGGGACACACTGAAGTGACGAGTGAGGACATTGATTTTTCCAACTCAAGGTCTGTGTTAGATTCCTTGTGTGACTTTCCAAAAACACAAGTTTAATAATTCAAAAGCTGTCATGTTTGAGAGGCAAAAACAGGACGGGCTCGTTTTGTGGCTTTGAAACATCAACACCTTAAAACATCCTTTAGACAAAGCCTGCTGGAGGGAGCTGCGACAAATGCTTGCATGAATTATTAATACACTCTTTGAACAACATTCATATTCACACCTGACAAAATGCCATGTTTCTTTCTGTACATACAGTGCTGAAGTTTTTGTAGGTGCATGTTTCGCCGCGGAACCTGCACTCCAACAGCATGTCTTCCAGCTGGTGCCCGAGGCGTCCCATCATCTCAGTGGTGTTGATGTGGTAGTTAGGGGGTGGGGTGTAGTTGCTGAAGTCCAGCAGGTTCAGGAGACCATGTTTTTGATTGTCCTTAAGAATTGAAAGGCTCCTCTCCATCACAGTGTGATTGGGGTACATGAGGTCCATCCAGTAGCCGCTGTGGTAAAGGTCATGCTTGGTCACTGTGGACACACGGAAGACATTCTTATTGCAGAAAGTGACAGCTGGGAAGGACAAGTTGTGAGCCCAAGCCATGTAGATCTTTGTGACAGCAGGGTAGGACATCAGGTAGAGGATTCTGTTCCAGGACCAGGTGGCGAGAAGACCCACACAAACAGAGAAGGCCATCATCCAGATGACCCGCTGCGGTTTCGACTTGTCTGTAGAGAAGATGAACTTCAAACCATGGATCTTGGTCTTCATTATGAAAGCCACCGTGATCTCTTTCCATGTTGATTTCAGTGAGCTGGAATCATTGGTTTGGAGAGTTGTTTCCTGGGCATCATGTCGCTTGTGTGTCCCCAGGGCCATTGATTCAGATGTGGATGCTTTGACCATAATTGCTCAAGTCTGGGCAGGTGCTTCTTTAGTAGATGCAGTCTTTTATTAGCCCACCCTGTACTTCCCTAATTTACACTCGGCTTTTCCCACAGCCATCTCCAGGCAGAAATTCCATGTAGCAGTGAATTCCTAATACTCAGCTGTCCCAACGTTCACGCTTAAAAAGATGTAAACAAATGAAGTGAATTCCTTGGGGGATGTAAAATTGATTTACATAAGGATTCCTTTGAGGAAAACAGCTGAATCACGCCATTAACAAAAACCATCACGCGTAACCATTACCAGTCCTTCATCAATAGATAAATGGATGTGAAAATTGCAGATGTAAGCAATGGCTTCACTCGCAGAGGCAATCACTTTGAAAATCCGGTGAGGCTTACCCCTGTTGCTCAGGTCTTTTACTCCTCCATCTCCCTCGCCAGTGCCAGACAATACTTGCAGTTTTCACTGGTTTCTCTCTTTGTGCTGTAGCAGCCCAGAATCCAACTCCTCCCTTTTTGCACAGATTGAAGAGATGCCTTTTAGACTGTTGACTTGCAGCCTGCAGAAGCGAATATAAAGCTTGCTGCCTCGCTCTACAGTCGAATGGAGAATGAGGTGGAGCCAGTGAATGAAAGTGTTTTCCTCCGGTGATGAAGTAGACCTCCAATGGTGTAAAAGAGGCGGGGGGAAGGTATCAATCAAAGTAGAAATAATTGTAATAAAGATTGTGCAAACAAAAGAAAAAAAAGGACGGAGGAGGAAGTAAGAGAATGAAAAGTAAAAGGAGAGCTAGTTAAAAACGAAATAGCAAAAAAATCATTAGTTCTCCTGCTCTGCCAGATTAAAATATAATTTCAGAAATAGGGATGTAATAAGAGCTGAGATTTTGCTGCATGCAGATGTGGCACTGGCTGGTATTAAAAGTGCTTTGCTCTAATTATGAGAGGCTATCAGAGGATTCAGCTTAGCTTCCTATACTCAAACTATTTTTTCATATTGTTAGCTGGAATCCGTGAGTATGTTGCAGAATAACCAGATCATGGCTGCCACAATATACAGTTGAAACCTACACTCAAGAGGAGGCAGTTGACTATCATGTGCAAGGTGAGATGGCACTAATTGGACCACAAATAACAGTTTAAATACAACTGAAAATGATTTGTAATGACTTGTAATGGGAATTGTGGAGTCTTGATTTGATGCTAGCATTGCTACAAGTGACGTTACATCATCCCAAATTCATCTGAAATGTTACAGTCTTGAATATGTGCTATACAGACAGGGAGCAAATGGAAACATAACTCTCGTAGTAGTGTACCAGACAAGAAATATTTCCAGTGCAACATCATTTTATTATCAGTATAGCTTATTTTGTATGGGAGGAATAATCAAGCCGCAATATTCTAATTAGTGCAGAGGTAAAAAGCGATGCTGGAGTCAAGGCAGCTTCATTTTCAGTTTTAATTTTCTCATTTACCTCAAAAATGAAGTAAACATAATTTATGTCTCAAAATATTTTGTTAAGACACCAATGTTCATTGTAAATGTTTGCAAGTAATATATTTAATTCATTTCCTTGACCCATCATTTCACTTTTATTTGGCTTATTCTTTGCTCTCTTGTCGCAAGATTGAAAAAGCTTTAAGATCTTTCCCACCACAGACTTCTACCGTCTAATTCCCACCAAGTGTGCTTTCAAATGTTAAACATAACCACTGATTCATTCAGAGTGCCTTTCGCATTTGAAATGTATTGTCTGTTTAAATGCGTGCGCTGTGGTTTTAATGCAACAATTCTTTATCACACTGGCATTACATGACTTCCTTGTTTCAATCAAAACCAATAGCAAGCAATTCTGAAAGTGAAGCTAGGTGTGCAGAGGAAAGGAGACGTGTGATCACTGTGAGGATTATAACTTTAATGTCATTAGATTGAGCTGCAATAATCACACATGATCTGTGTTCACACCATCGCTCAGGACGAGAGAATACATAATGAAAAAGATAACAGTTTTTCCTTTTCTGCATTAAATAAAACTAATGCAGTACCTGTTTACTATGTGCCTCTTCGGAATTCTTTGAAAACTGTTACTATTACACAACAAAAATTCTGTTTATTTACGTTATTTCACATCGAACACCTAACTAGAAAAAGATGTTCTATGTTGGTGCTGTTTTTGCAGTATATCTGTTACATTTCTACCGATTTCTATTATTTGGCCAAGATGCAAAATTTAATTTAACAGGATTATTTCAACACATCAAGATTCATTTCCAGCCAATTTAATTATAGCTCAAAAGGTTGTTCATACATAATAAAGATAGCAGTAAGCCGAGCAATGTTCTCCGTGTTCAAAGGTTAATGATCTGATAACATTAATGATTTTCTAGGGGCTGGGAAAATAAAGAAAACCAAAAGAAACAACTTCACTACTGTGGTTATTGTTGTGTCCTCTGTGTGCAACTTCAAGGGCTTTGCAGCAGCAAAACAACTACATGAATTGTCTGAATATAAGCCCATTGACGACTGCTAGTGCTGTATCTTTGCAACATATATATTTTCTCCTGGCTTTATTCTTAGTCTTATGTTTCAACCTCTTTTTCCTAATGTTCCATTTGATGTCTCACTATGGGAAGCATGTGTTGTATTGATGAACATTTCACTAATATTACTCAAGTGTTGAAAACAATTAACTTTTTATAGTGTAGAAATATGTGCAGCACATAAAAAAACAACCTCAGTTGACCAAAGTGCTCTATAAATATATGCAAAAAATAAATCTGAAAGAAATGCAACAATTAAATCTAAGATGCATGCACAATAAAAAAACAATATATTTCAGAGGGTGAACAATAGTGTGTGCATCATCACGAATGAGAAACAAAGGGGAAATTCACATGCTGCGAGAGTGGCAGTCAAGTATCTCCAACAATAATACCACCTTATTACAGCTGGCCAACTGGTTTCTCCACTTATTGACCAGCTGCATTGATTTCCTTTATACTCCATTTCTTTGAAGCCAGTCAATAGATATGAGGCACATTTAACTTGCGAGTTAATTGCTTGAGCTCATTTGTCCTATACAAGCTCAGTGGAGGCGTGAGGCAGGTGGCTTTCTTAGTCTCTGGATTACCCAAACGTCAGCGGGTTTGAGATGAAATGCAATTCCAAGGGCTATACACTTGTAGAACATGTGAGTCACCATTAGTCTTTTTAACATTTGTTTTCAGTCTTCGGTTCAGCTTTCTACTGTGTGATGCATGCAGGCACAAGTCTGTCAAATACGTGATTTGCTTCATATGGCACTCAAAATTCACAGTTTAATTAGCAGGAAATGTTAGTGCTAAAAGTGAAACATGTCAAAGTGTTGTGATGCTTATTTAAAATAAATGATGATGCCCTGCATTATATATATTTGGCTACTTGGGGGCAGGGTAACTAGCTGCAGTAGTGTGTTGAACATGTTATGTTACTAGCATTAATATGGAATCATACTGCATTATTGGCCAGTTCAGGAAAAAATATCAATGCCACACTCCTTTTTAATGTTATCTTGGTCATCTTTGTCTGTGAGTAGTGTAACTCCAGAAGTAAAGGATGGATTTGGAATCTTCTGGAGATTATGAACAGTGGAAAAAAAATATTATTAAAAATATTTTGGATTCAGATCATTGGCCATTCAGGCCATTGTTGCAAAATAGGGGACTTAATTAACACCGCGGGAAATGGAGCAGCCTTGTAAGAGGTGTGTGCTCTCTCCACACCTCCACTCTCTATTTCTGTTTTTGCTGTTAACACACCAGATAAATATACCAATAGAACTGAGGGACTCTTAACTGTTTTTGCATAACACAGAGCCATCTTTTCCATAACCACAGCTTTAACTACACATATTGTTTGCATGTTTTTCTTTCTGCATACTCAATGATATGAGAAAGAGAATCAATCAACAATCAACTCTGAAACAAGTTTTCCAATCTGGTACAACACTCTGAAAGAAGGTAACTGCATGACACAACAATGTTGTAGAACGTTTGATCTTTTTCAAGTTTTAAATGATCTAATCAAAATATTACAATCAACACAATGCTGCAATCAGTCAGGAAAATAAATAGCTGGGAGCAAAAGTTAATGATTCTTCTTTCTTCTATAGTCTCCTTATTGAAAAGACACTGCAGCTCACACATGACTATTGTTCTCTTCCTGGAAATATTAACACTTTTCAACTCTGCCTCAGCATTCAAGCATTAATTAGAAAAAAAACATGGTGTAATAATAAAACTTATCAAATGAGCAACTGATTGCAGCATGATGGAAAAAATGTGGAAAAAGAATGAATTCCTTTTCATTGTTTTTTTTTTTATGTTTAACCCTGAGGCTGTCAGAGAATGACACCGGCCATTTTCTTTCATATCAAAGCCAAGTTGAGCCCCATAGGTCTCATTAGAGGAGGAGAAGTTTGAACAAAGAAAAGGAAAGAGCTCCGTCAAGGCCCAGTGAGAATGCTCAGCACAAAATGAAATCCTGGCAGCAATTAGTCACACATCAGAAACACACCCAGCACAGACAGGGCCGAGACAAAGAGGGGGAGAAAAAAAAGAAAAAAGAAAAAAAACACCTCTGAAATGAATGTCCAGTTCCTGTAGAGATGGACTGAACATGCAGATGAACACAAATATAGTCTTCATGTCGGATAAAAATGTCAAAAATGCATTTTTTTGTGATACATACTTTGTGTATAATATTAAAACTGAATTTTTTAAAACTTTTGGGTTGTTGTGAGAGAAAATTAGCAATTTTAATGATGTCACTGATGTTATTTAATAGTGACTGAGGTATCAAATGTATATTCAGTGTAATACAACGAAGAAAAAACTGTAAAAATAATCAGTAATTGTCAAATAAAAATAGCAGTTGCCCATAATTGTAAATTGATTGATTAATCAATTAACCATTTTAGGTATGAGTGTCTTTTTTTGTCATTGATAGGAATGTGAATATAATTCATGAAATTAATCTATTGAGTTCATTTTAATTTAACAGACCACCTTAAACAATTTCTTGTTTTAGCCTTAAATTGCTCACACATGAAAAACGTAGCGTCCCTTTAACATTTAAAGCTCAAGTAAATACAGCTAAATCGTAGTATTCCACATAAATTAGATCAACATTTCTCAGCTGTCAGTTCTGGATGCTTTCGTGAGGTTACTTAAAATGCAGCATGTCACACTTGGATTCACATGAAAACTTGACAACTTTAGTCCCTAAGAATTTCGAGAGCTGAAGTCAAGGCTAGAAAACAAGCTGCGGCATCATTACACAGTGATTTAAGACCAAGAGTCACAGAGAAAAAAAAACCTGAAGCATTTGCAATCAGGTCTGTCACTCTAGTGGATGGGCAGCTTCTTAAGCAGAGGGAGACATCTTGTGGCCTGCCTCTAAATTAAACTAACCTCCTCCTCGGAATGCAGCACAGCCACTCTGTATGCTGTTTGAGTAATGCAAGAGAAGCAAGAATGGATTTCTCACTATGAGAGGCATATACTGTGAAATATCCCATATAAAATTAATCAAAAAGGGAGAAATATTGACATGTACTTTGTAAGAAAAAATCCAAAATAAAACCCAGAGGGTTTTTTGGAGTGTATATTCAGTTTATATTTTATTGGTCATTAAACTTTCTCATCTTTTTCTTTTTTGAACACAATTTTTTTTCTTTTTTTTCTGCAGCATGTTGTTTTCCAGGTTCAGTAATGGAAAAAAAGCAGAACAGGAGGCAGTGTTACCTTTTTGAAATCCACAGTTGTTAACATCTCTGACACAGCATGTACTGTATATGCCCCCCTGGCAGAGCGGCTGAAGAGCAGATGCAGTCTGAATCAATAAAAAAACAGACGCTGTTGGCTGCACCCGAGTCTTTCTTCCCTGTTCCATCCAGACAGAATCCAACTAAAAAAAACATAGGTGCGCTGTCACTCAAGCTTTCAGTCTGCAGCCTGCAGTCACGCTTTGATAAAGTCACTACTGAAATTTCCTCCCCGGTACTTTCATTTGCAAAGGATAATCTTTTTTTTCTTCTTCTTTTTTAGCGTGTCCTCATCTTGTTTGCTCAGCTGTAGGCTTTTGAATCTATTTTGCATGCTTGCTCAGAAATTAAGCAAAGTAAGCACTTGCCAGAGGCCCAAAAGTGCAATGTATAAACTGCCTGCAAAACAGTTTTTCCACCATCAGGTAAACATTTTAAGAACTCAAATAATTTCCGGAAACATCCAAGGCTGCACATGCCATCGCTTTCAAGCATTTGTAGGATTTTCTATCTGTAAATATAGAAAAAAAACGTTTTGCTGTTTTAAACAATGTGTCATGTCTGGCTTTCCCTGTACAATGACACGTAATGTCGAAGGAAATCTCAGTTTACATGAAAGAAGAGAGCGATACAATACTTTGGAAGAAGCACTGCATTGCTTTTATTGGCTAAGGGAGTTGAATATAGATCCCATAATCCATTAGTAGGAACAAAAGCTAAAAATAGGCTTGACAGGGCAAGCCAAGATCCAAAGGACAAGTGGTAAGAAATCATGTTCCGTCATTTTGTCCCATCATTACCAAGTAAAGCATTATAATACTGGACATTAAACAGGTTGAAGACATGCTGTTGTATGGTTAACATGCCAGAAAGCTGCTAATCTACAACATAACATAACAACAGTATTGGTTTTGGACAAAGCCATGCTTGTGTTTGGTGTCTCCACTTAACAAGCTAATTAACTTAAGAGCTTCTGACAACCAGCACCTCCAATGTCAGCTGTTGGCAGTATCTGCTACCAGATGTGCGCGTCAGCAAAAAGCATCCGCGTACAGCATCCCTTTTATGAATTCCTTTACTACTTCTCTTCAGCGCCATTGATCGAACTGCCAATACTGCACTTACAGTAACACTGGCTCTCACACTGGCCTTTAGTGACACTGAGTAATGGAACAAACATATTAGGTATTTGCTAGTCGGCCTGTCATCTATGCTCACTGCCAAAGATTTGTTTATTTCATTGTTTGCACAGTGGAGCTTTATTTCATTCGCCCCTCCCGCTTCACGCTCTCGGCAGCACTATAATTTCGTGCTCCTTCATACACCTCTTCCCTTCATCTCCCCTAAAGCTTCCAGTTGTGCATCACGGCTCTGGCTCGGCTCTAAAGCAGGCTGAATCACAATAGTGTCAGTCCTCAGCTCAGTCCCAGTCCCACCTCAATCTCAGCACAGCACTGTCTCCTTATGCTCTCTCTCTCATCCTTTCTCTTTGATTTCCATAACTCTTAGCTCTTTCCTTCAACTCTTTTTCTTGCTCATCAGTTACTATCCATCTTTTTTTTTTTTTTTAATAAAAAACTACCTCTCTGCTTCTTTCCTCATCTCACACACTGCTTGTCTTCAGCCAGGGACTCGTTGTTACTGAACAGGTTCTAATTCAGACTTTCCTCTTCTCTTTGCTCTCCAAAGCCAACCTCAGCCTCCAGAATATACTGCAATGGATGATTGTGTATCACCACATCCTGGTTCTGGTTTGGCAGAACCTGAACACGTCTCCCAACACTGCAGACACGCCATAATGTAATATTAAGAGGGGTCCCTAGATTTGGTTTCAACAAAGGCTGATACCTTAACAGGAAGTTCAATCACAACACATGATATCAGCAGTAAAATGGATGAATTTGCTTGGCACTGACTCACCAAAGCACTGAGCTGGTGATCGATTGAAATGATATTACACTAACTCCTGCATGTGTCCTGCATATACACACACTGACAAATGATTTATGTGGTCGAAGCCCATCTTGCAGCTTTAATCCAGTAGTGAGTAGGGCTGTGTTAGGGGTGTTTACGCTCCGAGTATTAATGAGACAATCAATCACGCACACGCACACACACACACACACACACACACACACACACACACACACACACACACACACACACACACACACACACACACCAGTTCACAGACGGCGTGTAGGGCAACAGGACGGAGGTATATGATTTTAATTTTGTTAATGAATAAATAAAGCCTTCACTACGACAGTTATTCAACTAACTGGTTGTGTCGAAGTCTGGAAAGTTTTCCTAAAGTCAAATTCACGGTCTGATGCATTTTTAGTAGAACAGCAGTGTCACGCAGAACGACAACTGGAGGAAACCATATTATCACTCACAGATTGATATAGGGACATTCAAGTCCATCTTTCTGTGTGTATTTATAGCACGGGGTAAAACATTTCCAGCATATACCATCTGCCAGCCTTTAATATCTGAATTGTTCTCCTCCAGTGAGTTAAAGTATCCTCTCACCAAAAAAAAATGTTTCATTCATTTATGTGAGGAGGAATAATTGCACTTCAGGGCCCTGAAATTTCCTCTCTGCTCTCCCAGTACCACTGCGCCAACATTCAGCTCATTAGTTAAAAACATCTGGTGTTTCCTGTCACTTTAGGCATGCTGAGAATCTCTTTCCATGGCTCCTTTGTTTGACTTTGAGACAAATGCAAATGACATAAACACACGAGGACAGCAAAAAAAAAAAAGAGATTGATTTATCACACAGTTCATTCATTTATTAAAATGTTCTGTTGATTCATTTGATATCAAAATGCCTAAATCATCTTCTCATCCTTTTAACAAATTCAGTTGACTAATTGATAGATGTTGTCTGGCCCTGGTGTGAGTCATCATGCGGTGATTTTGCTGAGGTACATAGTGGGTAATCTCAAATCCATCACATCTCAACTCCTGTGAGAGGACGTGCCTCTGAGCCTCCCACAGTAAGATCAGCAGGCCGAGATGAGGGAATTCAGGCAGCTCCATGAATCTTTAATTAGTCCCCTCTATACTTGGGGCCCCAGAGCATCTCCAGTTTCTGACATTTAGCTGAAATCTGCCCTTTGTGCATGGGTATGTGAAAGAGCCAAGGTCATCTGACTGACCACACTGATAACAAAATCTGCCGTTTCATAAACACATTAATTTTTTAATCTGGGAGTCAAAACCACTGCACCATTGCCACATTAAATCTGTAGCGTTTTTTTGTTTTTTTGTCTTACAGCAGATGTTAGGTTTGGAGTCGTCTCAAAAGCCAAACATCATCTATCAATTTGTAACCATTGTCTCATACCAAATAATAGTTTTGCCACTATTGGCTGTACTAAGTAATTAATATAAATCATTTGCCTCACTTTCACTGCTGCCAGTTTTTCAAAGAAAGTGTGCAGCATGACAACCTCATCTTGGTGCTGGGCTTTCATCGTTCAAATCAATGGCCCATTTCATCGAAATACAATCCTTCCCCTGTCTCTGCAGCAAGACGATTAAGTTCCATTCAAATTCTGCTGACATAATTTTATCTCTTTGCTAAAGGCCTGAAAGATTGAGAAGGAAACAATGTGGGTTGAACAAAAACGAGTGCAAAGAGTTAACAAATATGACACTTTCATTATACATATGACAGTACTATTTGTTTTTGTGTCACTACAACATTTGTTGCCTCTTGAGACGATCGTTCCTCTAAAATAATATGGTATTGTATGATCTTAAACAGCATATGTTTGCTTCATAATGCATGATGTCAAGAAAGACTTGCTGAACCATATGGCGTCTCAGTAGTCTCCACATTTTATAGGGACGTTTTTTTCTCCCTTGAGAAAAAAAAGACTAAAAGTTGTTACAAAATAAAGAATTGGACACAGTGCAAGTACTGACAACACAATGAAAGGAGATATGTTGCTACTTTAAGCACCGGCTCTTGTAAACAAAGATAACGCACAGCTGTATTAGTATGCCTCAGAAACCTTTTCTTCACACACATATCCCGTACCTGTTGTTCCGCCCCCGAGCTACTTAATCTTTCCACAAACATGGTATTAATTATTTAAAAAATGTAGGATTACAAGACCATTACTAAAGAGACAATTAAGCAATGACAGCAAAATTGTGATGTCTCTTCCCTAATGATAACTGATGTGGATGTGCTAATCTCACCATGACTATGCTCACTTTATAAAGAGCCCCTCTTCTTACAGCTGTTTTCTGCTGTCATGTCATTCATTAAATCCACACGAACCAATTAATTTCAACGGCGACAGAATGACGCATTCAGAATTCAGGATAATAACCTTTGAAAGGCTGTTAAGTCGTATGTATATATCTAATTCTCACTTTAAAGTCATGGTAAATGGTATTCTTTTATTTAATACTCCTTGGATTTTGATTTATTTAGTTTAAACATTTACATATTCCTATACATATTGAGATTTAATTTCTCATATATATTATAATTAGACTAGGGATCAGTGATTTGGCTGATAATTCTAATGTACACAGATTTGACCTGAGGCTACAGAACCACGGAAGGAGTCGTACTCACTGTGGTAAAGTTCTCTGGACCACAGTCCTTGCCTCTGTATTTGCAGTCGAGCAGCATTTCCTCAATGTTATGACTAGTTCTCTGCACAAACTCCAGCATGTTGAAGGTCTTGCTGGGGAAAAATTTGCTGTTGTCTGTGGGCTGCCCTAAAGCAGCCATGAAGTCATCAAAGTCACCCTGCTCCACACCCAGAACCCCAGCCATCCAGAAGATGTCGTTCCTGCGAATCTGGGACTTTCGAAAGCGGTTGTAGTTGCAGATGGTGATGGCGGGGAAATACATGACAGGACTGTCCATTTCATCCAGGAGGGTGACATGGGGGTATTGGTAATACTCAATAATACGGTCCGCTACTTGGAGGAGGAAGATGGAAAGGGAGGAGCAGAATGCGACAGCCCAAAGTAACCGTCGAAAAGTCACTCCACCCGGCAGAAAGATGTGGCTCAGGCCATGCAGCGTAGAGTTAGCCCCAAACACTGTGATGTCTGATGGTGGACGTGGTTCGTCCTCCTCAGGGGCTCCCATTTTATCCAAAGAGTTTCCAAGTTAGGCTCTGCGATTGTTGGACGTCGTGTCTCGCTGCAGTGGTTACTTGCTGAATTCCCCCAGAGTAAATGAACAAGGGAGGCTGGACAAGTTGGGGTCGAGTTTTCCTCTTTGCGCCAGAGGGAGGGGAATGGGTTGAATATCAAGAGCTTGGAAGTAGTAATGGACTGTTGCGTCAACCAATCATCACCGAGATCTTAGAGGGCACATTGAATTCAAGAGATCCGGTTACATTTGGGGAAGTAAGATCAGATCCCACAGTGGGTTGCTTGGGTCCAGACAGTGACACATCAGAGATGCAATGATGAAAACTGAAGCATATTCAATTCAGTGACCCCTAACACACCCAGATTTTAACCTCAATCTGATGGACCTCTGATGCAAAAGTATTCAATGTAATAGGTGAATAAAAATAAAAACCAATTGGAGGCACACCAAATGAGTGGTCCTGCACTGAAAAGATCTGGTCTTATTTTCTAAAAAGTCTACGATTAGCAGATAAAATGTCAGCAATCCCTTATAGTTGCATCAGCACACGCACACATAGTGAGAATTACTATATACAACCATGATAATCTATTGTTAATTATGAATAAGCTACAAAGGGGGAAGGGTTTACAGCTTCCCTTAATGAAACCTTAATTGATAATGTGATGAAGAGCCAGAGTATTAGTCATTTATGATTCCCATTAAGCTTTTTGCAACTGGCCACAGGATTTAAATTGTGCATGAAAGGTGAGTTACGGACTAGATCTCTAGTTTTTGGCCATCACCAACCCTCCTGGGCGTGTGGATTTTCCTATTACATACAGTCATACAGTGACATTAGCCACTCAAAGCAGAGTCAAAGCAAGTGCTCTACTAATAACTTTAACTGAATTAAAATGATCAAAAACAGTGGATTCAACAAAGCTGATCCTTTCATTTTGGAACACCCATCATCCATCTTGGTGCAGCCTCGTGTTTTGTAACAGCATCAATTTTTAATGCGCTCCCCTGCATACATTGAACTCATAGACAGAGGTGTATATGTGCAGGATCAGGCGTGAGGTTATTTTAGTCCACCGTGAGGAGAATCTGTCTTGACTGATACTGAATCTACTCAAAGCAGCATTCGTTTAAAATTAAATTAATAGTTGAATTGATGCCTGGAGATCTCAGCACAGCTCTAATCACCTGACAGTGCTTCCAGTATGAGTGGTGAACCCAACCTTTCCTGTTTGCGTCAGCTTTCTTTACCAACACACCAATCTGTCTCCAACATTTACATTTCCTCCCCCTTGATTTGTCCCCCGTCGTGCTAAATTTTCCCATGTCCTCCTCCTCTCTAAATCAGCCTTGTGCTGTCCCTCCTCTGCTTCTTTCACTTACTGCTTGCCAGATAAGTGGCAGATATCTATGACCAACTTCCTTGAAGCATTTGTGAAATTTCATCTTTAAGCCATTTAGAGTCTACATCCGTTTCCCTCACACAGTCCAAAAAACATGCCGAGGTTAAGTAACACTCTCAATTGGCCGCAAGTGTGAGAGTGAGAGTGAGAGTGAACGGTTGTTTGTCTCTCTGTGGCCCTGCGACGGACTGGCATCCTGTCCAAGGTGTAGCCCGCCTTTCACCCTATGTCACCTGGGTTTGGCGTACAGGATAGAGCGGTAGACGCACCACATTACGTCCCAAAAGGTGACGAAATCGTTGGTGTAAATCTATGTAATGATGTGTAAACTTGGTTGAAGCACAACAAAATGCAAACACAACAATGTGTTAGCAAACTGTTGTCTTTTAAGACACTCAGCAACATTAGTGTTCATTTGGAGACATGTTTCCTACAAGCTGGTGAACGTTAGTACAATATCGATTGCCCTGTTAGTTCTAGCTGTGGACATCGCAACTCTTTAAAGAAACACTTGGCTCTTTAGCTGCTAAATGCTCCGTTATATTCACCAGCAATTTGCTATTTTTTGATGTTCGGTTCAGTGGTGGACAGGCAAAGTACAGGGTTTTTAATCAGAGCTCTTTGACTGAAAACAGCTGCCTGCTGCTGCCGGAAGCAACACTGTGAGACGTGTGAGAAGGAAACAAAGAAGTGTGTTAAGTGTAATATAACCAAAACAATGTGATTGTAGACAATTTGCAGACCTATGGTGCACTACAAAGTAATAACTTTCATCTTTTCATTTTAAATAAAAGAACTGTCACTACATGAAGAGCGCTATCTTACACTTACTACATAATTATATCACTGGTGTTGTTGTTTTTCAATGGACTTTAAATACATTACTAAGGCCACTGCTACACCAGAGCAAAGAAAAATGTTGTGATGTTGTGTGTTTCATAAGAATCTCAAGAAACGTATACAGTACATTGACGGTTTAACAAGGAAATAATGAAAATGCTCAAAATCCCCCAATCCCACATTTTAATAAATCTATTCTTGAGACTGAAACGAAAACATGTTTTTTGCCCATTGGCTGATTTCCTACTGCAACCTCTTACCTGTTATTAAACCATCTTTGTTATTCAAGATAGACTGGCATGGAGAGGTAGAATCATAAATCATACACTATAGACTACAATAACATGTCCACAGACCTAAATGCTGAGCATTCAAAAAGAAATAGCGTCTAACTGCGGTTAAATTGTTTTCTTTGCATTTAACTATAAAAATATTGTTTGTTGTTTGTTTTGTTTGAGAAATGTTATATAAAATAAAGACACAATAAGTGCAAATATCAAATGACAGCAACTGAATTCACAAGAAGATTTTCATGCACGGTTTGTTTCGATTACCTTGCTTTGATTACTTCACTTTCAGTAAAAAAATCTGCCACCTCACACCCAGAGCAAATGGAAACGTGGGCAGAGCATATTCCTTTAATTAACAGGTGCACCATGCACAAAGTGCAAGTCGCCAATCAATCACTACAGTGTGGATTTTATCCAGCTGCTTCAAGTTAGGCAACGCTGCCTTAAGAAATCAGCTGCTCTGTACGTTAAGGCTTCACAGTGGCTTTCTGTAGTCTTTCCTCTACAGTGGGAGGAAGCATCGGCTGCATTCACATGTCAGGATTACTGATATCTTCAGGGACTAAATGTTCTTTCACATCAGCCACTTTGTATCCCAACTGCCAGAGTTGGCCTAGTGGATGTGACGGAGGAGAGAACAAGAATATAATTTCCCTCCAGCTGAAAGGTCATTTAAAATCCAACTGTGAAGGGAAAAGGTTTCAATCTGAAAAGAGCAGTGTCCATATGCAAAAGACACTTCAAGTCACAAGCATTTAATGCACAACTTTCCTGCACTCACACTCTCCTTTAATGTATTTCCAAAATCAAAACAGAGAGGAGGAGCCAAGTTTTAAAGTGCTGAGCTGACATTATTAGTTTAGTGACACATTACATCAATAAGCTTCAGTGAGATATGATGAACAAATATGCAAATCGAACAGATAGAAATGGATGTTTTAAACCCCCACACCACAAAGTCCTGACTGTTAAGCTTCAAGGTTCATTTAAGTGTCAATTTCTTCAGCCAAGCAAAGGTCAATCACACTTTCAGTCGCTGTAACAATTAACATTCAATTTTGATCTGGAATCTGAAAACGAAGAGCTTTTACTCAAATTAAACTGACCAAACTCCATCTGCTGACAAAGACCCCACCAGAGTTATTATTCATCTACTGCTTAATTATTACAATTGATGTTATTATCATGAAAACGTGATCATTTCAATTTCCTTAATTTGCTACATTGAAACTATAATTGCAAATGACTTCCAAAATCACTCCCCAGCAGAGTAATAAAATACCCGGTGACCTAAAGAAAGTATCTCCGTCTACCGGGAATCCATCTTTGACTCACAACATACAGAACAGACTCATGTTAGTTTGGCAAGTTAGATTTTGCATTCCCCATTCATTCAAAAGAAGAAAAAGACAATCGAAGGACATCCTTAATATCTGCAGTTCTCCAACCTTTGCTTGACTTAGTTAAAATATCAATTATTACAGCCAGATACTTAATTGCATGTGGAATGCAGCTGTTTCTCCTTTCAAAAAAAAAGAAATGGGCAATGACTAATGAGGAAATTCAATACTTCACTATTGACCCTTAAGAGAGTCCTGGATAGATTGCAAATCATACAGGGAGGATATCAGGTTCTGTTTGCACAGCACTGGTTCCATACTGTGGATTTGCATGAGCATGTTCAATGACTTCTTGATTTTTTGTTCCTTTTGGTCATGAAAGAATTCTTAATACCTTATTCCATGCAGACCGTTATTCATCAGACACAAGCAGAGGACTTCATGTAGCTGCCACAGTAATCACAATGAATATGAAAGGCAGGGAAAATTCTCTGTGGATACTTCAAAGGCTCTTTCAAGAATTCATTTTGTCTATAAGGCAGCAATTAACTGTGAGTACAGTTAAGGGAAATAAAAGGTGACTCCCCCCCGCCTTTTCCCTTTTAAAGAACAGTATGGAAACCGTACTCTTGAGAAGAAAAGAATGACATTGACATAACATTGGTTTCCTTGCAGACTGCAGATACCTCTACTCTTCAAAGCTGAAACCTTTCAGAAATACACGCAGTGGATAGGTTTATCGTAGAGACGGGGAAACAATGCTGATACACATTTTCCAAAGGAACCAATATCACAGTTATTATCTTTTCCAAAAGTCAAAATGCACTAATTGATTATGTCATTTGGAGACAAAGCTTTAGTCAAAGGAATGACCAATAACTTCAATATGGCATTAAAATTAACACCCATACATTTTTCTGAGGAACCACTTTCAGTGTGTATAAATTAGTGACATCTAATGGTGAAACTGCAGAGTGCATCAAGAACCCCTTTGCTCAGTCTCAAGTGTGTCAAAGGGAACAATGGAGGCCTGAACCAGTCAACAAGCTTTAAAAACTCTCCATTCTTCCAATCTACGTACTCTCCCTGCTGTTTCCTCCTTCTCCATTGTTGCTTCGTGTATCGGGCTTACAGTATGTGATGGAGTCGTTTTCCTTTGAATGTTAACATTCTGCTTCAACACAAGAAATGTACTTCTGTTCAGGCTGAGATGTTCAGAGAAAGTTCATATTATAAACAAACCACTTTAATTTTCAAGTGATTATACACTTACAAAAATACATAATGGCAGTTCATTCAATTACTGCCAGTAAAGCCCTATATGTTACACACAGGACCTATAATGATTAGATCTTTGAAGCTGAAAATCTAACTTAAAATGTTACAGTTACTGAAGCCTTTGATAATCTTTGACCTGTGCTAATGAACAATTTCCTCTCCCGTCACTCAGACATTAAAGGCTCCTCTCTGCCGTGTGTGTGTGCTGACCGAGTTTAATTTGTGCTACATGATCTTGTTGGCGCTTTTAACTCCCAAAATCAATGCTGTTTACATGTGGTGGCACTGGTAGCGCAAAGCTGCACTCCAGAGAGATGCCGTGCCAATCCAAGTGTTGCATTTCTTGTCCTGAAGGACTGTGTCAACTAAAAAGATCCATGCAGAATAAATAAAGGCTTCCATGCTTCACTTACCACGTCAGGTCTCATTTTATGATAATGACCCTCTGTCCTACATTATCACTGCACCATGATGATGCCGTATACAGCAAAAAGGTCTCACTGAAGGTAAGCCCCCTATTACACTTAACAATAATGACATCTTTCATCTATCATGGCATCACACTACACAACAGAAAAGATGTGCCTTTAACTTTGCATCGGACTTTGACCAAACAAATGCATTCACACGCGGATGTGTGAGACTCTGCTGGTTTGTAACGGTCATTGTTTTGCATTTTTGATGGTTAGAAATTGTGATAAAATATTGTTATCCCTCCCTCCCTTAATCACTCTCTGCAGCATTCATTATTATAATTATTTAGATTTTTTTTTTTTATCCTTGACATTTAGAAATTATAGAATTGCATTCTCCTGAAATGTGTTTTTCAAATAAAGATCAAGAGATTATTATATTTTCCCCCAACATCTTTTAGCTGCACCTAGCAGTAATTATCAGCAGATAGGATTTCCTAAGTTGTCATGGAGATAATTCAGCTTTCATCACAAGTTACACAGATTTCTGCAAGCAGGTGTACAAATCCAGAAATGCCAGTTTTATTTTTTTTCTACATGAAAGGGAGCCGTGCCTAGCTCATTAAACACGATTAAGGATTTTGTTTTGATCTTGAGTGGTACATAATTCATTATATTATTTACCATTAATAGATAGAGTCAAGTAGAGGTATAGTTCTGTGGTCAAATATTGTAAAGGAATGCTCATATTATCGACTATGCTTAAGTATTAGGATAGCATTAGGGCTAACTGGATTAATAATGACAGTTAAAAGGAGACACTAGACTTTGTACGTTCTTGCCATTAAAGGAAACAATCCCTCCCCTCATTTATGTCTGGGTGTGAACTATGCGAGGAGAGGAGAGGAGAGGAGAGGAGAGGAGAGGAGAGGAGAGAAGAGAAGAGAAGCTCACCACCAACTAACTCTCACAGCCAGCTGCTATAAATTGTTTTCAAACAATTAATATGCTACTGGAGGGAGACTGATTGTGACGATAGCTGTCAGAAAGATGTCAGCAAGAAACAGGAAGAAGACGGAGTAACTGCAAGGAGTGTGAGAGCGAGCCTGGTCGTGCAGTCTGCTGCTGCTGATGTCCTTTCCCTTAGGAAAACTGGCAGACACCTGGGCTGGCTGGATCCTCAGCTATTGTTTAGGTGGGTTTAGAATAATGTGAACACATTTCCCTCAGTTCAATAAAGACAGGATGACACATTTGTTTTGGCCAAAAATAGGGAAAGACTTAATATCTGTTCTGATACGCACTATAAAGATAAATGGTTTACTGAGAAACCTCAGTGCTTTGATAGATCTCCGCTGTCAAACCATGATGAGGCAATAACTAAATTACCTTTTTATTACATAAAACACACACCATCCCTATTGATGTGTTTATCGCTAGTATAAAGGAGAATTTCAAAATTACGCTTAGAAAAGTGCATCAGCATCATAATCGGAATTTAATTAATTGCAAAATGTGCTGTTATCAGTCACACTTCTCATCTTAGTACTGAAGCATGTAAAAATGTTTTTTACAAAACAGGTGGAAGCAAAGATTCTTAAACAATACTGCAAGATAGCTTGTGGTTATTAGCTGGAAACAAGGTTGGGTAGAGATGTAAAGAGTGTCCTACCCATGAACCAACGCAGGCCAGCATACAAAGGTACAAAGGTGTTCCATTACAAAAAGCACACAATCAGAAGTACAATTCACACAAAAGGATGCATATTTAAATGGTTATTATTGTTATAGATTCCTCCCTGTGAACTTGGCCTTTATGCACTTATATGCGTTAACAGAAAAACAGAAAAAGGCCCAAGTAAAGAACCATTAAGGCCATTAACGGTATAAAGAAGAAAATAACATCTTGTTTGTACTCGTATCATTATGGCATCACTCTTACTCACAGCTGGTGTAAAGAGCACTGTGAGGCCCAAGTAACAATCATTACTCAAAGCAGTCCAGTGGTTCTCTGTGCTCAAACATCTTCATCTTCTGTGCCCTCTCTTCCCCATTTAACATATTTGTGACACAATAGTTCCTCTCAAGGGCACAGTGTCAAACATGTCTTCTCATGCTATCTGAATGACTTCTCTCACTGCATTACCCACTGCAATGGCATTACGATGACTCCTGTATTGTAGACTGGGTAAGTTTGGATGTGGAGGCACAGCATGTATTCTACTTTGACCACGAATGTCATTACACCATCATCCAAAGGCAAACGCTAAATCCACCATAGGAAATGATTGCGTACATTTAGTTCTAACACCTTACATAATTATCAATTGCAATGATTCATGTTGACAGTGTTTTGATGACATGGCCTGAATTGATTATGTCCACTGGGTTCTTATAACACAGGCTTGTTTGTGTTGGATGCTGAGTTTAGGGTGTGGACACAAGATGCTATAGAATCAGTGTCCTCTCTCCATAGTGGGGTAAAACTAAATGAAAATGAAGGCAAAAACTAATCCTGTCTTATGTTTCAACCCAAACCAAGTGCTTCAGTTAACTATCTAACCATAAAATTGAAAGCCATATTTTAGCTGCCATGAGTGAATGTTGTATAGAAGGGAAAACAAATAATATAAATGCTTTTCCAGTACATTGAGCAGGAATTCCATTTTCAAATGATGTTGCAGTATAAACTGCTGCAAATTACTAGTAAATTACAGGAGACCTTTCTATGAGTCCAGAGAACTGACACCGTCGGCCCCATTCTTTACCCGACTGTGGTTACTGCAGTTATATAAAACACCAAACGGCATAAAAGCAATACTAACATACACAATATTGCCAATACAAAGAGCAATAAACTTGAGTTTAGCTGCTGCTTCACACACCTTAAACAAACCAGAACCTTTAAATATAAATTCAATTCAGCAAGTCTGTGTGTGTAGTGATGGAGACATTTACTACAGCAGGAGCTACCGCCTAAATCAATCGTATCTTGGACTGCTGACATCACTGCATTAGTATCCCAGCTGTGCAAGATACTGACACGGAACTTTAAAGACAGCAGAGTTCAAGACAAAGTTCAGAGAGGAGTATGGTATGACCCATGAACACTGAGATGTAATAACCACCGAGTGCTCATATTTCAAACCATCGACATGTTGACAGGTGTCGCTGATGTTGTGATCCCATCACAGGAAGGTCTTTGGTTTCTGTCTCTTCATTTATTTTCTTTGCAGCACTTTTATTACCTGTATTAAATGTGTGACTATGTATTTCTGCAATGAAACTATACAGTGTAACATTTTTATTTGCGTTATTTCTTCCCAGTATTTTATACTGGGAAGTATTTCTTTTTATTTATTCCCATATATTTTATGTAACCCTTCTCCTTTATCTCCTTCCCGTGTTCTTTTCATGTGACGTGCCACACAAATGAACGCTCCGTGCCCGCTTGTCCATGCAGTACACACACTCCTGATGCTCCTAATTTACATATTTGAGATTATCTTCCTGTTTGGTTTAATAAACCTTTGAAACTTTGTGTGCAGTGGTCTGGTCTGAGCAAACAGACGGGGGCATGGTGTGTGAACAATACACTTGAACCAATTACCTCCTTTCTGTATAACTCACAGGCAACTTTAACCTGAAACTAAATAAATGAGCACATACTCTGACTGGGCTCTGGAGTCAATGGCATTAAAGTCTGTATTTTTACTGATTGCTCAAATCTTTCCTTGCAATCGTTTGTGTGGCAGAGAGGTGTCACTGGGCTTCAGGCCTGCGTTAACTAATCAGGCCATCGTTTGCCTGTAATGGCTGTGTCCAGAGCATGAAAAATTCAATTAAATTGGGTAAGTAAACACTCCCATCCATGAAAATGACCCGCTGAGCCGTACATCTTAGTCCCACGGGATTAACTAACTCATACTTTCTGATGATTAACCAAGCAGGACAATAGCAAGGACACCACAGCTTATACATATGAAACATAACATACACTACTCCAATTTAAATGTAATCAATAGGCCTGCAACCTGTGATGTACCATATATGTTACAAATGATCCTCAACAGAGGCAATTGTTCTTGAGAAACAAGCATCAGTCACTGACCTCGCCTTCTGCTCTGTGGCTTTGTTATTATACTGCTTCTTGTTTATAGCCTTCTCTGGCTTCCGTCTCTCTGGGCAATGTGTGAAGAACCTGACTGTCAAATAATGTCAACTGTTATAAGACCAGTTTTTAAGTTCAGCTTTGTCTCGTTGTCTTTCCATTTTGACAGTTGCTACAGGGCCCTACAACTGTCTTCATTTGAGGGAATTGGAGGCTTACATACAGTAGCAGTTTTTTTTTTAGTTGTTTTTTTTTAAATCTGGGCCTTTCACCAGAAGCTTCCATTATCCTTTCAGCTGTCGCCTAACAAGCTCTCCTGTGTGCCTCAAAGCTATCTGCTACGCATCCGCACCACTGTTCATACACCCGAGCGATTGCTATACAGTCCCCGCAAAACTGTTTTCACCGCCCCCAGTAAGTATTATATTCAATACCACATCCCTGTATGCCTCTAAAACTCAGACAGTTTGAAGATTTAAATTCCTGTGTATGTCAGCTCAAGAATCTCAGTGTGTGTGTGTGTTTTACTATGATGCTAAATGCAAGTTGATATATATGACAAGACAGACGCTGATTGTGCTCTCAAGGTTCGATTTTTCACCCCCTCAATTAAATGAGCAACAGTATTTTGGTCATGGCTGCAAACGGAAAAAACATAATTTCAGTGCACGGACACAATGTGTTCCAAAAACTCTCTGTATGCCTTGATTCAGTTAACAGAGGCTGGCACCAGGTGGCAATGTTTATTTAGTCAGAGATTCAGCGTTGTGGAAAACAAATGCTGTATCTGCAAGAGCGACAGTGGATGGAACGATTTTTCACACTAACTTGTCAGTGACCAATTTATTAGACACGTGCAGTGTAACTCAACATAAAAGAAGATATTCAGTATTGGTCGACACTGTCAGAGAGGAATTATTCCTCCTAATTCGAGTGCATCTGTATTACTGAAGTTGAAGATTACAGCAGCAGCAAACTTAACTGTACTGAAAGATTAAATGTGTGTGGGGGTGTATTAGAAACAGTTTTAATTTAATAAACACTAGTAAAACAACATCCAGAAAGGTCTAAATAAACAACTGGCTATTTTAGAATTATTAAATGATGAGTGTGTGAGAGAGCTGTGTGGTACTGGACTGGTTTATTCTTAATATAATTTCAGTCCAGTGTAGAGTAGAAACAGGCTCACACCAGTAACTCAGCTCCACACACACACGTTTGTACAGCTAATCGTATCGACCTCCATTGATTTGGACAGTCTAAACAAATCCTTCTCTCTGACTGTAACCATGACCAGTTAATGCCCAAAAGTTCATCAGAAAAGAGGTTCTGCATCATTAGACCAGGTGTTGGTCTCCATGAGGACTGCTGGTCCTGACAAGGTCAGTGTTTATGCGAGAAAAGGTGTGTGCTCCAGATTAGACTGAGTGAAGTCTACGTTCTAGTAAATTTGATTTTATTTATTTTTATTTCACACGCACGTCACATTCATACACTTTCATTTTAAAATGACTCAAGCCACAACATCTAAACAATAAGACAATTCACAATTGCACCCCTAAACATAAATGATCATCTAAGACAGCACACAGATTTAATATAAAACATTAAATGTTGGTGTTATGACTTAAGAGTGCAAAAACCCACAACAGGATAAGTGCTTAGAAGTAGCAGATAGACTTGGGTTTGCCGAAGAGGGCACATGCCTTCTTAACACCTGAGGATTTAACTCTAATTTAAGTTCACTAATGTGAGAGATTACAGCAGGTATGTGAGTCTGTGAGAGGCACTGTACATGACAGCACAGAGGGACTTGGCTTTCCACCTATTACTCTCAAGCCTCCATGACCAATAGGGGGAAGGTGCACAAGTCTGTTCACCCATGATAAATGCTCTTCAAGTAAATCTGCGGGTGACAGAAAAGCTGGTGCGATGCACTGCAATTTGTCTCCATGAACAGTCTATAATTCAAGAACAATAATTTTCTCAGACACCGTCATCACATCTTTAGAACTAGGGGAAAAGGAGGAACAAGGTCCAGATTAGATGTGTTAGCTACATTCATTCAAATTAATTTAATGGTGTCATCAGACGATGATGGTTGAGACAATTATTCACATAATGACGAGTAGCATTACAGTACATACAGACTCATGTCCACATCAAAGAGATAATCAAATGTCAAATTGCATAGAAAGCTGTTAATATTAGTGATTGATTGGTCTTTAGATCTCTTTGTTGCCTTGCAGCAGTTGTGCATCTTGTGTGTGACTGCACGTCACCAGCAAACATTGGATTAGGTCAATATCAATACAGACTGGTGCAATGATATTGCATGTTCTGATGGATGGGAGGAGATGGCTTTGGTTTCAGGGCAACGGCCTTTTAATTTGTGAAGGATCATTAGCTGGGGAAGGCTCCTGCATGTAGCTCTGGGGGGTGGGGAATTAAATAGATGCAGCACAAAGAGACACCTCTTCATCCATCTAGATGCTGCCGTGTATTTCACAGCTGGCAAAAGTGGATATTATTCATGCATTACAGTGCAACATGAACCGCAACGTGAACACTCCACGTGGTGGGCCCTGGCATGAAAACCACCTATCTGTGTGAATTATGTGGCTTTTGAAATACACAGGAATACCAAGTGAGCTCGAGTCAAGCACTATATATCCTGGACTTGTCATCCAATCCTCCTCCCACACACACAGCTATGTGTGTGGGCATGTACAGCCAGGAACAGGGTCTCACTTACTGCTGCAGTCACTATGTAAAGTACATTCATATATGCAAACAGTGTACACAACTGATTCCGATTATCCCACAGGGTAAAAATAGATGTTTGCAACTTACTTAATTTCCATGTATGAAGGCACAAACCGCATAGATCGATTATACAAAGATTCAATTTCCAAGTAATAGAGTATCACAATTAACCTAATATGCCAGTTTAGACATGATAAAATACAGGCTTTACTTTTTTTGAGGTTAGTAGAGGATGAATCAGATTTTACTTATGCCTCCATGTTTATTGATGAATACATACTCTGCAGCAGTGGATGCACTTTTTTATTCTGAAGCCCACTCGTATCATGCTTTTCATTTCTCCCTAAATCAATAGAAGGGAAACAATACAATCAAGTGCCTTGGGCAAACCACTCATTCTACTGAACACGTGTATAAATTCCGATTGCCCCAGAAGATGGAGTATAATCACAGCAGACACTGAAAACTAATAAATAGAAAGGCAGAAAATATTTCAAGCGATTAATTATTGCTTTTTTTTCTTTTTTTTTATTACTGCTATTCCACTGAAATGAAAAGATAACTGACACAACTTTTAACATTGTAAATTGTGAATATCACCAATACATACAATTATAAGTGCACTCCCCTGGCATTTAAAGGTTGAGGGTATACTCTCATTTTATTTGTATTTGGTTCCGATCAAACGCAAAAGGATAATGACTCCTTCCTCTTCCACGGCAAAGGCAGACCACAGCTAATTTGCATGAAGTGTTTCATATCATTAATTGTGAGGGAGGTATCCAGTCATGTCATGTTCTTTTTCAGTGGTTATAAAACCCTGCAGGCTATTTATAGTAACGCGTCAATGGGCATGTTGTGTGACATGAAACAGCAACGTGCACAGATTTACTACTAAGATGTAAATAGAAAACAGGATTGTATAAAATAAAGGTTCTAAAGTGAGAGAATACATAGATGAGAGGTCATGTTTGAGTGACCACATTTTACAGCGTAAGAATGGGCCATGTGATGAGAAGTAATTAAACTTTAGGGAGACATTTTAAATGAGAGACAACTTTAACATCCCTAGTATTTGTTTTTCTCTCCACTGATCGAAGTAGATTAATATAATCACAACATATGATGTATCTGTTGTGGGCGACAGACTTGGGCACTGAGGATTTAAGATTAGTCTGGTGATATGAAAATATGCACAGACAAACAAACGGAAAGGCTTTTGTGAATATAAACAATTAACAAATGATTCGGAATTTTTCAGTCTATGACCTATTAATTCTTACACCAAGGTCAATTAGATATTCAGGAACGAGGATGTTTCCCCTTTCCTGATAACACTTCCATCGCAAAGTGATTATGCAAAGTTCATGATTCATTAAATTGATACCACGGCTTCCATCATTCTTTGTCTTTGCTATAAACTGCCAGTTCTGTCTTCTCCATCTTTTTAACCTATCAAGTTTATGCCGTTATCTCTCTTTCCTCCAGGCATCTGTTTAATGAGAAATCTAACCTCATCATCATTAGTGTTATTTCTGTTAACAGTATTACATTCCCTCCCAAATATGGACAGAATGTGGATAGATTGCATCACTAGATAGTCATAATTGTGTTATTGTGCGACTGTAACACAAAGAATCGGCAACAAGTGAAATATCCAGCGCAAAGACTCACTGAACTTACATTACTGTGCAAAGGCATTAGGCCGCCATTAGATTTGTTGTTTTGGCAATGCTCTAATGACTTTACAGCATAATTATTTCTCAATCACTTTAATGGAACAATGTTCCAATAAAGTTAATGTTAATGGTAACACCTGTGTTTACTTCAAATATCAACTTTGAAAAAGGTCTATTACACCAGCAGGTTTATTCAAGACATGCTTAATCATTACACACAAGTTAAACTCACTGGCAGCTTGCTACTACTTAGATCCAACTTGCAGTCACATCATTCCAATCCAAATGCCAATGATGACAGAATTTGACGGACATTTCAAACGACTTTCACATGGCACTGTTTGTTGTCACAACTCCAAATTTTCAGCAAATCTTTTTTAATTTGGATAATAGTTCACTGGACAGATGCTGGGACATAGACGGAGCATCACTATCATGCCGGCAATACACAGGCCTCTACACCTGCAGCATCTTCCAGAAAACAAAGACAGTTACAGATTACAGTTGGGGAAGAAACGGCAAGTCCTTAAGTTGAGTGCAATAGGTTGGCTGGTTGCTGCAGAGTACTAATTTCTGCTTCCTTCACAGAGCCCTTTTTCCTTTTCCTTTTTTCTATTATTTGCCTCAACAGCAAAATACACATCTTACATCTTAATAAACTGTGATACCATTAAAAATTAAAAAGGCATAGGCTTATTTTTCCTCTCCTTTACAAATTATGACACAACCCAAATATCTGAAATATAAGAAAAAAACACTATTCAAAATTATACTACTTCAATATTTGAACTTACATTAAAGGGATATGAGCATTAATAGTTGTACACTTTAGTCTATGACCATGTCCTGGACAGTGTGTACTTTAATAATGAGTGTCATTTGCTTTCTGTCCCCTTCTTTGATTGTTGCCTCTCTTTATGATGTGACTGTGCATTCACAGGTTTGCGACCATATCCATATTGCATAAACCTCTTGCTTCATAAACAGTTGTGTGAAGTATCTCAAAACGATGCTTCACTTTACTTTACTCGGTCCCGCAGTCTATATCTATAGGGACTGCGATAATTCTCCTCAGATCGATGTTGTCTGGAGCAATTGCAAGAAAGGATTAGTTTAAAGAAGACCCAGAGTGGAACTTAATTTCTGATCCACTTGGTATAGGTGATTACATTTTATGTAAATCAACACAGATCAGCTGACAACTGGTGATAAATCTTAAATATAGAGCACTATGGCTGCCACTTGTAATTGCGTTTCATTTTTTTATTGCAATAGGAGCAATAATGCAGACTCTTCCTGTTGCAAACAAAGAATACATTAAATCATTTATTATTGGAACTGGAATAATAATAATAAAAAAACAATTTGTCAACAGCAAAACTATCCTTGAGCTTTCACTTAATGAGTCTCAGAGCAGCTCCTGTATCTTGAGGTGTCATCTCAGTACTGCTGCAATAATCTGGCCTTTGCATTAACACAAATATATGCATATATGTGCACACACACACACGCGCACACACACACACATATATAATGAAAGTCACTGCTATTAAACCTCATTACAGTCATTTCTTCAGCATCACCAGTGCATCTGTTTTTTGAGCTGCTCGTAATTATGAGTCTGGTCTCGTCTTGTCTTCCTGGTTCTCTCAGTATTCATGATTGAAGGTTCAGCAAAGAATGGGAGCACATTTTCTGATACAACCTAATACGATGCATCCATTCGTTGCCTCATATTAAGGCAAGAACAGTGGTTTTAATCAGGTCTGGTTTAATTAAATGTTGAAATGTAACATTTAGAGTATTTAAAAAAAAAAAAGTACTTTGTCTTTCTTTCGGCTACAACAGAACGATTTGAAGTCGGTGGTGTGTCTGCAGTCGAGCAAAGGTCCTGCTTCAGTGGAAGTTCTAACATCTGCTGCAGAAACATTTCTGGATTTTTCCATTTGAACAATCTCATTTCAACATAAGGCAAAACGTGATCAGTTAGGAAATGATCATACATGAGGATTATGAAGGTGGACCTAATGTACAGTATGTGAAGGTTACACAGTTATATATACTCTAGATAGCGCAATATAATTAACTTGTGTATTGTACATACAATTGGTGCGAAGGCTAACAGTTAGTTCTTCTACCTTAATCTGACGCTTTTGCAATTTTTCTAGTGCAGTGAAAAGCAGAAGCTGGAATGGCGTTTGAGTCACAAAGTCATTGTTTATTTGAAAATATGCATTTAAAAACCCACCTACAGTCAATCTGCTTGTTTTCTGAGCTGACGAGTGCTGAATCATAGTGTATGCTGCATTTAGGGTCTGTGAAGCAGACGTTTGTTGATCAGGTGTTTGAGATGAATTGTGCTGGGGGGTAAAATGTCAGTGTGGAGGAGGAGGAAGAGGAGGAGGATGACTAAATGCACCTTCCAGGATAATTAAACTGACACACAAATGCAGGTCTTGATATGCAAATGATGACTAGCTATGGATAGCTAGGATTAGCTATGACTGCAAGTTGGTATTTTTTTTACCACCAATATTCTTCACATTTTACAGTCGGACAAAGCCTTAATGTAAAGCTTTATTTTCAAATCTGAACTTCACTGCCTCATTTAATGAAATATAATTTACATAACAATTATAAAATATTGAACAGGTCAGATAAACAATGTTGGGCACTGTTTAATTAATTTGTACTGTGTATTAAACAATGTCTTGTTCAATAAAAACTTGATGTTTCATTGGAACACTAATGCTTTTTAATGAAGCCAGAGGGACTCAGCTAATACTAGGGATATGCATGAATATTCAATTAGTCAAATATTTGTTTGACTATAAAACATTGATCAGCTGATGTGACTATTTGTAAAAGACACAAAACTGAAAGACGTCTTATCAATAGTCTAGATTAGAAATAATAAACTTATGTGTGGCTTGCACACAAAACAAATAAAAACATTTTTAAAAAAAACAACTAATGTGTGGTGCATCTATTCTGACAAGGTCAGGTGAAAGAGTAGCTTGTAACACCAGTAGCAACCATTATTTCATAGACTGCATGCGTGTTTGCAGAAGTAATACAATTTAAGAGGTTTCTTGAATGCATCTTGAAGGTGCTCCTCTCAGCCCAACATGCTGTGAAACCTGCATTATTTTTGCTGGAGTTTAGAATATTTCAGCACAGTGGAAATTATTATTCAGAAATTATTCGTTTTACTGATAAATCTGTTATGGCAAAATCTTAATCAGACTATGGTGAGTGTGGACATAAAGACATTAAAACAGCTGTCTCAATGCACTAATAAGGAGTGAATTAAATAAGATCTTGTGGTCAATTTAATATAGAATGTCTAGAGATATATACCATTTTAAGAAAACAGTAGCATTCTCTATTAAAGGGAAAACGCGTCTTCAATATGAAATGTTTATACCAGTAGCTGGAAAAATACAACATCTATATTACACCAAGGAAATATTACTGCTATAACAGGAGTACTACATTTCAGCATGTAGAGCTGAACCTCTGCAGCATTCCAACAATCCATTGACCTTTGTAGTAGAAAGAACTATGTGCTGTGACATTGTTTTCTTTACCTCATACAGGGGTTTGAACCAGTTACACTAACATTATCACTGAATGAAGAAGAAGTTGATTTTGCAATGTCACAATTATGAGTAGCCCAATACAGAATCAAGTCAGAAAGGTGCACTTTTCTGTGTTGTGTTATGTTCTGGTTAGAGCTGATAGTCCTGCCATGGCATGAAGCTCATTTGGATGCAAATTCAAATAAACATTGGCCAAGTTTTCAAAGTCAGCTTCATGCAACAACAAAGGAGCGGTTCCACATTGCACAGAAGATTAGAGTGTTGTTTTTCTAGGATGTGCATGGTCACAATAGTGACTCAACGCCACAGTGACATTCAACCGAGACTTATTATAGGTCAACAAGCTTCTGAGTTTAAGAATTTTCCAGTATTAAAAGATTACTGAACAAAACCATTCTGACAGAAAATACTTTTTCCACCTGTGAAATTTAACTTGGTGTCTTCAGGTAAAAGTAGCAGCTCAATGTATTTAGGCATGAAATGATCAAAAGACACGCTGAAGCTCAAACTGAGCATCAGAATGAGGGAGGAATGTGATTTAAGTGACTTTGAAAGTGCCATGGTTGCCGTTGTCAGACAGGCTGGTTTGAGTATTTCTGAGAGCACTGATCTACTGGGATTTTCAAGCACAACTGTCTCTAGTGTTTACAGAGAGTGGTCCAAAAAGAGAAAATATCCAGTGAGTGGCAGTTCTCTGGGGGAAAATGCCTTGTTAATATCAGAGGTTAGAGAAGAATGGCTGGACTGGTCCAAGAATTTACAACAGTAACTGAAACAACAACCAAGAAGACTGTCTAAATGCACAATGTTGGAGCTTGAAGAAGACACAGTCCTGACAGGAGGTGCCTAATAAATTAGCCTGTGAGTGTATTTAATGTGTACATGACACAAAAGAGGAAATAGTGTAACAAAACCACAGACTGTGATCTTTTCAGTCAAAGAGAATCATTCTTTTCCTTGAACATGTACTGTATATTCTTTAGAGCATGTAAAGAATGACCTGCTAGTATATTCAGGCCTATGATATGCAGTGATGCAGGTTAGATATAACTGCAGAGGACACACGACATTTATGCATGAAATTTCATGTAGCAGTGTTTTGTACTGCATAACGTGGGCCTGGTCACGGTAGCTACACACAATCTTAAGCTCACAATCCCATATGAGAAAAGTTAATCTAATTACTGTCGCATAAGTGTTACACCCACAGGAGCTGTTTTGTTATGGACTCAATTTAAAAATGTAATTCACCTTTCAACTCTTGCAGGTGTCTAAAGTTAGAAATAGCTAAGGCTCAACTGCAACCAGCTTTTGTTCAAAATGGACAAACACTGCAGGTTAATTTAATGTGTATCTACAACCAAAAAAGCAATATAGGTATTGATAACGCAACACTGATGTAGCCTTTTCTTATTCATTAGCTACTGCCTGAGGAGTTCAAGAATAAAGTATCAATTTATCAAAGGCAAATTGGCACAAACCTACAAACTACCATTTTGCATCATTACACTCACCAACTCAATCAAATTTATCGTCTTATTCAATAAAAAATATTGTCTACGAGACAGTAGTGAAACCTGCTATGATGAATGGGTTGGAGACAGTGACACTGTCTAAAAGACAGGAAGCAGAACTGGAGGTGGTAGAGCTGAAGATGCTGAGATTTTACCAGGATGGACAGGATTACAAATGTGCATAATTTGAGAGACAGCTCAGGTTGAGCTGTCAAGGTTGAGATGGTTTGGTCATGTGGCTTGAGGAGGAGGAGGACAGTAATTATATTGGACAAAGGATGTTGAAGATGGAGCTACTGACCACAGAGAAGGTTCATGGATGTTGTGAATGAGGACATGAGGACAGTAGGTGTAACATAAGAGGACACATGGGATAGGTCAAGACAGAGGCAGATGATTAGCTGCGGTAAAGCCGAAAGAAGGAGAAGTCAATCAATTCAATCACTATTGATGGCAAAAAAAGGCCAAAATCTCCATCACTCACCAGCTTTCTTAAATGTGAATTGCAATAACAGTGGACACATTTTTTTCATACATACAAACCTGAAGTTAAAAACAAATTTCTTCATATTTTGTCAATTCAAGTAAAACACCCCCCTGTGTCATAATGAGGAGGAAAATGTGAACTGCAAAAACTGATGTGTGAGCAGGAATCATGGGTCAGCTGCTCACTGGATCAGCTCCAGCAGGGTTATCTCACTCCATCACCACTAACCACTGCATCAGTGAACACATCACACATAGATGGGGAGAGGTTGCATCAATCAAACACCACACCATGAGGAACTACATCTTAGAGCCCCTTGGGGAGAACATGGGGAGACCATGTCAAAATGCAACAGAATATCAACAAATGAGCCTGAGGTTGGAATACATTTTGCCAGACTCCCTGCTGATGCCAATCCTACTTCCCAGGCTTAAGCCATGCTTTAATAACTAGGTGCATTCTGAAGGAATTCACTGCAAATAACTAATACAACAGAGAATGGGACTCTTGAACATATACGCAGTATATAAATATTACAAATATAATATATATGTATAACATATATAAAATATGACTATGCTGGCTAACTGAATGTAGCTGTGAAGGAACTCAATCAGCTAGACACTGTGGAAATGAGCACAAAAAGGGATTGTTTTTCACCAATCTGAGCTAAAATACAGCTTGAAAAGGAAGCAGCTCACAGCAGCAACTGTGTGCACATTGATTTGGAAAAAATTGACTGAGTAAAGAAGAGTACAGGGCTACATGCCAAATGTGGAGGATAGATTGGTCAAGGAGATGTGAGCTGCATATGTTGTTTGTTCTGTAGAGAGCTGGGGGTAAAATTATACAGCCAGAATAATGACACCCGATCAAACCACCAGGCAACACTGTGCCTTTTCTGATGTTGTCACTGCTGCAGAGCAAGTTTTCATTTGCTATTGCTGCACACTGCTCTGCTTTTCAAGTATTGTCTCCAAGTGAAATAGCATTGAAGGCTTTGTGCTGACAAAATGAAGCATGTTTGAAACTCTCAAAAAGTCTGAGGGTTCAAAAAGAAGCTCCGAGTAATTTCAGATTTTATTTTACCAATTTATCTGTGTTGGCCGTGCAATAGACTGGCGACTTGTCCAGGGTGCAGCCCACCTTTCACCACAACTGGGATTCGCTCCAGCACCCCGCGACCCTCATGTGGAGGATAAAACGTTAGAACTAGAACTGGCATATTGAAACTATGTTTTATTTCACAATAAAGGATAAAACCATTTTGACCCATTATGTGAAAACACTAAGCCAGGTCATTTGAGACATTTCCAATAGCAGCAGTTGACTACTTCCAGTCAAAGAAAAAGTGCACATGACCATGCTATTACATTAAAGGCCTTTTGATAGTTTAAAAGAGGTCAAAAGTAGCCTATACTTTTGGCTCATACATGAGTAACAGATGACAGTAAATGGTGCATGTATAACAGTCTGTGAATAAAACTGTGATGATCTTAGTCTTATATAGTTACACAAATTATAGATTATAGTTACACAAAAAGACAGACTGTGTTTAGGGTGACTCTGTCAGGGCCACTAATTACCAATTACCAACAGTTTTATTAATATTTAGCTGTAGGAAATGTTGAACCATTCAGCATGTCAAGGTTGCAGTCATTGAGAATATTAATTTTGGTGAATAATGCATGAATATGTGTGTCACCGGCATTCAAATGGAAGCTTGCATTATGTTTCCTCAGAGCATCATTCAGGACTAACATGCACAGTTGGTCTAAAAACAGATCCTTGAGCAATCCCACAGGTAATCTGGACAGAAGATACTGTACCTTGCCAATGGTTACACCAGGAGATACATCTTGTAATAGCCACTTAAAAACACAAGCTGAGATAACAATCCAAAAATGGAGACATTCCAATTAAATAACATGGTCAAACAAAAAAAAAAAAATCCTGATTCTTCATAGATTAAGGTTAAAAAAAAATCATATCTTATTTTTAGAAGAAAATGTTTTCTTTGCCGGAGTGGCAAGATTTGTTGTGATGATAGAGATTTTGTTGACAAAGGAGGTTAAAAATGCTTCACATTTCTCAGGGGAGGTATCTATGTTGACACTTGGAGGACCCTCTATGCTGTACGGTTCATATCATTAAATAAAGGCCTGGAGTTGTGTCTGTTCTTTTTGATAAGGTCTGGAAAAATGTGTGCTATGGATTGTTTAACCTCTTCAGTGTATTTCCAAGTGTTTCAAGTGCACAGTCATTTTAGACCCCTTCCATTTCTGACAGTCCCTGTTTAGGGCATATTTTCTGTTAGTAATCCATGGCAAAGAACATATTTGTTGTTTTGTCCTTCAAGAACATAGATATAGGCAAACATAATTGTTTTGAGTTTTGTTGAAGATGTTTAACCTTTCCTCTCAGAGGTTCCTTCATCTGGGTGACACAATATGGACACTTGCAGATTATAGAAACATAACTGAAAAAGCCTCTTGGACGAGAGATGTGATCTTCAACAAAACTCAAGTTTAGAGAATCTAAATTTCTCGACAATACTGAATTACAGTGACTCAAAAGTTGTGAGTTCAGTCAGAGACTGTAAACTCAAAGTCCTCTGGTGAGTGTGGCGTTGTGCGTATTATACCAGGTTTCTCATGTCATTAACAAGTCGATCTTGTTAGCCAGGAAAATCCTAGTAAAGAGCAGATTGCTCGACAGAGGGGCACATGTAGGCGATGTATCCTGTGGCTGAACTTTGGGAGGCACAGGTCATATCCTAAAACAGTTGTCTCCAACTGATAATTGGAATTATGGGAATTGATGGCATCCAAGGGAAGAAATAATAATATGTATGGTTAGCTGGATGAGTGTCAGGTGTAATAAGTGTAATATTTGCTTTTGCACAATACAGTGATCCCAAAATGCATAAAAGAATATTTTAATTTAGTCAGAGATATTCACCAATGTGAGCCAGAAGCAAAATCTGATTTGCCAGGAAAAACCTTTGTTTCAAACATAGCACCAGCAGTAAAATGATGAAAAAACAGTGGCTTCATGTTCAGTGCAAAGTCAACCTGGACCGATTACTGCAGGAAAACCATTTAGCAAATCAAGCATTTTGTCAGTTCTGCATCTTAACAAGCAACATAAAAGCATTTGATGTACTGCACTCAATCCAATGTATGTTGTCCCCGGACTTTAAGATTTCATCAAAGCCAGTTCAATAATAATAGCAATTCTCCAGGCTACAGTTATACATCTTTATGCCTCAATAAAGATGCATACAAAATGCTCCCAAATCAACTCTGCATTCATACTGTTCATACTGTTCAACTGTATTTTTACCATCAACAAGTACTGTGGCCAACTGTGGAAAAAAAGAATTATAGAGTAACAAATATACAGTGTTCTGTTTTTTAGGTGTGTCTAAATATGTCTCCATGATGCACAGGAGCCATCGCAAGCAAAACACCTCCTCAAACACTATAACAATATAAAAACCCTCAGTGCACTTTATCAACAGTTTGCCTGTACGCTGAGACTAACTGCACCTGCTCCTACACTACTCCCTTTGTTTTAGCAGGTAGCCAAGATGCCTTTCTCCCAAAAATGTGACTTACCTCCATGTAAAAACACACATAAAAGCTCTGTCACTTAATTTAAAATTCCTACAGATGAGGAATTGAAGTAGAGGAACAGCGAGAAGAGCAGACTCCTGCAGTGAGGTTGCAGTTGCTGCTGATAAAGAGAAAAAGGGTGGAGGACTGCTGGTAAACTACCTCTGTATAATATGCAATATGCCGGTAAACTGCAGCAAAATGGTGAAAATGCCACTTCTCTACATGTTGGTAACAACCAGAGTGTTTAAATTAATATTCGGTACAAACATTAATGAATTTGGCCAGAAAGTGTGTGCAACGGCTGTAGCAGCCACACCTCCTCTGTCTCAGAGCAGAGAATGAAGATTTTATTCACATGATTTTAAAGACTTTTCCCATAGGTGACAAAGTCACAAGAGACATTTTTTTTATCACTTTACAGGGGACTTTAAAGAAGATAATGACTGTTCACGCCTGAATGCTAAATAACTTATCTCTGTTACTTTGCCAGCCAAGACCAGCCAAGCTTCCCTTTAACTCTTTAAACCCAAAGGTTCAAAACACTCTCTGATGCCGACTTTAAAGAAAGGTTGGACTTCAATAGAAATGCTCAGGATGTGACAAGGTTAATGCTTGTGTGTGCATCTCTGTAATATAATTCCTATGTTATGTGCATATGTGTGTGGGAGGCTGCATTGCACTGGGTATTTGTGTGTGTCACTGTGTGTACAAATGAGTGGGAGGATAAGTGCATGCATGGGATTTGTGTGTCACCGTCAGTCTGTGTGTATACACAACATTTACTGGCTCCTCCACCAACTGTCTTTGACCTTCCAATGCTGTCCAAGGCTCCAAAACAGGGACAGAAAAGATCCTGAATATTGTGACAGAGATCAATAGCCCCATTTCTCCCTTCACGCTCCTCTGGACTTTCTGCTCAACCCGTCCCTCTCTGGTCCAACACAGAATTAGTTGAACCCCTGCACTATGAAACTTCTCTGCTGACTACTATCGTGAAACGTGTAATGAAGTGAGTGAGAGATAATTAATGACTGCAGCCTCACCCAGGTTAATAATACAGTTCTTAGGAGAGTAAACAATATTCACATCCATATCTGTTTAAAGCAGCCACGCTCCACTGCCTGTAATTGTGTCCAGAGAAAACAGCAGGTTACTGTAGCAAGAACACGGTACAATGATGTAAATAAATAACATTGGAGTTCTGCAGCCCTCCTCCCTTCTGCACTCCCACTCCACAGTGACATCTAGCCCACAAGTTATTATTACAGAACATACTGGACACAAAGCTCTAGCAGGCCATTTTAAAACACAAAAGGAATCAACAACGATATAAAAAACTAATGGGCAAACTTGTGTACTAATTTGTATGATGTCCCATGTTTAATGCGGTGGCAATTTTATCATTATCCTATGACCTACTTTTTGTACCACTTTCTATTTTGTACACCACATAAATGTTTTAAACTTGATGCTGAACAAGAAAAATGTGGATATTTGGCTGTGTGTCACTGTTAATGGATTTAAGACACTGTTCTGACATTTTATGCACAAGTTATTGTCTTAAATTATTATGTTAGCCGTTCCCGTTTTTTCTGTCTCGCTAACCGTGTTCGTTCAAGTCATCATCAGCTCATGCAACATTTACTGAAATTAAATCACGACGGTTAAGCTGATAAGAGTCATAAACAACAGCTCTGCATTATATTGTACTGTACTTAAACAATACTGACTGTTACAAGTGGTTGTAAAAGTGAACCTTGTAAATACTTTGCATCTGGCTTTAAACCAAGATAACAAAATAAATCTTAAAAGCTATTAAGTAAAATGTGCTGAAAAAACAGTACTCATTACACAGGGAAAAAAACAATACACACTGCATTTTCTTGTTGGCACTTTGCAACAGCATTAGTGCATGAACTGGTTGTGCTTGTTAATAATACCCCTGTGAAAACTGTATGCAATAACGAGCTCAGAACACCTTTACTCCTCTCTATCAGCTGTTTGCTTAGTTGGAGGAAAAACTAAAATCACTGTTTATACCACAGGATGTTGTCAGCTGAGTAACCGAGTATCTCACCTAACACTACGTGATATTTTCAGCGACCAGGAAAACTTAAACCAAGGGAGACATTAAAAGCTTCAACCCAAGTGTTTTAGTACCTATGTTGTTTGCAGAGCCTCAGTCAATATTCCACTTGGCTTTATCTAAACTTCCTGAATGCCTCAGGCTGACTGATAGTCCAACTTTATACTGAGATCAAATCAAGGCAGTCCAAGCTGCACAGAATCTGGACTCAAGTATGGACAGGCAATGAGCCCAGGACAGATAATTACAAGAATTACTTTTCTCAGAATGTTGTGTACATGACAGCTGTAAGAAACACTTAAAAAAATCTGTCTAACAGACCCCCAAATACATGCAGCTGTCAATCTGGTGCCATAGGGAGAAAAAAAAAGATAAGAATACAAGAATTAATTAAATTTCTTATCAAACATTTTTTTTTATTTCCTACAGCAGAGCCACAAAATGACAACAAAACATCTGTCTTTTCATGGTGTGCTGAGCTGGTAGCTGATGACTTCACATCATAAACCTAAATGCAAAAGGTGCCATCTCAGCAGTATTGTGTGTGTATAAGCAGGGGGCTGCCCTGTCCCGCAGAGAGGGGAATAGTGAGAAGGTGCGTGAGGCAATGAAATTGGCTGCCACTACAGACACCAATTTCCTTATGTGCTTCAAAACTGCAAGCAGAAAATAAATAGGATGATATTGCAGATGCATCCGAGACAGTGATCTGGAGAAAGGCTGCTTTTAAAAAGACCAGCACAGTGGCTGTGGCATTTCTGTGGATTCACCGAACCTCATTTTATCTTATAGCAAAATACATGTTTAATATATATATATATATATTTTTTTAATTAACATTATTGCACAAGTATGTAAAGTTGTAAAAGGCAGTCAAAACTTTCAAGTTAGCAAGTGGAAGAGGAATCTAACGATATGATGTAAACATCTGAAACAAATTTGCTTTAGTGCATTCTTCGACTGTAATACAATTGTAAACCATCATTATTTAATATATTTATTAAATAATATTAATATATTTATTTACTGTACATTACTGCAAAATGTTTTGCAGCTTATTTATTTGCTTTAACAAAATGTTGTGGCCAATTATGCATTAACGTTGGTTATTTTTCCCTTGAACAAGGTTCTGCTGAATGACAGACTTCTGTACATTTGTCAGTTTTTCTCTTCATTTCTCCCCTCATCCATCTATTTCAAAGCTGTGACCACAGGAGTGAGCTGTGCCACTACTGTGTGATCATGTGTTGCCACTTCATCTCGTACATCAGCAGAAGTGTAACGATTTGGAGCTTGTACACTATTCTCGGTGGCTTCAATTAGCCGAGCTCCCTGCAGGGCAAACTGCTTGACAAGTCAGAACTGCACACTTAAAGACTGCTGACAAAATATTTTGCCATGTGAAACACATTATCTTAAACAATGGCTGTGACTGGCAACATATCAGCTCTCGAGGGGGAAACGTTATTCCTACCGCTGTTAATAAAAACATAAATCATTTTAAACATGTGTAGCTCTGAGGTGTTACTTTAGCCAGCACAAAGCAAACAACTCACAATCGTGATTCAAAAATTGAGGCGGTTGGCTCAGTTTCCTGCCAAATGTATGACAGCTAAAAAAGCCCAAAATCACTATATTGTAGCCTAGTAATATACTCTGAAAAACAACTGGCTGAATGTCCACTTCCTCCTACTGCTATGCCATATTGTGATATGATTGTACACCTGAGTGGTTAGCAAGTGTTTTCATGTCCTTGAAAGCATCACAACAGTCTTAGCCTGAGGGCTGCGACAACAACGATTAACAACAGATGTATCGGCTTTTACAAATATCCCTACACTGCAACATTGAATGTTGATGCATACATCTTGGAAATAAGCGAAAAGCTTTTAGTTTAACATCTCTTGCAGGTCAACTGAATTGATCGTATCATATAATAATCTATCAGCCATTTTCAGGAGGTCCTTGTCATTTTTCAAACCTTGAATACGGAAAGAGGCGAGCACATGTGATGAATAATTGGCTCTATAGGGGAAGTCGCTTCCTTGACTATGAAAAAACAACTCAGAGGCTTAATAAGCAATAAAACTGACTCTTGAGCGGAGTAAAAAAGAAAAGTTAGTGACAGATACAGATATTTGGTTAGGCACATACAAGTTGTTTTGATTTGCCCTCAACAACTGAGGCTGCTAGTTTTGAGTCCCATGAACATGCTCAAATTGGAACGATATTTGAAATGACAATACTCACAACAAATATTGTCTACATGGAAACAGAGCAGATTGAGGGTTTAGCTATAAAAATTGATGCATTCAGTTTTTAACTAGTGTCAACACATGTACAAATACTGCCATATTTACATATCATTCCGGCCATCTGTCCCTATTTATACAATCATCAAAGGTCCATCTTGTTCAGTAGCCAGCAAATGCCCATGAAATAACATCACTTGATCATGAATATCTCTCTCCCCGTCATAAAGCAGCACTACACAGTTGGAGGAGCTTTACTGAAATCAAAACAAAAAGCCTCCTGACAGTCAGGTCACGGATCTAAAGACTGTCTCAGTGCTCTGTAAACTGAACGAACCCCGAGGTCAGGCTGACAGAACAGATGCAACCATTACTGCATCTGGGTGTGTCACAACCTAACATAAATACCGTCACTGCACCGCAGCCAGATGAGAGTTCATGTGTACCAAACCAACACACTGCAGTAACACTATAAGCTTCTCCCATCTTTTACGTCACACAGGCAGACGCACACAAACACACAGTGGTGCGGCAATCACTACTGTTCCCAGTGTAATCACTAATACCCGGCGCCGTCTCTGCTCCTGCATTCCCTTTGTGGTTTTAATTTTAATTTTGTTCCTAATCCCACCTACAGAGGTCCAAGTAATAACATATGTTCAACACCAGTCCACACTGCTGCAATATAGCAAGAGACTGAGAGGAAGAAAAATAAAGCTCCAGCACCTCCGTGCAGTGTGTTTGCGCTTCAGTAATGAACAAAGGGACAATGCAGCTGCCTTGTCATTTGCTCACTCATGTTGCTTTCTGTCTGACACCACACATAAACAGCAGTATGGTATGCAGATCAAGTGTAACACACGGGGATTCTCACACACATGCCTCAGTTTGGTTTATGGATGATCTAGATGACTAAAAACATGACCGATGCTTGGGGCAACATAGATTTATCCACATGTTACACAGAGCATCAGTAATAGATCAGCTGGCTTAATAAAGATTTAACAAGATGACAAACGAGTCTGCACTGTGTTGAAACAGTGGTCATTCTATGACACTGAGCTAGTAAAAAATGGTTGCTTAAAATATGTGGAGCATTAAGAGCTTTATTATGAGGGAGTACCTCTTTTAATCAGGGAAGTGCGCCTCCAGGGCTCAGATCATGCTGTTGAGGATGACTGGATGGCTGATCACAGTGGTTTTCTGTTGGATTGTGCATAATTTCTGTGCCCCCAATAAGGGGTGGTGGCTCCCTGGGCAGTGCCAACTCCATGTGCCTCACAGCCATGGGAAATTAGCAGAGTGTGCCCCCACATTTCTTCATCCGTCTTCACGTGAATCTGCAGATCCACTACATTCAACATGATGCACAGTTTGGGCTGGGAGACGAAGCTTATGCTGTGACTCATCGTGCTGTTTTTATGGACGCTTGGCAGAGGAAAACTGTGGAGTCACATGCAGGTTTACTTCATCCAGCTGCACACTATTTGCCTGAGAGAAATTGGAAGTTATCGCACACCAGTACACGCCACATTTAGATAAACTGTGTATAATCTGCCAGGCACACAGGTAATAACCTGCAACCTGCAATAGTTAGCTGTCCGCTAACTTTACTGTTATGTTTTGTATTACCATTCAGTGTATTTAAAAACACAAGGGGCTCACTAGAGATCCATTCATAATTTAATTGAGAAATCCACACAGACTTGCTGCTTATGTAGTGCTTATGCTCCTTTTACTGTTAGCAATATTATTGCACATCTCTAATAATAATAATACTAATGATAATAATAATAATAATACATTATATTATTCACTTTAGATTTGCTGTGACCTGACTTCAGTAGAGGTTTAATTGATCATTGATTTAAACCAAATTCTCTGTGAATCCTCAGTAACGGTCCTAACAGCACAGCAGCATTGTCATCTCTATGTGTGCAGCTAATGTGTTCTCTAAGATGGTGGGGCAAATTAAAAGACACTGATCAACAGTACACATTTAGTATGCAACCACTGAAAGCAACCCTCCTTTAGGCATTGACCGTCCAATTTAGGCAAATGTGATGGCTGTTTAAATATCACATGCAATTTGTATTCACCATTCACACGCACCTAAAAAAGAGGTGAAAAATGGCAGGCAGAGGGGAGGCGAGCAGGGAATTTACTTGCAACGCCTTGGTGCTTGACGTTTGCTGAATCAATGAGATAAACGAAGAGGCTCTGAATGTCAGAGTTTACATTTACAAGATTGAAGACTTAAATTTGGTCATTGGTGACTGCTCTTAGAGAAAATTCCATTTAAAAAGGTCAGCCTCAACCCTCCTCATACTGAATAACCTATAATGTCTTGTCCCTGTGTGTCACTGGCCTCCTGTATCAAAAGCATGCAACTGGTGTAAAATGCCTTTGCTTCTGTGCAATAAAATCACCCTTTTCTGGAAACCACAGAAGGCTGCTATATCAACAGTGTTCCCTCTAATCCCCGATTCATTTTTAATGATCTCAGACTGAAGAGTTATGAAACACATCTTTCTGATTTAAACTGTTGCCTATGTCAACAAGTGGAGGACAACATTAATTGTACGACGCATTTGTGAGATAAAAGGCAACTATTTTCTGCTTATTAAATCTTGTAATTCAATCATAAAGAAGATTAGCTAAACACCTGGCACTGGCGCTCAGTTATTTATTCATACAAGTTGTTGCCAGGGTCCTTGCTGAGGTCTGATGGTAGGACTGCAGCTTGATAAGGATTCCTGGCGGCCTTATGGATGGGTCCCTGGCTGTGACTAGACGCACTACACAAGACCAGGTGGCAGTGCAGTAGGAGGCTCTTGGCAAGAGGTTCTGTGTGACTGGAGGGGAGAAGAATGTTATCCTGCTGGCTGAAGAGGACGTTTCTCACCCCTTGTACAAGACAAGCACAATTCTGCCAAAGCATGCCTATGGCATGTGGGACTTGTACCAAGCCTGGAGGGGAAAAACTGAATTATGGAATAATTTTAACAAGACTTCCACAAGTTTATTTTGCTTTTTAGATGTGTGTGAAGTTATTGATATTTAATGTCTCTTATGATACAGGTCGCTAAACCCAGCTTTTTCTCTGTTCCACAGCATGTGATGGATGTTATTCACAACAGCCTGAAGTGCACAGTAAGAAGTACTCAGCACTATGCATGAACAGCAACAATCATGTGTTTAAACAGAGCACACGAGGGAAAGGGAACAAATGTGATGCGGTTCTTGCATCACATTATTGTTACATTATTATACAAAGGTAATTGGAAATGCAATACACCAAAGTATCAGAGCAATACCCATAAAAAAAGCATTTCATGAACCACACTTAAACACACATTACTGACATATCCAGCCAAAACACACACTGTATTTCTCATGGGCCTTGGTTTGCAGTCCAGACAGGAAATTGGTCTGTCGAATGAGACTGAGTCAGCTTCAGATAAAGGAGGCTGAGGATGCTGAGTTTGAGTGAAGCCATGACAAGCCAAAATGAGGAAGGTCTTAACCTGGTAAATTAAGAGGAGCATGAGTCTGTTTTCAAACACTAATGTCAACAAAATCTAGGTCTGGACATTTTCTTCTTTGCTCTATACATGTGACAAAAGCAGAAGGAAACAGTCTGGTGTCAGACACATTCACAGCAGCAGAGACATTTCTGGAACATTCAGTTGAAGGCTGGTGCCCAGGTTGAGACTGCAGGAAGCAGGACACTCACTCACTGTGAATGTACTGCTGTATTCTCACTAAAGGACATTTTCATTTTGACATGGGGGGGTTGGCAGGAAAACGTCTGGATAATATCTGAAGCAGCATTTGTGGGCTTTTGTATTCACACCCATTCAGCTCCAAAAGATTTCTGGACTTCATTGCATGCTGAAAGCAGCTTAAGTGGGCATTGCCCCTGCCAAGATACTTACTCAAGCAAAACTGCCTCTGATAAACATAAAAAGGGATCAATGACTAAAAAGACTAATACAACATGACGATCTGCATCCATCACTATCTGTCTGCATTTAGTTTTGTTTATTCTTTTTTATTTCTGGACACAAACAAAGAAACACATTTCTTTCTCAGCAGACAGAATCTGTACAAACCAAGTCTCCCACGTGTGGAAGGGTTAAACGTTTGAATCACTGGCACAACTTTATTTCCATGGGCAGATTCCTAGATAATCTTGGCACATGTTCTATGTCTCCGTTTCGACTAACTCAATCCATTCTTTACCATTTTTAATAATTCATCTGTGACTGACTGTGGTCAAACATTTTAAAATCAGCCCTAATGAAACTGTAATCACAAAGGCATCTGCAGTGATAAAATAAAGATAACAATCCATGGAAATTGGTCTAACTGTGCCAGTAAGAGTAGTAATGAATTCTTCAGTGTTTCTTAAATTAACTTATGCTGAAATACAGAAAATAAACTCATGGTAAAATATCACTCACTAAGCACTTCCAATCAGTTGTGCAAGCAGAGGACAATTATCAGACCCGTAATGAGTTCATCTGGATAATGGAAGTGCCAAAGGCTGACTTTCTATTCTGCATCTTAAACCCTTGTATTAGCTTTTCCAGCAGCAATTTAGATTAGCAAAAACCCAACACGGACTCAAGAAATTAATCGAGCAGATAAGATGCTGCAGAATACACAGAGGTTACACCACACTTGCAAAAAGACGTTGTTGAGAAAAAACATTTCTTTGTATAGTCTAAAAATATTGACATTTGACCAATTTTTGAGTTTGATAATGATATTTGAGAATTTGAGGAAGAAATGATATATAACGAATCTGGAGTTGCAAATGACAAACTCAAACAAGGTCAATGCTCGCTGTTTGAAAAGGTACGCAAAGGTTTGTAAATTAATTCAGAGCAAAGAAAAGAGAAAGAGTTTGGACAGAAACAGATTAGAAGTACAGCAGTGAGGACAGTGATTCTTTGTTGACCCTGACTTTTCCTGACTCTGACTGATGAGTTAGCCCAGATACGGAGACATGCCAGATTGTGAAGTCACAGCATCTCAGCCCTGCCACAGGTACAATGTTGTGTTCCCAGTAAAAATGTCTCTGTAACCGATTTCTGCCAGAGCGCAAACATTGCAGTTATTTTGTCAGCCGTGTCTTTCAGTTTAAATAACGTCTGGATATTATGCAGAATACGACAATGAAGAATTAGGCCTCTTTATGAAAAACAAGGAGGAGACATTGGTGTGCAACAAATTAATTTAGACCGTCTTACTCTCGGATCAGTTATAAGTCATCATCAGTGTCTATTCATGTGAAACTGACCTCGGTGAATCTGAAAATCAATATCATAAAGGTTTGATTTATGATCTTTTAAATTAAATCACATTTTGCTACTTTCAGGATTGAGAAACAAAAAACAAAGAAGTTATCACGCGTTACTGTTTGCAAATGGCTAATATAAACCATCACAGTGGATAGGTAATGAAATCGAACTTTTTCCAGTTGGAGTCAGTTGTGTGAAGACATGACTTTGAAAAAGTGATCCATGCCTCCATCACAACTCATTTGGGCTACTGCAATGCCCTTTTAATGTGGAGATTCTGTTTTCTCTTTAACACCCGCATAGTCCAAAAGGCTGCTAATTGGCTTTTAAGTGGAATACACAACTGTATTTATACCATTCTGCCCTCCTTCATTGGTTTACAATCTGTGACAGAATCCATTTAAAAATATTTTTGTTCACTTTTAAACCCCTCACTTCTCCCTGACCTGCTTCAACTTTACAATCTTTTTTTGTGAGATGTTGTATTTATGTTTATTTATTTTATAGGTGAGTTACTGCTTTGTATACTTTGTATGTTGCTTCATAATTAATATTGGAATGGTTTTGTATGTCTTTGAGGGCTCTGGTTTTCATCAGGTGAGAGACATGATCAGAGGTTGATGGATTGACTGGATTGATTTTATCATTCAGGGACGTTTCCAGGTAGATCAAGCAGCAGTTTCAGACCACTGTCCTGCAGTGTCTTTAAATCAAGACAATGTGTATGGACAGTTCTACAAGTTCACACTGTTCACATAATAGGCTGGAAATTTTAGCTTTAACCTCATAGTTTTTTGATTTATTCCAGATCCAAACAGGATGCTTGTGTCTAGCAAAATAACTTAACCAGATAAATTCAAGACAAAACCTACACAATTCTTTTTATAGAAATTTGGTAAATCCATGAAGTAGCATGAGTCACAATTTGTTCAATCTTTTCAAAATGTGGCTCATACATGAACCCTGATGTATTGACCATGGACAAAAGGTGTTGCTTTGGAGCTGTGTGACAAAGGAAACATGTCAATGAATCACTGATCATTCATTTGCAACAAATCTATTAAATTCATAACAGTCATCCATCCTCAGCTTAGAGCATGCGAATGATGTCCATGTTCTCGTCGTAAGCCTCTGTGATATAAGCACCACCTCTCAGTGCAAAGTTTGCAACAGCACTCGGCAGCACAGCAGATAATAAAGCATGGACAAGGCTATCTGCTTTAATTTATATGCAGGCAGAGAGTGATCTGCCTCAGGCGTGTTAGGCCTGACTAAGCAGAGTGAGGGAGACATTGACTTGTCTGCAGAAAGCCTTCCAACGACCCATGGAAAAGAAACATCTCCTTCAACTGTGGACAGTGGGTCTACTGTTGAGTAGATGCAACTCAACAGACGTAACCATATGCAAAACTGATATTTCAAAATAAGCTCATCAATAAAGGTAATATTGGGTAATTATATCTGGAAGGGACTTACTGCCACAAAACCAGCCATTACAGAATAAAGGTTCAGCTTGCAAAGGAGCATTTTTTATTTTTTAAATAGACTCCTAATAGACTGGCGGCAGATATGAGAGAGCAACAGAGAGGGAGATTGAGATCACACAAAGACAAGATAAGGCAGACACGAGGACAGAAAGGAAAAACAATTCTTTTGACTTTCTGGGGTATATAAATTATATGACTGCTGCAATTATGAAGTGCCAAGAGGCTATTGGAAATGCAGTGGTACAATATTCTAGTAATTATTGTATTCAGAGTCACCCACTACTCACTGAAATAACATGTAAAGATTTTTCAAAACAAAGATATTCAAACCATAGGTATTAACAGCCAAAAGAGCAAACAGCTACTACTAATAGACAACAAAGAAAAACAGAACAAACGTAGATCTTTATGGTATAGGTGAAACAATTCAACATGTGGACTAAATACCAGCACCTCTGTCTGATCACACCAACAAATTACCATTTTATGATCAAAATAGTCCGGTGGTGTATTGAGCAAAGTATGAATCAGCAGGACACAAAGGCGGGGGAGACGAGGCGGTATGAACCCTGCGGGTAAGAGCTGCAGATTCAGACACTACTTTGAGATAAGTGAAGTTACAGAAAATGCAAACTAGATGAGTCACAAATCCAGTTGGCACAGACCAGAACAACACATTTCAGGTAAGGTCATTACAATTACAGTGCAGATAATAACAATTGAGTGCTGGAGTGCAGTGCTGTTTATTTTTCTATATCTCTTGCAGTGTTGCGTTCAGTCACTCTTCTCCCATACAATGAGCTATGGCTGGTATTTATTGTGATATTACTGAAACCACTGCTAATACACAGATTTGTAGTGACAATTGGTGGTACTGTTGGTAGTAAATTATACTAACCTACGACTATAGACCATTCAGAACTGAAACACCCTCATTCAGTGTCAACGCACAACAGCATCACACCTTCGATCCATTCATCGATCCATCGCCTATCACTTTATCCTCCACATGAGAGGCGTGGGGCTGCTGGTGCCAATCCCAGCTGACATACTGTAGGGCAAAAAACGGCCGATATATTTAGAGTGTCCATGCAAACTCACACAGAAAAGCCCGGAAGGGAACGCAAACTAGCAACTTTCGTGCGGTGAGGCAACTGTGCCAGTGCTGGGTTGGATACTTTACAATCCAAAAATGTGTGTATCTGGTGAGATTTGTGTCCCCAGTCAAATCATTATTTTATATCCTCCAGTTCCGCAATTATAATGAGTCTCAGTGGACTGCACAGTGCTTCCAAACATTTCTCTCAAAGCACAAACATATTACAGTTGTCCTAACTTAGATCAATCACCAAACTTGTGTTGTATACGAAAACCATATACATCAAATGTTTGTTACGTAACGTTTTAAGGTGTGTACGGTGTGCCATTTACACAGGACCTGCAAAGGCAAATCATTTCTGCAAGGTACTGCACACAGAAACACAACATTCTACAGAACAACATGGAAACAAATATGAATAATTAATAATTGTAAGCAGGCATTCATCTGGAGTAAAAGTGACAGAACTGCAAATTAATTATCCCCTGTGTAAATACCAGATAATTTAAAAAAGGGGAACGTGCAAAAAAATTTGAATTATATTTGAGATTGAGATAAATTGAAACGTGTATCTTCTCTGAAATGTGAAAATGGTCACCGGTGAAGCCGAATATCTCTTCCAAAACTGATGTATCTTCAAAACTCTAAACATGTTTGTCAACTTGGGGTTCTTGAAAGCAAGGTTCATTCTGGGGTAATGAAAAACAATTCTTCAGGTGGTTGTGCATGTGTAAAAAAAAACAACAACATTATTTTATCTTCAATTATCTATCTTAAACAGTAGACCTTTAAGACAACCCTGTTCAAATATCAAAGCCAGGACAAACACCTCTACATGAAGCTGCCTGCATTTTTTCTTAAAATAATCGTCACCCCCTCACCCCCTGCTAAAGCTCTCACATCGATTCCCTTGAGATAAGAGTGCCTCCTTTAGTATGTTGTAATGTTCACTGATCCAATATATTGATCTGCATGGAAATGAGATGTCATCCTGCTGTCAACATGGTCAAACGCCGTGATCAGTGCTCTGCACAGAGCGACGCCTCGGAGCAAATGCAGGAGGAAGAGAAAACATGAGACGCAGGGTTGATATTAAATGTAGGAGGAGTGCTGCTGCACCTTAAAAGCTGGTTAGATGAGTCAGGTAATTGTGCTGAACATAGAGTAATGCAATTCACGATAACAGCGGAGGGGTATGTCTCACAGATGACTGCCATGGCAACAGACTGGCCCAATAGCAAGGGGCCAGATTTAAATAAAGAAAACAGATTCATCATCAGCCAAAACGTCAAGCCTTGATCTAGTTGGAAGCAATTAAGCAACTAAATGGTTTAAGTTTTTAAGAAAAGCTGCGTCATCTCAGACAAATGTGATTCATTTTTAAGTATTTTCTTATTGTTACAGCTGCCATTATCAGTTACAAGATATTCAGGCATTTTAACGTTCAAACTACTAAAACACACCGCAGCAGACGCAGACGGCTGTACTGATGGGGAAAAGCAGTTGTGTAAATCCAATAGAGGAGGGCAAAAATAATTATGATCTAATGAATTTTCAAAGGGCAGACTGGGCTCCCTCATCAAAGCAACAACATTCCCCTTGGCTATATCCTTTGAAATCTTCAAGTAACCAAGACACAAGGAGATTTTTTTAATGCAGAGGCAAAAGTTGAGTCATGAGACAATATAGTTCATAAAAATACTACTGAAAGATGGAATAATAATTCCTCACAATTTGGATTTGTTTTCATATTTAATTTGATTTCATATTAAATGAGTTGTCAATGTATCTCTCAAATGACACAGATTAGAGCAAGAATAACATTCAAGACAGAACGATAAAGACAAGTCAACAATAACAAAACAGAATATAAACTAATGATTGAAGAACATTACAATTATTTCAAATTAAAGCCACTGGTTATTGTATGGTACATATAAGGAATATTTAAAAGAACAATGGAGGACTTTGGTGATGCGACTAAACAAATTTATCATTTTCATTTACAGCTTCCTTAAATTTAAGCTTTAAATATATACCAATACAGGTAGACATATTGATGTGCATGTTGGTAATAATGCCCATGATGGAAGTGAGTATCAATAAGATCTTGATCTAACCTTGCTCTCAAATCTGTGGTATTTGCAAACACCTACAAGCATTGCCTATTCAATACTTTTAGGTTGTGTACACAACTGGGCTGCTAAATAGAAGGTAAATAGGTATACCAGGTTAAAACATGAATCGAGAGACTCAACCATAGCAACACATGCTATGATTTTTGGCCAAGTCGTTGAATAAAACAAAACTTTCTCAATTTACCGATAAGCATTTAAACTTACTGTGTTATTGTTATCAGTGTAATCCAGTTTGAATACTGAAGTTGTAAAAGCAGCAGGGTAGATGCCTCACTGCCTCACTCAAGAGATGCTGCCATTCTGACATGATATCAAAGGACAGGGACACTCCAGGGAGACATGCTGGTTCTGTTGCAAATTCTTGCATTTATTCGCTCAAGTGTTGAGTTAAGAACACTGACAGCAGGTGATGATTTAAAAGACTATCAGTTGTTAGGAAGGGGGGCACCTTGGGTTACCTAGGTTTTCAAATAATCTTTGAGAAATTGGCTTGTCTCTCTTTTATAAAAGACGTTAAACAAACATGAAATGTGCTTTTCCGTCATCATTTTATCAGCAGATATTCAGCTGGCTAATGTGATTTTGTTTCTCTTTAACCCTAACACTTAGGTTCTTTAGTAGTTATACCTTGTTGAAGGGCTAAATTAAGTCACATCACTCTTGTCAAATGTGCAGAAAACAGCAGATGAATGCTTCAGTGAAATGTTTAATACATTTCACATACACTTGCAGCAAGTATTGTTAATAACATAATCTCAGGGAAAAAAAGCAGGTCTCTTGCCATACATAAATTGAGTTAAATACAAACACAGGTCAAAGATTTGCCTAAGATTCTTCCTTGCATCGATACAGACCAAAAAATCTCAAGCAACGTCAAGAGTTTCTTACACAAGAGAAGGCAGAGAAAAGCTTGAATGGTCTACTCGCTTGGCAGAGGTGTGACCTTCTGTTTGGCCAAAGACTGCAGGCTATCACATCATCTAACGGCGTTGTATTTGTGGCTCCACTATGTTCTACCACTGCAGGCTATAACAGTGTATCGAAATAAACCTGTTACAAAGCCTATTTGTGAGCAGTCCTCTATTTCTGGCCGTGGCACTGCAAGATTGGATTTTCATAAAAATACTAGTGTGTTGAGGGCCATGAACCTGCCATGCATCAAATGTTTCAGCTAACATTGGGGGAAAATAGCATACACACAGAACACAACACGGTATGGGCCATGATTAACGTAGGTACAATGACCAAAAAAAAAGTGTAAAGCTCAGAGGCCCACACTAATCTCTCCCAAGATACATTTTATTATAATGTGTAACAGCAGAAATTTAATACACCACCACCAGGTTTCTACATAAAAATGTATAACTGCTTTTCAAATAAAAAAACCCAAACATTGTTTGGTTTTGTACTGTAAGTAGGGGCCTTGCTTTACATAGGCCGCTATCATGTTTCAATCCCTGTCAATTCAAGTCTTAATTAGTTTTCACACCTAACAGTCCAACAGACTCGGTACGATTGGGGACTCGGTTCAGTTGGGGGTTGCAACATTCAGCCGGTCGGACTTTGCTTTCACACTGCACTTAATTGAAATTAACCAACACCTTTGAATAACGTATTCCCCTAAATATAGAGCTGCATCAAATCCTATAATTTAAGTGAACCTACTACACATATATGCTGCAACAATGGACTCAGCAAACGTTTTACCCACAATTCCCTGAATGCCATGAGCTCGGTTGCGCATTCACACCTAACCAAACCTCACAAACCGGACTTTCCGAGCAAACAGACTAGGATTTGATTAAGAAGGGCTGGTGTGAATGCATCCATAAACACTGGACCACAATCATTGAGGAGCATAGTTGGTGACCACAATTAAAATAACCCAAATAACCTAATCTTACCCTACGTCTGGGCTGTGAGCAGAGTAACTAGATAAAATCTAAGCAAAAAAACAACATGGAGACTCCACACAGCAAGACCATGGTTTGGATTTCAAACCAAGAACACATGCACCAATGCAAACCACCATACAACATAAAGTAATTCTCTTCCTAAATCTACTGTATGACTTATATCTTATGATATTCTATAATATCCTACAACACTTTACTCACGTAAACTACAGTATTTCAAACTAACTGGATCAACGTTACCCAGCATTAACTGGGTTTGTACTCTACAGAGGGACATGTTGACAATTTGGCCCGGATACAAAGTAATCAAGTGTTGGTGAAGATAAATGGACCACCACAGCTCATGAATGTTAATGAGTTAAGCACTGTAGCTCTATTTTTTGATGCAAGTCACAATCAAGGTAATGACAAGTTAAATTATTTTCCAGCACCGTCCTGTCTGTGTGATTAGTGGCTGAATGAACAAAAAAGCAAAGAGAGTCACCCGTTTCAAGCCGTGGGTATGATTTGGGGGGAAATTAATAAACATTCTGGACACGATGGATGCAAAATGTATTTATTCAGATATATAAATGTGTGCTTTCTTGTTGTGTTGCTGTACTCTAATGGAAAATGCACTCATGCAAACACAGGGTTCAAGACACATTTTTCACCCAGGCAACACCAAAAGATATAGACGTTTTGTGAAAGCAACATCTTTTAAAATCATACATAAATCAAACTAGACTGACCTTTACAGTGGAAAGGTTTCAGGAGGGCTTTTAAGAATTACCCTTTAAACAAATCTTTCTTTTACAGTAGAAACATTGTCTGCTCCAATTGTGGTGTCCTCTGAATAGTTTAGACATTTTGTATTGCATTTGTGACTCTTTCTCTGTGTGTGTATACATAATCCTGCTACCACTAAAATGTACTTCAATATCTGTTTGAACACAGTTATAGAGCAAAAATAAAAGTCAGGTTATAAGTCTTTATTTGGTTTATTCAGCACCGAGGCTTTAAATCATAAATTGATTTGCCTCCCAAGGTTTTCCCCAATACAAAACCCTTGTCAGCCAAATCATGTGGATTTTATTTACATAGCAAAAGGTATAGTCAAAGTCTTACTGTCTGTACACTAGCATACAACTCCCACTTCCCTTTGGCCAGCATTTTTGATAATGATCCTGTTGTATAGTTATTGTGCCATTTCCAGTGTTTTAATAGAGATAAATAGGGACTTTTTGACATGTGGCCAGATACTCTAAACGCAAACAGTGTGATTGATTTTTATCAGCTATTTTGTGCCAAATCAATCAATAAAAATGTATTGACTGGCTGAAAGCTGGCTCTGGACATTCCTCGCTATTTTGCTTTACCATTATGCCCAGACCGCTGAGCAAATCAAAAAAACATCTGAAGACTTTTCTCTTCTCGCTGGCTTTTAACACTAGCTAGGTAAGACAACTTGGCCTCACTGTACACTCACTGTCTCGGACTATTCTAATGTACTTGTCTATTGTTCTATGACCTCATCCTCTGCTAATTGTTCTCTCCCTCTCTCTCATGCACTCCTGCTCCTGGCCTCTCTCCTCTGACTCCTGGCTTTTTCTATCCTCCTCTTTTGTCCCCAACCTCTTTTCTGTCCCCCATCTTTTCTTGTGCCGTTCCTACATTTTTAGTTTTACTGTGGAGGCTTAGTCTTTTTTAGGTTGCCTATCTCATGGTTGTATTGTTTTGTTTTGTTCTTTTGCTGTTGGTCCATGTTCCCTCTTTCTGTTATTCTCCCCCTTTCCTATTTTTATTTTATTTTGACAAACTTGTATCGTTTGATCATTGATATGTTGATTTGTCGTCTCCCGTTATTCATCTCTCCTTGTTACTACTTGCTCTCTTCCTTTCTATCCCCCACCTCTCCTCTGTTCCTTAATGTCCTCTCACCCCAACCAGCCGAGGCTGATGACTGAATGATTTGCTCATTGTGTTGAACTGTTGGGCTTCTGTATTTCCTTGCCTTACTGGACAAGATGCCTTGTAATGTTTGATTAGGCATGATTGCTCTGTTAAGTACTTTGCAGCATTTGTTAGGAAAAGTACTATATAAACAAAGTTTGTTATTATTAGTAAAACTGGGGGTGGGGGGGTTGACTGAAGAGAATTTCCCCTCTTACTAATAGTAAAATGATAATTAGTGCAATACACCACCCACTTTTATTGCTGACCAATGTCTGAGGCAAACCAGAAAGTCATTTTTGTATTATCTTTTAACTAGGATCAAGAATATGCAGTTCTCTTGTGACCAAAACTGTCAAAATTGTGTGTCTAAAACTGTCTGTTCATTATTTAAAAACATCACATGTACAAGAGTAGCTTATCACCACATGACGCATCCTCTAAGCAAACTGCGTTTTTTTTAAACTAACACCATAACATACTGAACTTGCAGGGCAGTAGCAGTCCTTGTTGGAAGTCTTTGCTGATATAGCTAGAGTGTCATCATTTGGTTGTTGCAGCAGTATAAGCTGTAATGGCAAATGCTGTTATCTACTGATGTCAGATGTGAGTGGTGACATGAGGCAATCTCAGGCAGAGATTAGGCTCATTCGAGGCGTCCTGGCAGGAATGCAGATGGGAGTAGGGTTGAGGGAAATGACAAGAACTGCAGTTAAGTTGGACAGTTTCATCTTCCTCAGGTGGCACTGGAAGTCAAATATCTGTCATTGTGCAAAAGTTACTGCTTACAGTCTCCAGGGTAGAACTTAGGTACTTGAGCTATCAGGCAACTTGTTAGTCTATGGAAAGTGTTTAAATAACATACATTTGTCCAACAAACAATACAGATTGTTAATAATTATCAGTGCATACAAAGTAGTGCACAGACCACTTGAGAACACTGGAGAGTCATTTTGGAGATCATTGTATTCATTAGAGCCCTGTGATAGGCAGGCTGGCACCTTGACCAGGGTATTCTGGCCCAGTGTAAACTAAGATTGGCTGCCGCTCCCCCCACCACCCACGGATGATAGACAGCAGCAGCAGCACTCTTTAGTCTCCCTCAATAAGGCTGATATGAACAGAACTGGGGTGTCTCCCTCATTTGTATTCTTCCTGTCGATTACCATTCTTTACAGTCGAGTAGGCCTGATTTATTCTTGCCGACCTTGTGCTGCCTTCTAAATCTTCTTGAAGGCTCTGTGAGGAAGTGTGCAGGTTAACATTTTTCTTTTAAGCCTGCACTTAAGTGGGAGCCATTTTTACCTCCATGTGATGTTAAAAACTATATCTTTAGGGAAATTAGGGGGTTAATTAATTTGCTTGCTAGTTTTAGAAGAAAAACAGAAGCAAAACAAGAGTCAACACTTGTAGCTTGTCAAAGAAAATGTGACCGTCCACAACTATTTCTCAGATTTACCAAGTAGGAGATAGGAAACAGAGGATGGCGATGGATATTTCATTTAAAAAATGCCCTGCACCTTAATAGCTATACAGTGATCTTGCAGCCAATGCTTCATATTCATAGCCAATGCTTCCCCATTTGCTTTTGCTTCCAGAGTGCAACTGCTGCAAGCTTCTCACAACTCATCACCTGCTAAAAAACTCATGAAACATTCGGTGGAGCATGTTCTCTTCTTCTCACTGTTGCTTCCCTGAGTCAGAGTGCTGTGGAATAAGTAATGATATGGTTTTGCTGATATAAAAATACAGAAAACTTTCACCTCTGCAGTTCAGAGTTACCACTGAAGTGGAGCATTCAGTCTGACAGCAGAGCGACAACAACACAAAAACTAGTGACTGCAAATGCTGCATCTCTGGATGGAAACGATTCAAAGGGTTAACTACCATATACATACGCAATACGTGCAGAAATATCTAAGCCCTGGAAAGTCAAGTGTGGGAATCACACTGAAGATGATGCATTAAGTCAGACTACCCTGTCAAGACATTTACAATTTACAATCTATCTCATATTGACTCTTAACAGAACCTGCATCACCATCTGCGGAAGTGTGACATTTTACTCTACCAACACAGCTGCTGCAGAGTAGCGTAAACAAATAAACCAGCTTCACAAACAATGAATGGTTTTAAAATGACAACATTGCTGTCATACAGTATCATTGACAAGCCAATAATATCACTGTCGAGTTCTCGCGTCACTTGCTTTACTGCCGAAATTAGCCTCTGAATGGGGAGGAGCTCTGCCAACACGTTTAGTGCAGATGGACATGTCACACAGTGTCATTCAATCTCATCTCGACTGTAGCCACAACTCGTACTCATGACACCTGCTGTCATCTGAGTGATAAGATGAAAGAAAAAGACTGAGCTTCAGCAAAATGTAATGACAAATACTGATTTTAGACACTCACAAAAAAAAAAAAAAAGGATCAAGACTTGGAGAATGATGCACTACATCTGAACAGCTGTTGTTCACTACCAGTTGTCTATCATCGACAGAGGTGGGGTGACATTTACATACAGTGTCACACACACACACACACACACACACACACAGTGGTCTATCGGACAAAATGTGGAAAATCATTTTCTTCAAAGACACACAGTCATTTAACGGCAAATACCACCACAAATTAATGTGTAAGAGGTAAAAGAATAATCAAGTCCAACAGGTTAATTAACATTGATAGACATAAATTTCAACATCCAAATAATGGTTAAGTCTGACTGAGGTTTCAAGATATAGAAGTATCATCTTAAGGGGATAAGTGATGATAAGAAGCAGATATGAACTGTGGTTCAACAAATTATATGCGTTTCATCATTGTAAAGAGTGAGCTCATTGTGGAAATAGTTTCCAGCAGAGGTAATGGTCAGACGCTCATTTAAAGCCCATGAGAATCTAAAAAGATGACTTCTTCCCCGCTGCTTTTGACAAGCACACTACAGAGCCAACTTTAAGATAACATTCATATTCTGACAAACTTTAAAATGGCTGTACAAACTGTTCTTAGATGTTTGCCTTGCAAGGGTTAAAAATTATTTGCTTTATGACACTGGCAACAGAGCACACATGACACATGAAAATCATTAGAAAAGATTCAAATGTCAAATATACAAATTGCCACTCTCCCACTTTCCACCCATCCATTACAGTGCAAAACATTTAAATGCTTTGCATCATAATCCAGACTTGATGGGATTCAAGGTCAAGGCTCATCACTCCCTCAGTCCTTTGCATTGTAAATCTTACTATCAACATAACTGTGAGGGAATCTGAATAATTGTACATTTCCTTTACCATACCATCTGAATATTTGTGTATTTGGAATTAATACTGGTTGAAAAGGAAACCCCACACAAATACAAATCAGTAGATAAAAATCAACCAAATACCGCCTGGTGTATTGATAGAGTTGTTTTTCCTCCATTGAAGCTGGCTTTGTTATTCTCTTAGTGACCAAGCCACAGTTAGTAGAATAAGATTATTATCAGATACAGCACCAAACTCTCAGCTAGATGGCTATAGTATACTGGCACTCATCCAAGCCCTGACAAGCACATTTCTACCCACTGAGCACATGACACACTATGGTGAGGCACTCAATCTAAACAATGCAACAGAGTGATGGATGGGATATCAAGACTGTTCAAATCTGACAAACAATCCTTAAACAAGTCACACAGATTACATTTGCCTAACAAAAACAAAATAACAGAGCATGACCAAATTCATTCATTTTTGACTAAAAAATAGAGTTTTGCTTTTATGTACACTTAAATGGAGATTTACAATATCTCTACACAAAGTGGAAAAAAGAACTTGGATTAAAAAGAAATATTTAATTAGTGTTTTATCTGCTCAGAGAAGAGCTGTGATTAACCGATTGCAGAGTCACTTAAGCCTGGCCATCTGCAGGGGTTTCATTCAGGGTCGATTAAAGACAAAGTATAGATAAGAAACTGTGTTATGAGTGGATAGTTTCACTTGAGTAAATTATACATAATTCCCACTGGTCAAAAACCCAGTTTAAGCCCAAGTTTTTTTCAGCACCCAGTTTAAAATGACTCATGAATTGTCAGTGGGGATTTAAGATGAGGTGACCATGTTAATTTATTCTGCTTAGTCTGCTTAATTTTTGGCAGGGATGGAAATTCCGGCATAATTTCCAGCTCAACACGTCATCTTGATGAGGTACATGGTTGGCCTGTACAACTTGAGACAGTGCTCAGTATATTTAATCTTACTTCATTTAACTAGCAATTTAAAATTGGTCACTCACTGCCGGGTTTGAAAGAGGGACTAAAAGTTAAAAGATACAAAACAGTAACAGCTCTAACATGGTTACTGAGCTGATCTTCTTCCTCTAACTCATTGTTTCATTGTGTCATTGTTTTTAGAGAGAGAATTCACTCGGTTTAAAAATACCCTTTTCATTTAAGTGTGAATGAGGATTTAGATGTCGTTCCATCAAACCTGCACTTGAACAGATGGGATATGGGATACAGACATGGGGAGATGAATAAAATGTAATAGAATTGGGGTATTCTTGTTTTAATAAGATAATATAAAATCCAGACTGAGATAAGAAGAGCTTTTGGGTGTGTTTTTGGGTCTGTATTTAACTCAAATAAACTATGCAAACTTGTTTTCTGTCACACTTTCTCAATACATTTTGTTTATGATGGATTAAGTTGAGCTATACTTTAGCCTCTTTAAGGTAAGCTCGGTAAGCACATCATTTTACTGTAAGAGAACCCATTTCTTTTCCAGTACAAACACACAAATTGAGAATTACTAAGCTTTACATTAAGGCCTATGGCTACTCCTCGTTTATTTGCCACTTTTTCAGATCACACAGCTGTGTCCATTGCAATTCAGTAGCAGTAAATGGTTATGTTGGGATTTTATAGGGTATGCCTGATGTCACCTCGCCCCTAAATTTGCTTAGAATCAGCTCAGGAGGGGATTCTTTCAGGATACGTTATCTGCTGGTTCTGTCTTGTCAAACAACATACCCAAAGTCTGCAGCTGAATAAGGATATAGTGTTGACACACACACACACACACCAATGAGAAACCATTTACTGTTAAGTGGACTTCATTCATAATGTATAGTCAATGAAGAGTTATTTAACTGGATAGACAAAGAAATAAATGTGGAGCAGAATTACACTTTGAGGTATAATTTAAAACATGATAAAGATGTGAAAGATTAACATGAACAATGGGGTGGCACACAACACCACAGTGACCACATCCTCATAAAGTAACTGTCAATTAGAAACCTCAGTTTGAGCTACTGCATGTTACAGTGACTGATTAGTCAAAACAAGGGCTTGTATGCATAGTTAAATCACCCATCAGAGCTGATGTGGATGTGCTTCAGTGAGACACAGGGACACACAACACCAAAATAATTTCTTTCCTCTTTCCTCTTTCCAGTCAAGCTGTTAACATCACCTGATCCACTACCACATGGTTTATGCACTGTTATCTGTTCTTAGCAAAAATGTAATGCAGTAACACCAGCTATTTTTTTTTTTCCAAGATAGGTCTATATTGGAGTACCAGTTGCTTTTAAGCCAAGCATGTGCTTCCAGTATAGTGCACAAACAACACTAAATCAAGCACGATCATTTCAACATAAGAGAGACACTGTCCACTCCAGCAGGAAATAAAACAGGAGACATACTGTGCAGAATTACAGCAGTGTAAAATAAGAATGAACACTTACTGTGGAGAAATTTACTGGGTAGCATTCCTCTCCTCGGAAGGTGCACTGCAGTAGCATCTCACTGATGTCATGACCTGTACGGTTATAGAAATCAGTCATGTTGAACAGTTTTGGTTTGAAGTTCTGAAAGTTTGCTTTATCCTTTAGGGCAGCCAGAACCTCAGGCTCAGCCAAGTGCGGGTTGGCTATTTGGTAGTTACTGTTGAGGAGGGCCAGGAGCTCCCCCACATGATAGAGGTCATTTCTGGTGATTTTGGAGAAGCGGAACTCATTAAGGTTACAGAAGGTAATTGCTGGAAAGGTGAGGTTTGCTGCAGCCACCTCGTCCAGCTTGGTGACATGAGGATACTCAAGGTAATAGGACACTCGATCCAAGCAGACAATCATCAATAGGCATAGAGAACCCAGAAATGAAAGAGTCCAAAGGAACCGGCGGAATGTCATATGCCCATAGGCAAATATGTGACTCATGCCATGTAGGGTTGATATGTTTGCAAAAGCTTGCAGGTTGGAAGGCCTGACGCTTTCAATGCTTTCCTCTGAGCTTCCTTTCATGGTTGTGAAGTAATGCTCAACACTGTCTCTCCAAGAACTTCAGGTTAGTGACTTTGCTTAGCAACAGCAAAAGCAGGATCCAGCTGGCAGCGCTTGTTTGGCACACTGCTTCTTTATTCCCTCAAGTCGTGGTAAAGGTCTCAGTGAATAGCTACCTTAAAAAGGTTGTCAGTCTCTGTAATACTTTTCTTTTCATCACAGTTCACCTTCCAGTGGTTGTCAGCTGGTCCTGTAGTCCAAGGTCCCCCCTTGTCTTTCAGGCTGCTTTTTTATCTCCAAAGCTGTCTCTCTCACTCTTTGCACAGCTATCCTTTGTAGTGGCACCAACCACAATGACAGCTCCAGAAACACCCACTTCTAACAAAATGCAATGCTTCCTGATTCCTGAGTGGTGTGAAAAAGGGACAAGAAAGGAGGGACGGACAGAGCAAACAGCAGACGCAAGGAAAGAGGCGAGAGATGAGGCGGAGACTGCAATGAAAAGGGCTAGCGTTTGGAGAGAGGTGCTAAGCCTGAGCAGTCAATGGGACCCTTCCTCCTCCAATCGGAGAGAATGCCTCTACATCGCTGTGATAATGGTATGCGATGGTTTTGTGAATGGAAGTAATAAAGAGAGAAATGGCTCACTAGTCCCTTGCTGTCTTTTGTCTCGTGTCTCTTCTGCCGTCCTCTTTTCTTCCAGACACGAAAATGAGAGGGTCAGAGACCTCCGACCAACCTACCACTGTGCTTGACAACCGGCGTTCACAGCTTCCACGGGTCCCACTTCCTTATTTGCACAGATCCTCAGTTAACAGGAAAGACCACCTCTTGATGCTTTATGGCCACCCCCCACCAGTAAAGCTGCTTCAAGACCTCCAGATTTAGTCCTGTTAACATACAGATTTATAATCTGCCGTGTGGAGCCTTTCACGCTCTTTTTCGCTTCCTCTCTCTCTCTGCCACCACTCCCCCATTTCTTGCTCTCCCTCTCTCTCTTGCTCTCTCGCTCTCTCTCCCTCGCCTCTTTAGTAGTCAGGATCCATCCCACTGCTGAATGGTTGCTTTGCTTGTGTGTCTGTGCTCACAGCTGAAGTCTCTCAATCTGGACACCACCTTCACTGTGTTATTATTATCTACTCTCCTCCTACAGCCTCTGTCGCCTTGTTTGCTTACACATAAAAAATGCCACAGGTTGCATGTTTTATGCACTTACCCAATAGAGGACCAGAAATAACCACATTTTAACCTTGCAATGCAATGCAATAAAACAATTACAAATATATAACCAAACCAGGAGATGATTTCTTAATCATGTTGATGGATAAATCGGATTGTATTTGATTCATTTTAGGATCTTTATCCATTTTGTTCATATTTTTGTTGTTTCTTGTGACAGCATACATTTAAAAAATAATTGCTGTAGTATATGTAGAAGGGACACATAATAAAAAACAAAGTGTTTCACAGATTGATACAGCAGTCCTACGTTATGCTTCACTACATGTGACTACATGCGAGTCTCAGGCTTAACCAGTAATGCAGTTGGCAATTTTATTGGGGTTAAAAGTTCACCACACCATTTTGAGAAACCTTTTCATTGCACCTAGGACCAAACAAGATTATCACTCATTGGCTACCCAGGGATGTCTTATTATCATGACAATAGGTGAGGCGGTTTGACCACAGTCCTTGAGGAATAAATCAATATTCAGTCCTAGTAACCAAGCACAGAGACTATTACCCTCAACACTATAGAGGCTTGCAATTGATGAAACTATGAAAACCTTTTCATCCAAAAACGTCTGAGAAATGCAACCATACAATGTCAGCATTGTTGCAGTCAAGATGCTATCAGAAAATTGCTCACTGGAGGAAACACAAGTGATAGACTAATGTATTTTTAAATCTACCATCACACTCTTTACCTGACAGGAAACATGGGAAGAGTTGCAGCAAGTGCCAAAACAATATCTGACATATGTCAATTTCAAAAATACAAGACTTTTGTTTCCTCCCACAAGGAGCAGCACGAGTAGAAACAAGCCATTAAAGTCACTCTCTTGACTCATAACATCATGACACTTTAAATATATCCAATAGTACTCCTTGTGAAAAATGTCGCTGACTTGATAAGATGTTTGCATTAGAAGAGACTGATGTATGGCTCAAGGCTAGTTACAGTCCTCTTATACTTTAAAATGTATAGAACTGAGCAGCTCTATTTGTATCACAATCACGAATGATAATGTATAATGTGCTAAAACCCTCTTCGCCATGATGGATAGTTGTGCATCTATTTAACATGAGACTTTCTCTGGGATTTTATGTCTTCACTAACAAACAGCATCACATATGTCACTATGATTAACTGTTGAAAAAAACAAAGGCAGTGCCACATAAGTCAATGTTGTTGAGAAAAGCACATGCAGAATACCTTAATGAGCATTAGGTAGCACTTAAGCAAGCCAGCAGCAGCAATCATGTTTCTTCTCCAGAGACTGGACGGGTGTGTGGAACTTGGTGGATGTGCAGAGGCCCAAGCCTTTCCATGATATTAACCTTTGCATAAGAATTAAGGTCAACTGTTTAAATGAGTTAAACAGGAAACAACGAGGTGAAATCCTGTGACTATACACATGATTTCAACGTAATTGAACAACGATAAATGATAAATGGGTCCTTTGCACAGCAACCACTTTGACATGTCACAACAGGAAAATCACTGGTGTAAATAATCAAATGATGGCTAAGCTCAATTTAGCTTTCTCAGTTTTAGTGAGCAAGCTGGTTCACTGTCACTGCTAAAATATGCAAATAGCCTATAGTTGAATTGTCCACAGTGAAACAAACTTATTTATATCTTGAAAAATAATGGTGATTTTTTTTCCAACATGGTATTATTATACAAGTCTGCATTTACACAGTGGAAATACTCTTAATGTAGCATTTATTTGAATACTCTTCACATATGGGGAAACATTGTCCTGTGTCAAGAGTAGGAAACTGAACTTCTGCATTCACATTGGCTGGCAGGCCTGTTGTTGCAGATTGCGGGATTATGGTTGTAGACTTACAACAGTAATTTGCTTTCAAGTGGATGGTAGAATGCACATCATAATGCAGTTTAACATTAATAAGGAATGGTATTACTTGTGGCACTGTTTGGCACTACACTATTTCTTAAGCCTTGGAATTCATTGGTTTGACTATAAACTAATTACATGGAGAAAAAAAAATTCAAATTGAAAACACACCTGACATAGATCAATCTTGTTCACCATATTTTCCATAGTGACTCCAGAGTGGCCACACACCCCAGGTCTACATATACAAGCATGTTATGATAACTGTTCAAGCTTTTTTCAAAAGCAGTTACTAGGATTTGTTGACCCTCATGCAACCATGACATAATGCTTGCTAAATTACAATTTTACAGTAAGGCTTGAAACATGTGCCTATACAGCACTAAATATATATAGATTTTGAAATTCATTATAATTCAAATTCTTATTGCTGTACATGAGTTATGGAAGACCCTAACAAATGTGTTTATTACTATTGTTGGGACACTGTAATGAAAATTGACCACACATGATAAATGGCTACACCCACTGATATAAAGACATCCAACAAATGAGGACTGCCTCATATATCTGCTGTAAACAAAGTGTTGGCAGAGGCTTTGAGAAAATGTTCTGAATAAAAGTTTAGCCTGATTTGACAAGTCATCTGAAGAATAATAATAATACTAATAATAATAATAATCAATCATGGATATTACACATATCACTAAGTAATTACGACGCCCATGTTGTGCATAACTGGCAAGCAGCACACAGGAAAGATTGCTCTGTTAAGAACTGAACATGGCGGTAAAGCATTTGACATTTAAGAGCATACAAGCCATGAAATTAAAGGAGCAGCAGACACTGCACTGAACAGAACAGCACTCATATGATTGAACAAAAGCTGCTGAAAAAAACAAATCAGACTGCCTGCAATATGTAAGAGCATTTCTCTCTTTTCCACTGCAGAGGGGTGTGATTTCTTTTTTAATATTCTGGGGGGAAAAAAAATTAATAAAAATCGCTCATGTTTGGATTATTAGGAAACCCAGAAGTTAAGACCATCATATTTTACCCATAGCATGTACACCAGACACCTGATCAGTTCAGCTATTTTCTGCATGGTGGCTGAGTAACATTTGCTGCAGTGCTATGAGATTGGTTTAGATGCTGCAGACTTACAGGAGAAATATGAAAAAGACTTCAGCACTCTGTGCAACTTCTTCATCACAGGTCTACAACAAACATAGATACAGCAATTTCAGAGTGAAGACCTCAGCAGGAGGAGCTTTGTCACCTCTGTCACAACATAAATGTAACGTTGTTGAACATGATTCAAACTCACCAAGCATTCTGTTTTTTGTGTCCAAACCTGACCTGAGCCTCATGCAGTAATGTAATAAAATAATCTCCAATGAGAATGTCCCAAACATACAATTGTTACACTAATTAGTGCTCGTTTTCCCATGTTTGACATATTTGAAAATACATATAGTGCTTCACACATACTCATGGCTAGCCCTGTCAAGGTGACAGGGGATATATGCCTAGTTCCCAGAAAATATTGATCAGTGAAACATCCATTCCTACTTCCCATGTTTATATACAGTATATACAGGTGTGTACAGTACTGTGTAAAAGTCTTAGGCCACCATAACGACCATACAGTACAATTATTGCTCAGTCACTGAATTGGAACGCATCCAGGAAACATGTATATGGTTTTAAACAAAAAAAATAATCTGAAAAAATTGCTTCTACAGGTTACTGTTGAACAACAGAACAGCCATGGCTCTCTTAAAACTGGAGTGGAACCCTAATTAATGTTACTGTGTTTGTGTAACTGCTTCATATCAACAAATATCTGCTGTGAAAAAGTTATTTTACACCAGATTATTAAAGAGAGCATTACATTCACATGCTATATGAGATTAACTCATTGAAAGTTTGCCAGTATACGAGACTAACTTCCACATCAAACCAATCCAAATGCCAAAGATCAGAGAATTTTAAAGATATAAAAAGAAAAAGCTAGCCAGACTTTTGTACCGTATTGTCTATAAACCCTAGTGCATGTAATTAAATGTGTTTACTTTACATTTTCTTTTCCCATTTCCTCTCCTTTCAACCAAACCTATAAATGCCGCCCACCCAAAATCTGGTTCAGTTAAAAGTTTCTCTGTGTTAAAAATGGAATTCTTCATTACCACTGTCACCACGTCCTTCCTCGTTGTGGAACTAAATGTTTGGTTTTGTGCTATAATATTGTTAGGTCTCTGTAAAGTGCCTTGAGATGTAAAAAAAACCTCCCTCAGCCTCAAAGCCATTTGTTTTTCTATACAATGTCCTGTTGCTCACACAAACACATTGAACAGGACCTATAATAAAAACAGTTTGAATTAATAAATATCAGAAGGACTGAATCAAGAGATAGGAATTCAAAACATTGTTTGTTGCTTGTATGCATATATGTTACTGTGGTTTGCAAGCCGATGAGACATCTACAGAGTAATCACTGCAGGTATCAGGCAAGGCTTTGCTCTATTAAGCCACAAATCCTTCAGGGGAAAAAAAACACACAGCAACAGAACACACACACCTCATAGCCTTAAGCAATATGTCGATATGAGAGGTTGCAATGAACAGAAGGGCCAACATTTTTCTTTTTCTGTGGCTGTCAGACAGACATCGAAGTAGCAGATGTGCACACACTCACCTTTTCCCATTTTCTCTTCACAGATGAAAGAACCAAACCGCAAAAATCTCCCAGACAACAGAGAAGACGGCCTTCACAATACACTCACCCAATGGATGCTATTCACCTTGTGCGACAGTTGCTGCAAATGACCTTGTTTAAATGTTGTCCAAGATAAGGACTTATTTATTTGTAGTATATCTGCTGTACACCTGTGGAGAACAAAATTGAGAGCAGAAGAGAAAGTCAAGGACAGTGAACAAAGACATTTCATTTTACAAGGATATTTGCACCAATTATGCATATGTCTGTATTTATATTGCACTTTTCTTAAAGCTGCTTTACACAACAGTTTTACCATTCTATCGCATGTCTTTCACACCCATTCACATGCTGCAGTCAGAGGACATGTGGGGTTAAGTGTCTTGCCCAGAGACCAATCTGCATGTAGACTAGGGCAGCCAGGAATCAAATACTTGACCTCGCAGTTGAAAGACAACTCGCTCTACCACTAACTATCATCACCCTCTCAAAAAAGGTACAATAAACCCATTTCTTTCATAAACCAAAGATGAGCGAACCTCACTGTTGTGCACAAAATGTTATATTCCTAAAGCTTGTATGAGAATATTGTGTGTACCAACATGACGTGTCCCTTCATACCTTGTTTCATAAAAATAAACACATTTCAGCAGGTCCAAACTTCAGCACCACTTAAAACAAAAAACATTTTCATGTTGAAAATGCTACTCCTCTCAGGTTTTATCACCACTGTCAATCTACTTTACGCGACATATCCTAAATAACCGATGGGGAGTGATGTTGCACCAGCTTTCTCTCATTTGTTGCTCACCTGTACACTGAATGGATGCATCTCAAAAATTCAGTAGAGCCTCACTGACATGTTTGTAGAGTCCAACTGAAATAAGAAAAATGCAGAGATAGTGAGATAGGTGATACAAAGCAAAATCTTTTACTTAAATACACTTTTAGCATCAAACATGCTATAAATTATACAATAATTGTATTTGGCCCCAATAGGGTAACTGGTTATACAAGAGTTGCTACTAAGAGACTACAACAACCGTACACTGGTTTTTTTATTAGATAATATAGTTTTGCTAATATGTGCCTGAGCAAAAACGTGTTTATCTCAATAATAAGCATGAAAATCTCACATTCAAATCATGTTGTTCTATAAATACAAGTTTCCATGGACAAACACAGGCATAGAGATGAGAGGACATGACTATTAAACCAAAAATAACAACATCAGACACCATAATAACACCAACTGAAAATAAAATACATTTTCTGAACCATACCAAGAGGGCAGAGCGACCAGTATGAGGGCCTAAAAAACTATTTTAAGCAAACCTTTACCAACACTGTGCTCTACTTGATGAAAATGTACGAACTGTATGCAGTTGGTGAATTCTTCTCACTGAAGAGAGGATATGTTCAAATTATACTTGAAATATTATTACAAAGCTTAAATACATCCTGGCCTGTGCAAAGAGACACACAGTTAAGGGACAAAGTAGTTAAATATCTACCCTACATATGAATTAAAATGATATGATCCATCATGTAAAAAGGGAAAGGGTTGCAGACTAGACACACACACAAAGGGATTGCATAGATCTCTCATTTACATGACATGCAACCACACATTTGCTCCTATATTTTCATATATAAACATAATATGTAACATTGTCTACTACCTGCAATATGGAACTGACCATTTTAATGCACTGTACATTATAAGCTTTTAAAACTGGTACCAGTCTGCCACCAAGTGGACATCATTTATATATACACAATGGTGTAACCTCTTAAAATAACCTCCCTTTATAACATGACAGCCCTGAGAGATTGCATTAGGCATTTTCCACTGTTTATTTTGGTATGCCATAGAGGGAAAGGCACAGGTGTTAACAATAAAGATAATTAAAGCTGGATTCCATTTAGCTGATTCAGTTTCCGGGGCCAGGTACAGTGCACGCTGCCTCTCCCATCACCAACACAAGATAATACAACAAAAATAACTCCAACAAGCACATTCTTAATTGTAAAGTAAGCTATCAAATCTGGTGCACACAGTCAATGTTTTCATTGTTTTTTCTGTAACAGGAGGTAAAGCTATAAAGTAGAATTCTGCATCCTAACTGAAAGCACAAAAAATGTTCAATTATGTTCAACACAAAGTCCCAAGAAGGTCAATGTCCTTTCTGGATCTCCAATCAATCCCCATGTAAATATCCTGAACTATGTAATCACACATTGAACAATAATACAGTTAGTCTTGTGTAATCTCGCCAATAAGTTATAAACGAATACTCACAAGTGTGTCAACTGGTTCCACAAGTGAAAGGACAACCCATTAAATTGGTTAAATTGACTAAATTGAAAGACGATCTGTCAAAAATAAGCAATATTATGCATTTTGACCACATGATCCCTAGAACTTAAGAGAACCATTTCCTCGACATCACGTCAAAGTTACTGTCACTTCGCATAAATAACGTTATTAACCGCCTGAATTGGAACGTTGAACCGTTAATGGGAGGAAAGGCGCACGAGTCACAGCTCCAAACAGGTGAACTCAATCACACACTAATTAGCGCTGCTCGATAAACAGCCGCGCACAGAACCAGGAAATTGGGAAAAATCAATTCTCATAAACTAGTTACTTCATATTGTCAACCTTACCGCGTTTCCAACATGAGTAACGACCTTTCCAAGAAGAGGGGGAAAAGTTCGGGTGAGAAAAAGGCGAAAAGAAAAGTCAAACGAAGAGAGACTTACGCCATGTACATCTATAAAGTTTTGAAACAGGTGAGTGGAGGAAGCGCGCACCGCCGACTCCAGCATCCGCTGCTCCCTGAACTTGTCACTGAACTTGTCCCCGTCCCCGTCCTCGTCTCCACAGGTCCACCCGGACACGGGGATTTCAAGCAGAGCCATGAGCATCATGAACTCCTTCGTCAATGACCTGTTTGAGAGGATTGCCACGGAGGCGTCCCGCCTGGCTCAGTATAACAAACGCTCCACCATCACCAGCAGGGAGGTGCAGACTGCAG